>NC_033800.1:59163764-59218895 GCF_001876935.1 Asparagus officinalis | reverse complement strand
CAAGAAGATTTGTTGAAAGATTGTTGATTTTTCTTGAATTTCTTCCCTTTGGGTTTAAAATTCTTAGATTTAGGCTTATCCTCTACTAAGTTTACTTTAGCTTTTGTTTCATTCTTGGTGTTGGAATTTTGCCTATGCTGGTCTTCAATACGAATAGCCTTGAGGGCTTCAGTTAAGGTTAGATCTCCTTGCTTGTGTCGGAGATCTCCAGCAAATCTAGACCAGGAGGGAGGAAGTTTATCAATCAAACAGGAAACTTTATAATCGTCAGTAAAAGTGTTTCCTTTTGATTGGAGATGACGGAGGAAATCTAGGGATTCATGAATTTGTTCATTAATGGGTTTGTCATCAACCATCATGAACTTATTGAAGGAGGAGGAGGTGAATCGCAGAATTCTGGCATCATCATAGCCATATTCTGCTTCAAGAGCATTCCATAGGTCTTTTGCACTTTTGAACTCATAATATATGTCATAAAGGTTGTCCGCAAGTGCACTAAGAATTCTATAACAATAATGATAGTTGATTTCTTCTGGTTTCATAGAGCTAGAAAAGGAGCTAGCACCAGAACTAGAAGTATAAAGAGCAGGTTGAGCAGGATCAGGAGTCAAAGGTTGAGAACCACTAATAGATGACTCAGAAGTGTCAATAGCAGATAAAAGACCTAAGGTAGTGAGCCAGTATTTTATCTGATTAGCCCACCGTTTATAGTTAACACTGGTGAACTTCTCAGGTTTGACACTTTTTAAATGATCAGGAATTGCCATAAATCCAATTCAAGTTTACTAGTCTAGATACATGTAATCTGATATAATAAAGGATTTTGTCAATATTACTAGACCAGAAACTTAATTAAACCTGCTTTAAATCAAAAACTCTGAAAGTGAAAAGATAAAAGTTTTACTCGGGTAGTTTGGCCAGGTAAGGATAGTACTAGAGGTTGATCAAAGATCTATTAAGTACCTCGTTTCTTACAGAGCGCTTGACGCAACCCTTAAACATTGCCTTAGACACCAACTAATCCAAGAAAACTTGAACCGGTTCACTTAAAGATTTTTTGTTTCTTTACTATATATATATATATATATGAAAAGTGACAGATGCAGAAATTGAGTACAGAAGCAGCAAAGAAATAAATATATATATATTTTTTCAACTAATTTAGATGCAACAAATTAAAACAATTAACTAATACAACAAGAAATTACAAAGAAGATTCGGGTGAACAGTAATCCTGATGAACAGTAATATTTTTTTTAATTTTTTTTTAAATTAACAGTAAGAAATTTTAATTAATCTTCTAGATTGCTGTCAAAACAGGAATATAATAATATAAAATCCAATTTAAAGAGTTAAAAAATTCAGGCCTGATCGGGAACAGTCGTGATATCACTGCCCTAGAAGATTAAGGACCCGCCTATCGCCCTGGCGTAATTTGTCTCCTCTCCCCTAGCGGTAAAACCCCCCAGAATCGGCCGGCCTCTGCACTCGGGCGTGAGTCACAGAGCTTATGCTCAGACGAAAAACGGTTGCCCAAAAAATGAATATAAAAATGTAGCCGAAATTTCTTGGAGGAATAAGAGTAGAGAAAGAAGAGAGCTTAGAAGATGTTCTTCTCTTCGTTGGTGTGCTTCTGAATGAGCTCCAAGCCTGCTTATATAGGTGAGGAGAAGTGTAACCCCCGTTGAATTCAAGGGACCGTTACGCACAAATCTTGCTTCCGTTACCCGCATGCAACCGTTACAGAACGTGTAAAACGTGCAAAAATAAAAGCTTGAGAAGCAAAAATGTGTGCGGGTGCGGTGCGGCGTGGCGTGGCGCGCGTGCGTGCGTGCGCGTGTGTGGTAGATATGCAAAGCCCACAAAACCCAAAACACTATTCAAAGCCCAATAAGGAGAGAACCATTATATACTCTTTACTATTCATCTCATTTTCCAATGTGGGACTATTCACAAAGGCAAAATTGCCTTTTCATGAACAAAGCATCCAACAATTCCCTCCATCACTCCTCCCAGAACTACATAACTACAAACAAACAAATAGAAAACCCATTTCAAATTTTATAAAATCAAGGAAATTAGTCACGGATATTGTTGGAATATCAAATTAAAATGTTTGAATAAATGAGGTTAATAGCATAAGTTTTAGAAGTGCAAGGGTCATAAGTTTAGAAGGGGAAGAGACATAGGTTATAAAAGAATAAGAGTAACTTACTCATTTATGATATTTATCTTTATGACATTAAGATAGGAGTTTAATTTGTGACTATTGGTATGCCTAGACAGTTTTGTTTTGAAGCCTATATAAAAAGCTATTGTAATCCTTGTTTGATATCAAGAAAAAAATTGAAGAAGTAAAAGTAAGTTCTTTATCTTCATTTGTGAGAGTTCTAAGTTCGTAAACTTAAGAGTCAACAGTGGTATCAGAGTCATTTGATCCAATTTTCCCATTCTCTCTTCTTCTCATGGCCACCACAAATAATCTTGTCAATCCTCAAGTACCCAAATTATTGAAAGATAACTATGAGAGTTGGTCAATCCAAATGAGATCCTTATTTGGTTCTTAAGAGTTGTGGGAGCTGATCATTGATGGGTTCACGGAACCTACACCAGAAGTAGAAGCCACCTATACCGCCAAAGAGAAGAAGGCTCTCAGAGAGTAAAGAAAGAAGGATAGCAAGGCTCGTTTTCTATGTTAGACCCTAGAGGGGGGTGATTAGGGTCTTATGCTAATCTAATCCGATTAAATGCCAATTAAAACTAATTAATAAATATATTCTTGCAAGATAGATATACAAAGAGTTATGTGCAAGAATATGCAATATAAACAATGAGATATATCCTATATGATGAATTATATATATATGCAAGGATATATAAACTAACACAATGGGTAAACAATATGAACTAGATAGTTGATCATATAAATAATGAGACAATGGCGAAATGAGCAATGAGCATAAATAAGAATAAATGCCAAAGCACATTCAAACACACAATATGATCACGGAGTTCGGACCTTCCGTCCTACGTCTCCGCTCCCCACTCCCGGGGAGAAACACACTATCACAACCGGGTTTTCTACGCTCACCCGAATAACGTTTACACCTCACAGTGTCGGTTTTTAACGCTCACCGAACAACGTCACTCCTCACACTCGGTTTTCTAGTTCACCGAAAACTTCACAACACACTCGGTTTTCTAGCTCACCGAAAACCTTACACCACTCACAATGTAACAAATATAAATTTGTTCTCTATAATAGATGAGAACTCAATTAAGCACAAACTCAATGTTACAATCTCTCACAACCCTAATATACTATGTATGCAAATACAATAAGCTCAAGTGGGTGTGTGTAACAATGAGATAATATAATCAAATCTAAACTCAATATAAAAACTAGCTTTAAAGAATGATAATCAAATAACTAAGCAAATGTAAAGCTAGATAGAGTTTAGAAAACTTCTCCAATAGATGACAAGATGGAGAGATGGAGATTGGAGCCCAAACAAGAAGATGATCTCCTCCACTTGTGAAAACAATCTTCAAACCAAACAAACACTAAAACACACTTAAACCCTTCGACCGAGAGGTATATGCAAAGCTGAGAAACGTCCAGAGACATTTCCGGTCGACCGGTCCGGTCGACCGGAGTTACTGTAGCAGTGCGCAGCTATTTTGTAAAATCAATTTAAAATAGTAAATGAGCTCCAAAAATTATGAAATTTTGTGAGAATGTTCTAGACATGTATAATAACATGTCAGAGAAAGAATTGCGGAAAAATATTTTCCCAGTTGAGAGAAATAAATATTTGAACACAAATTTACAGTTTCTGAAAAACTGTTAACATATACGATTTTGTAAAATAAATTGGGCACAGTAAATCAACTCTAAAAATAGTAAAATTTTAAGGGAAGTTTTTAAACATGTAGATAAACATGTCAAAGAAAGAATTTCTTAAATACCACTTCCCATTTATGAAAACTCATCTGTTTTGTAAAACATGCACGAACATGCACGAACGAAAAACATGATTTTTTGAACTTGATCTTTAACTTGAATTGCATAGGCTTCACCGACATTCCGCCAACCTCCTTTGGATATGATCGTTGAAGCTCTATTCCATCCATCCTCCAACTACGTTGTTTGTCTACAATACATAGGAAAACACAAATACTAGATAAACAACATTAGTGGTAAATTGTTTGTTAAACATCATCAAAACAAGAAGGCCAACCTTCTACTCAATCAAGGGTTGGACGAGTCTACCCTTGAGAGAGTTGCCGAAGCAACAACGAGCAAGGAAGCATGAGAAATCCTTGCTACCATCTACAAAGGTGTCGAGCGGGTGAAGCGAATTCGCCTCCAAACTTTGAGGGGTAATCTTGAAGCTCTCAAAGGAAAGATAAAGAAAAAATCTCCGATTATTATTGACGATTACTTCTATTTGTGAATAAAATGAGGAGAAATGTAGAGAAGATGGAGGACATCCGAGTGATGGAGAAGTTGCTCCGATCCCTCACACCAAAATTTGAGCACGTGGTGGCGGCAATTGAGGAGTCAAAAATTTTGGAGGAGATCTCAATAGAGGAGCTCTTGGGATCTCTCCAAGCTTATGAACAACGAATACAAAAGAAGGCTAGTTCCATAGTTTTGGAACAAGTACTAGAGTCAACATTGACTCTAAGTAATCAAGGCACACAAGGTAGAGGTCGTGGTAGAGGCAGGGGACGTGGTCTCCAACAGCAAACCACTCAAAATCAAGTGGAGACCCAAAGTTTTAGAGGACGAGGACGAAGCAATCGTGGAAGATCCACACCTGGGCGTGAAAGCAACAAGAATGTTCAGTGCTATAACTGTTACAAGTTTAGGCACTATGCTTCAAATTGTTGGCACAAAACTGAAGACCAAACCAATCTTGCCGAAGCAACAAATGATGTGGGTAACAACTCTACGCTGCTTCTTGCTAATGATGATTCAAGTGTTGAGAATGATGCTTGGTACCTTGACTCGGGTGCCAGCTACCACATGTGCGGGAAGAAAAAACTTTTCATGGAACTCGCAGAAGGAGTTCATGGAAGTGTGAGCCTCAAAGATTCTTCAAAACTCTCGGTTGAAGGCAAAGGGAAGATTAAAATCTACTAAAAGGATGGTAAGCCCGAATATATTTCTGATGTTTACTATATTCTTAACATGAAAAGTAATATTCTTAGCATCGGTCAATTACTCGGAAAGGGATACAAAGTATATATGGAGAACAACCATCTTTGGTTGAAAAATACAAATGGAGGCCTCATAGCTTGTGTTAAGATGACAAGGAACCGCTTTTCCCTTGCATCTAAACACAAAAGTCGACAAGTGTTTTCAAGGACTCATGGAGAATGAGTCATGGAGGTGGCATCTTCGCTTCGACCATCTAAACTTCAATGGTTTGAAGTTACTGTCTACAGCTGACATGGTACGAGGTATACCAACAATTGATCCACCGAATCATATTTGTGAAGGTTGTGTAATTGGCAAGCAACCACGACTTCCTTTTCCCAGTGGAAAATCGTGGAGAGGAAAGGCACCATTTCAACTTGTTCACACCGACATCTGCGGATCGATCGATCCCGTCTCTTTAGGAGGTAATAGATATTTTATAACCTTCATTGATGACTTCAGTAGAAAGTTTTGGGTGTACACTCTTAAAGAAAAATCTGTTGTCTTTACTACATTCAAGCATTTTAAAGTTTTAGTTGAAGCAGAGAGTGGCCACAAGCTAAAATTCTTCGATCTGACCGAGGTGGTGAGTACACCTCAAATCTATTTCAAGAATATTGTAGGGAGCAAGGTATAAAGAGACAGTTTACTACTGCCTATGCACCACAGTAAAATGGCATTGCAGAAAGAAAGAACCGGACCATCCTCGACATGACAAGAACCATGCTCAAAGAAAAGGGATTACCAAAGCAGTTCTGGGCAGAAGCCGTGGCGTGCTCAGCTTATTTGCTCAACCGATGCCCCATAAAGATAGTGAAGAACAAGACACATCAAGAGGCATGGAGCGGTTACACGCCTAGTGTGGCACACCTACGAATTTTTGGTTGTGTTGCATATGCTCAAGTACCTGAAGTCAAAAGGAAGAAGATTGACAATCACGGTGAAAAATGTATTTTCATCGGATATAGCAAGGAGTCAAAGGCATACAAGCTCTACAATCCACTAACCAAGAAACTAGTTGTTAGTAGAGACGTTGTCTTAATGAAGAAGAAGCATGGAACTGGAGCAATGAAGATCAACCCGTGGTGAATGAACCTGATGAGTCTCTACATGAGGAACCATCACTAGCTACACCACCATCTCCTCCACACTCTACACCTTCTCCTGCAAGAGTTTCTCCATCTTCTGGGGAAGGTAGTAGCAGCGGATCTACTGTGCAACGAGGTCCCATCAAAATGAAAAGCCTCAGGGAAATCTATGAGCAGATAGAACAAGACGAAGAGTCAAATCTCTTCTGCTTATATGCTGATCATGAACCTCTCACCTTTCAAGAAGCCGTAAAAGAAGATTGTTGGCGAACAACAATGGAGGAGGAGATCCACGCCATCCAAAAGAATGGTACTTGGGAGTTGACAACTTTTCCACAAAATTACAAGGCAATAGGGGTCAAGTGGGTGTACAAGATCAAGCGCACAGCAAATGGTAAAGTTGATCAGTATAAGACGAGGCTTGTAGCGAAAGGTTACAAACAAAAGTACGGCATCGACTATGAAAAAGTCTTTGCTCCGGTTGCTCGACTGGATACGGTGAGACTATTAATTTCACTTGCAGCTCATCACAGGTGGAATATATATCATTTGGATGTCAAGTCAGCATTCCTCAATGGCATTCTTGAGGAAGAGGTGTACGTGCAACAACCAGAAGGCTTTCTTGTGAAAGGGCAAGAAGACAAAGTGTACCATTTGAAGAAAGACTTGTATGGCTTAAAGCAGGTACCACGGGCGTGGAACACCTGAATTGATGGCTATCTTCATCAAAACGGCTTCATTAAATGTCCCTATGAACACGCCATCTACATGAAGAGGAACCATAAAGGCGAATTTCTAATGATTTGTCTTTATGTTGATGATTTATTATACACAGGAAGTAGTACCGAGATGCTTGCTGAATTCAAGGCAGCAATGTTCAATGAATTTGAGATGACGAACAATGGATTGATGTCCTATTTTCTTGGCATTAAAGTGAAGCAGCAACAAGAGGGGATTTTTATATCCCAGAAGAAGTACATGAAGGAGATCTTAGAGAAGTTCAAGATGAATTAATACAACCCTGTGAACACCCCAGTAGCCATCAGAATGAAGCTATCAAGAGATGAAGACGGACGTTTCGTGGATTCAACTCTTTTCAAAAGTCTAGTTGGCAGCCTGAGATACTTGACGATCACAAAGCCCGATATTACTTATGGAGTCGGACTTGTGAGTCGCTATATGGAGACACCGAATGAGTCTCACTGGCTAGCTGCGAAGAGGATACTAAGGTATATCAAAGGCACACTCAACATGGGTCTCTTCTATGCATATGATGAAAATGCACAACTAGTTGGTTACTCAGATAGTGACTGAGGAGGTGATCAAGATGAGAGGAAAAGCACCACATGCTATGTCTTCTATCTTGGGTCAACTGTATTTTTATGAACCTCAAAGAAGCAAGGAGTTGTAGCTTTATCTTCATGTGAAGCAGAGTATGTGGCGGCTGCATCTACAGTATGTGAAGCAATTTGGTTGCGAAACATATTAAAGGAGTTGGATCATCTACAAGAAGACTCGACCGTAATTTTTGTGGACAACAAATCAGCCATCCAGCTTGCAAAGAACCCAGTACATCATGGGAGGAGCAAACACATAGATACATGGTTTCATTTTCTCAGAGACCATATAAAGCAGAAAACTGTTGAACTGAAGCATTGTCACACCACTGAACAAGTAGCGAACATATTCACCAAGCCATTATCAGGTAAAACTTTCATGAGGCTAAGAGACATGCTTGGCATAAAGACATTTTGATTTGAGGGGGCGTATTGGAATATCAAATTAAAATGTTAGAATAAATAAGGTTAATAGCATGAGTTTTAGAAGCGCAAGGGTCATAAGTTTAGAAGGGGAAGAGACATAGGTTATGGAAGAATAAGAGTAACTTACTCATTTATGATATTTATCTTTATGGCATTAAGATAGGAGTTTAATTTGTGACTATTGGTATGCCTAGACGGTTTTGTTTTGAAGCCTATATAAAGGGCTATTGTACTCCTTGTTTGATATCAAGATAAAATTGAAGAAATAAAAGTAAGTTCTTTGTCTTCATTTGGGGGAGTTCTACATTCGTAAACTTCAGAGTCAACAGATATATGGTGAAATGACCAAACCTTATCCCTGAAGCCTTGGGTTGCTGCCTACCATGGATGATGGGGTCCACTTGCAGAAGGGAGAAGTTTGTGGGGTTGAGATAGGCATGGAAACTAATTTTGCGAAAAAGAAGGAAATGAAAATCTGGTGGAGGAGAGAACTGGGAGCCTTATATTTGAGAAGAATGTTACAAGAGGCGAGCGCGGAGATGCCGTCACCATCTTTTTGAGAAGGTATGCAAAAAATTGCTAAAATAACTTCATGAGATTGGATTCTGCAAACTTGCTTAATATATTACTGACTTGAATATCGGAGGGCATATATCAGAGCAACAATGTCCTGCCCTCTAACTGGTGTTTCCTGTGCAGGAGTCTACTTCCTCCTGACTGATCAGCTATCAAGAAAGATCAAGGCATCCTAAATTGCGTCAAATATCGACTTACCCATACAATTTCTAACATAAACAGTTTGGCGCCCACTCTGAGGCCTCTTTTTCTCCCTTTGAGAAAATGGTTGATCAGGTTTCAAATTCACACATCCCTAGAAAATCTTCCAGTTCTGGCATTGTCAGGCACGTCCAGTTAGATGAATTTATCCAAAGTATAGCTCAGTTTCTCTAACAGTAGTTCGCTTCATTCGTCAATGAACTTCTCAGCCGTGTTCTTCCCTCTCAGCGTCCTCTATCACCTGCCACCCCTCTCTATGAAGGGCGAATACATGAGAAAAAGGAGTGCGTTAGGGAAACCACCACCCAACCGTTGCGATAGTAAACCCGCTTTGCCATTAATCCACAGCAACCTCCGCCTCATATGGAGGTGACAAAGAGAGCTCAAGCCACGACCTAACTCTAGCTGCATGAGCGACATCCCTAGGTGTAAGGCACATCTACATGACACAAACCCGAGCAACCTGGACTGATCCCTCTATAGTCCATCTAGCTTCTAGCTATGATCAGATGTACAATACAGTGGCTAACGTTATCGGGAGAAATAATCCTCTCTCGTAGGATATAATGAATGTCTGTTGCCTAACTTCAAGATGCACCACATTGAGAAATACAAGGGTGAAGGTTATCCGGCCAAACATGCACATAATTTTTTTGAGATGACGAGCATGTAGCAAGTGATTGACCTGATTATTTGCAAAGTCTTTCCTATCATCCTCAATGGCAGTGTGAATATGTGGTAGAATTCTATGGAGAAGAAATCTATCCACAACTTCAAACAACTTAATTAGAAATTCATGCACCACTTTCTGGCGAACACAAAATAGAAGGCACCATCCGCTCTCCTACTACAGATCAAGGAGAAGACCGGAGAAAGCTTAAGAGAATACTTTAAAGATTCCAAGCCAAGTGCTTGGAACTAGAAGACTCTGGCAACATGGTCGCCATAGCGACAATTATCGCAGGTCTAGAGGATGAGAAATCGTCTGATTCTCTCAGCATGCACCTCATGGCCAACTTTGACTATCTCATGGTCAGGATAACACATGGACGTGGAGGACAACCGTACCCACAAAAGGTGGTCCAACAGGAAGCCACAAAAATTGAGTCTTTGGAAGGAAAGAAGACTAAAGAAGACCGGCCTAAATCTAAGCCTAGATCCAGCTGAGTTGACAGAAGAGACTAAACAAGGGAGACATGAAGAAACTTGCACTTGTTTCCCTCAACGCTCCCCTTTCACAAGTGTTGCATTTGATCCAGAAGGAGAGACGTCTTACCAAGGTTCTGCCTCCTATGAGATCAAAGCTTTAGAATAGGGATATCCGACAATAGTATGGACACCATAAGGATCACGGTCACAACACCGATGATTGTCAAATCTTGTAAAGAGATATCGAGGACCGCATTCAGAGAGGTCTATTGAAGAAGTTTCTTGCCAATGGCTATATAGAAGAGCTAGCCCGAGAGAAATCGGAGAGAAGGAGATGTAGGTCAAGATCAGCTTGTCCGCATCGGCAAAACGATCAGCCGAAGGAGGCAGCAACGAAGGCACCATTAACACCATTAGTAGTGTCTTTGTAGTAGAGGAATGTTAAATAATGCTCGGAAGAAGTATGCCCGACAAGCATTGGAGGTGAATCTCTACGAGAAAAAGTTCAAAGCAAATTAATCCATCTCCTTCAACGACACCGACCTAAAAAAAATTAATGGATTCCGAGTCAAGAGGATCCTGGTGGACATTGAAAGTTCTGCAGATGTCCTATTTATGGATGCATTCAACCAGATGGGATTGACAAATCCCAGCTATAGCCTTGCGTGAGTCCCCTTGTAGGCTTCTTGGGTTCGGTTCGACTAGAATTGATCACCTTACTCATGGTAGTCAGTGACTACCCTTGTCAATCCATAATTCAAATCTAGTTTATTATGATGAACATTAAATCACCCTAAAACATCATCCTTGGGAGGACTTCCTTGAATAACCTCCAAGTCCTTTCCTCCAGTACCACCAAATGATTAAGTTCTCGACTTTAGAAGGAGTCAGACTTATGCGGAGCAAATAGTGAGAAGCAAGATATTGCTATATGCTCTCTATGAAAGGCAATGGGACTTTCGAAACTCTGCCCATCGAGAAGACCCATGCCTACCTGCAGAAATATGAAGATAGGAAGTGAAACACTCTCGCGAAAAAATTAGAGGAAATTCAGCTCGGCCCTAGTGAAACCAAGAAGGTGAAGATCGAATTGGAGCTAAAGGAGCTGCAGCGATGAGCAATCATTGCATTCCTCCACACCAACATGGATGCGCGTGGACTTGAGGATCTGTCAGAAATGACCCTAGAAGTTATAACTCTAGAAGTTATAACTTACAAGTTGTCTGTCCACCAACACAGCAAACCGATCCGACAGAAGAAGAGACCTCTCGGACCAGAGACGCAGTATGCAGAGCTGCCAAGGAAGTCAACTGACTGCTGAAAAATAGTTCTTGAATTTACTCTGAGTAGTAAATTCAAAATAACAATACTATAAAAGGGTATATCTGCAATCAATGATTGAGATTCAATCATTCGTTCTGGAAAGCAATCTTTTTATATACTACCTTCGCGTCATTTTTACTTCACCTTACCCATGTGTTGCATCTTTGTTTTTTTTTTGTTTAGTTTTTGTTTTTGTTTTTGTTTTTTTTTTTTGGTTTTTTTGGCTTCCATATATGTTGCATCTTCATATAGCATTTTCTTGCTTCATAGAGTGCATTTAGGACACGTTTGGCAACTGGTCAAACTGGCTTATAAGCGACAAAAGTACTTTTCTGACTTATAAATCATTGCAACATAGCAACCGACTTATTTTGGGTTATAAGCCTAAAAAAATAATCCCTCTTAATAAAGCTTATTTTTCGGTGGTTTATAAACCACATAGTTTGACTAGGTAAATGTCTAAGTTTACCCTTGATATTTAAGACAGTTCCAAAGTCTATTCAATGTTTAAATTTAGAGTCATATCATTTTTGGTCATTTTGATAATAATGATGGATTATAATTCACTCATTTGCTAAACACTCTCCTATTGAAAGCGGCTTATACGATCTATTTTTTTCACCAAACACTTTGGCACAATGAGCTAGGAATTTTGGAAAGGCAGATCCAAACTAAATGAGAGGAAAAAGGTGAAAAATAAGGACAAATTTTCAAAACCAACCTATTTGGACTTTTATTCCCCAAAAACGACCCCATTCAAAAATAATTACAAAAACCGACCTGGTTTCAGCCTCAGCGCTGAAATCAGGTCGGTTTTTGAAAAAAACTCTCCGAAACTTCACGGGAGTTGAACTCCCGTGAAGTTTCATAGTTCAAAAAACTTCACGGGAGTTCAACTCCCGTGAAGTTTCGGAGAGTTTTTTTCAAAAACCGACCTGGTTTCAGCGCTGAGGCTGAAACCAGGTCGGTTTTTGCAAATAAAACTGAATGGGGTCGTTTTTTGGGAATAAAAATCCAAATAGGTTGGTTTTGAAAATTTGTCCTGAAAAATAAACTAGGATAACATTTGGTTGAGGATGAGCACTAGAGACAAAGGGAAATTAGTCAGATAGGCCAAAATAAAAGCATGGGAATGAGATCTACTAGTCGGATATTTGAGGATGAGGCCAAAAGGAACGCATGGGAAAGAGATCTAGCTAGTTGAGTCACTGGGGGTATAGTAAACATAGTGGGTTCTTTGAGGACTTGGACGGATGAGAGGAGCTCGCGAGAAATCTAAACGACTCGCAATCTATTCGCAAATTGCTAGAGAAACGGAGGAGTTTGGAGAAAGTTAGAGGGATCTTATATTTTATCCCTTAAGAATTATGAAATTATTATTACCATTATCACCCTTAATTATTTTTAAAATATTTTTGGGTGTTTTTGTATGTCCCTTAAATCATGCATATTTGCAAGACCCCTACATCTCAATATTTGCTAAACTATTCTTATAATACAACCTTGTTTAAAATACCGGAAAGCAATAAATCATTAACTTTGATAGGATAACTTATAACTATAACGTAAAAATATCAATAAAATAGTCAAATATTTTCTCACTATATCCAACAAAAATTAATGATTTGTTGATTTGGGACATTTTTTTTCTAAATTGGATAGTTTTATAAATTTTGAGACTCATATAAGATGTAGTTTTGCAAATGAACATAACATAAAGGGGTACATATAAAGAATCTTTATTTTTAAGGGGAGCCCAAAGCCCACCCGCTGCTTTTGACATATAATCTATTTGGCTTCTAATTTATTTATGGATTAAAAGCCAAATGAATTATAAGCTAAGTTCTCAAACATGTCCTCATATGCTTATCGACAACAATTTTTCAAAAAATGCAATATCATCCCGTACACATTTAAAAAATAAATATTAAAATAATTGTTAGAAATAAAATATGAGCCCCGATTTCTCAAGCCTCACACTATTAGAATCCGCCGACATCCAAGGCAAACATGATAAGTACAAGAGCACCAAACATAAAGATAACAAGCAAATATATCGAGATTATTTGTAATGTTTTAGCAAAAGTTTATTTGAGCTGCATGAGTACTTAATCTTCACCTAACCATTAAACTCATTAAACACCTCCATAAATATTTCACCAAACAAAAAAAAGGGGGCAAATTACCCACCCCTAGACGACCCACCCAAGAAAAAAAAGACCAACGGGTTAGTGTTTAGCAATAAACCCTCATGAAATTTTAAAACCACACTAAACACTAATGAACTTTTTGGAATTGGAGAAAACTCCCATGAACTTCCCGAATTTCGTAGACAACCCTCAAAAATTAGAACCAAAAAACAACATAAGAAGGCTTTTTGAAAGTTCATGCTCTAATGTAATTTACCTAAGGAGAGGTTATTGGTTGGTGTAATTTTGGGGCAAGTGGAATAATTTTGGGACTTTAATTTATGGAGTTATTCATTGGGACAATAAGATTGTGATTTTACTTAAATGTGTTATTCATTAAGACATTGAGATTGGGACAATTAATCTCGTTTTTTTCAAAATTATCTCACTTCTATACAAACTTTTTATCCTAACCTCCAAAATTTACCCTATTCTTAACTTTGAGACAATCATGAAAAACGTGGGATAATGTACTAAATATCTAATATATATTAATTGTATTATAATATATAATATATTTTAATTATATTATATTATAAATTCTATTATAACGTAAGATAATAAAATATTATATAATATTATCTAATAATGTAATTGGTAATAATATTTCATATATTATAATATTAGTATTATAGTATTATAATATTACTTTATATTATTTAGCATATATTTTATTAGTTAGAATAAAAATATTATTGTAGTATTTTTATGATATAAAATATTGTATTATAATATAGTGTTTATAATTTAATATAAATAATATATATAATTAATTATATTATAATTTATTATATAATAATTTACTATTTCTATTATTCATTTATTATATTAATTAACAGTCTTAAATATATTGTCAATATGTGCGTTAGTCATAATATTGAAGTACTATTTTATTACTACAAATAAAAATTATAATTAATTTACTATATATTAAAGTTATTGATAAAATATAAAAATTATATAATATATTAATATTATATTAATAATTTTTTAGTTAATAATTATTGGAACATTATTAATAGTATATTACGGTTATTATAAATATATATTTTAATTAATAAACCATGTCATTAATTATTCTATTTAAATATAGTAATTATACATAAATAAAATTTAATATTTTTAATAATAATATAATATTTAAATATTTTATATTGAATTAATCAAAATATTATAATTTTATTAAATATTATATTTATTAAAATATTTATATTAAATATATTGTTTGTATATTATATCAATTATTATATGAATATATCATATCATACTATAATAATATAATATAATATATTAAGTAACAACATTAAATATAGTTATAATTAATTAGTAATTATAATATAATATATTATAGTTAGTATTAAGTAAAATATTATATTATATTATAATAACATACTAAATAATATGCTAAACCAATTTGGTAAATTAATTTAGACTTAACTGATAGATAAATATTGTACTTTAATAAGGTGTTACATCATTAATTATCCCACATGAATAGTTAAATCAAAGCTTCAAATTGTCCTATTATCCTAAATTGTTCCACTTTACACCATTCAAAATATCCCAAAAGGGTTTTTCAAAAAAAAAATATCCCAAAAGGATAAAATTGTTCTATTGGAACAATTATCTCACTTAGCCCCAACTTGTCCCAACCAATAACCATCCCTAAGAGCCTGTTTGGATTGAGGTCATATAAGGTAAGGAAGGTAAGGGACATATTAAATTCTTTAGAAATTCATTTGAGGTAGATAATGAGAGAAAAATTAAGGTAATCCTGAGGGAAAAAGTTGAGATTAATTTTGTTCACCCCCAAGTTAGGGTGTAATTAAGGGAAAGTGAACGCCTAAGAAAAGAATTTTAGATAAAAACAATTTTATCCTTTTATCAAGATAAGATCTAAATGGGTGAAATAATATGTAAGGTTATTTATATAAATTTATATATTCCCTTTACTTTATTAAACTTTCCCAACAATGTGAAATAAGTTCCCTTTATTTTCCTTTACTAAATTCCCAAATAAATTTTGTTTATTGCCTTAACTTCTCTTAGTTTAACTTATCCTATGTTCACTTAATTTTCCTTCACTAGTGACAAATCCTTATAGGCCCTAAAAGATCATGGGGGGTTTCCTACAAAAGTTATTCAGGGTCTAATGTAACTTTGAAAGTTCATGGGTGTTTACTGCAAAACACTTACAGCTCATTGGAGTCTAGTGTAATTTACCAAATAAAATAATAGGCGTGGGTTTGCAAACGAATAGATCCAGATTAACACGCAAAGTTCTCTTCAATTAGTTTTGTAAACCAACATGCAAGTATGAAAAAGACAAGTCAATGGAACTTATCCGAATATTAGGAGAAGCTGGGGTTTCTTTGTTATTTCCCGTTATAGATGCCTCCTCATGACAACAACCCGTGAACATAGTTTTGTTATTTAAAGAAAACATAAAAAAGCCTTAAAACATTATAGTAAAGGACTTAGAGGTCCCCACCATTTACAATGATATATAGAACCTCCACAAGTACATTTATTTCAAGCCATTGATGAAAACAATTGTACGATCGCACGATATTTCAACTCAATTGTACTCAAATTCACAATCAAACCAATGAGCGGTTCGCTTCTATCATGAGAACAAATAAGATGGGAATCATACAGCAAGGTGGTAATTGAGAATATTTGCACATGAACTGTGCACCTTCACTTACAAAATTTCCCTCGTGTATCATTTTCATACTGCCACATAATGCATCCAAGGCTATAATGCAATGATTTCCCATTCCTGAACATAGTCATGAGGACCATCTCATTTGTATATACGTGTCAAAGCGATATGGATCCTCTCCGATTAGAAGATAATTAGAAAGTCCAATTCCTCAATCATTGTCGTACATTGCGAATTCAAGAGACTAGGCAACAAGATAAAACCACTATGAACTTGAAAAATGCTATTTCCCGAAAACCACCTTTTATTGAAAACCATTTTCACAACAGTAGAGTACTACATGGCCTAATCCTGCTCATTGAATTCAAATGTACGACAATATTAAGAGGAATTGGAGTTTCTCCGATTAGCACCTAATTAGAGAGTATCCGCATCCAAAGAAAAGGGTATCCCAGGAACCTATCATGAACGCAATTATTATGGCAACGGTATGAGCTCGATCATTAGACAACACAACCAAAACATTCCTAAAGTATGAAAGAGGGGGAAGAATCATATTGAGGGCTGTCTAGAAAATTTTTTATAGCGAGGAAAGGGAAAGTTGTACATATAATATTATCAATTTTAAATCAGTACAAACAATATACAAGATTAATAGTAGTAGTAAAGAGAATACAAAAAGTTCAAAAAATCAGTGCAAACAAAGCAAATTAATCGGTGCAAATAGTTCCAGATACAGTGCAGTCTCCAACTCTAAATAGCTCTTAAGAACTTTCAAGGAACAAACCTAACTAATTCTTACCTAATTATGACAAACACCTAAAACCCTGTCTGTTTGAAGTCTCAGCATCCTAATAGCAGATCCCACAAGATGATATATGAACTGAATTTAAGCCTGAAAGCTATATGAAGATATTTTTTATCCCCTCAATATATGTTCTTTTAATCATATTAGTTAAACCAAAAAGATGCCACTGTGACTGGCAACAAATGTCACATGAACAAAACAACTTCCTACATTAGCTGTGAATATTTTCTAATTAAGCTAAAGTCACAAGAAATCTATATCAAATTGTGTTATCTCCAATTAATAAGCTTTCTTCTAACTTCCAACTCTTCAACAAACATCCAGGATTCCCTGCGCCCATGCATACATTTCTCGTGAACAAACAACTAAAACAAGTTACCCCCATCTATAACATGCCCTAGCGCCATATGTAGATGGCTACCAATATACTAATTATTCATTACATAATATTTCCTAATGTTATCATCCATTTCCAACTCAAATTAATCATCGCATATCGTTGTAATCTCTAATCTTATATAGACTTTTAAGTTTTAACTGAATATCCCTGAAGTTCTTGTAATAAATGTTCCAAGCATAATACTCCTGTAAATTAAGAGTTTCTAATCCTAGTTTAGTCAACAACATCTACCACTGCATCCTTTTGAAGGCAGAGATAAGACGATAAAGCAAATTTGCTACAGGTCTGACCATCAATTACAACAACTCTCTCGTCTGATCCAATTCTACGAAAACCTACCTCAGAATTTGATAAAGACTTGTTCGACATCAAATGAACTGTTTGGATAGAATAA
The DNA here is from genome assembly GCF_001876935.1 of Asparagus officinalis. NCBI lineage: Eukaryota > Viridiplantae > Streptophyta > Magnoliopsida > Asparagales > Asparagaceae > Asparagus > Asparagus officinalis. The sequence continues at coordinate 59,201,133 of NC_033800.1, read as the reverse complement.
TCCTAAAAATAATGAAACCGAAGGAAATATTGCCAAAGACTTTAGAAATGGATACACGCATATATAAAGTACATACAGATATTTGCTTATGTGAATGTGCAAGTTTGGAATTGATTCCAAAGGAAAACATTGGCACCCTGCATCAACTAGAATATAATTTATAGTTTACATCAAAGCTTTGCCATGTAATTTAACCAATAGTACTAAGAATGCAATTATACTTCATGTTTATTTGTATTTATCTTCATATATTCTAGCAAATAAGCATATGTGCAATTAACCAAAAGTGAAGTCTGAACTGAGTTCGAGACCTTCTCACACCTGCTGCGAAAACAACAATAATATAACAAAGAGAAAATAGAACCATAAACATCATAAATTCTAATATCATAGCTTCTGTGACAAAAATGTTATCATATAAGAAATTGAATGCTATGCATAACAAATACTCCCTAATAAAATTTTCACGTAAAGATCTACCAAGTAAGTATGCTATGGAAGCATTGTGTAACGAAAATTTGACGAGTCAATAAAATTGAATCAACTTCAGTGAAATCCATAAATATGGCACGACATGTTCAAACTAGGAGGAATGCAAAAATAAACTGAAATTTCTAACTGGGAGGGGCATATAAGAGTTGCTTAATAAGTTTAGATGCAGCATAGGTAAATATAATGATTAAGCAATAAATCACTTACTTCGGCTATTTGAGAAGCAACAGCTATCAAATGAAGTTAGACTCAATATAACAAAATTCAGAAACAGAAATATCTCGAGGGAGATACTGTGCATTATTAACTGATTCAGAATTTGAAGGTACATTAACTCCAAAGAACATAATTTTACATTAGTATACCAACAACGTTAACATCTGTCTAATATATCTCCTTATACTTCAATAATCTTACTGCCAGAATACAACAACCACTCATAAAGTAATCCTGGAGATACATACTACAAGAAACGGAGGAGCAAAGACACCTAGAGAAAGAAGTAAAAACTCTACAATCCCTCAAGCAATGTGCTCTCATTTACTGAACCAAGATGCCTAAATATCAAATATCATAATCCAATCTTTATCCATGAATTATTTCTTCCAATATCTCATCTCAATTATTCTGGTTTAGAGCATTAATCCCACATCTTCTTCGATTATCATCTCACTTATTCTGGCTCAGAGCATTAATCCCACATCTCCTTCAATTATCACCGCCATGGACCCATAATTTATCTCTCCCAAATTCACGTACAATTAAACCCATAACACAAAGAATCTCAGCATCACTCCTCTTTAGTCTCTAGATCATACATTACTACTAAGAATCACTAGCAACGACGACAACAACAACAACAACAATGGTGATGATGGTAGAGTAATTTTCTATAAAGACTTACCTCAGTCATCTTCAATGGATGGGGGGAAAAAGAAAAGATACCAACTTTTGATTCAATCTTCACCGGTAGGAAAAAGGGTCAACACTTTCCTCCCCCCTCCACTCCTCTCCTCCAAAATCATTCCGCCATCGAACCCCCACCGCTGGATGGCGGATGCGGCGTGCACAACCGATGGAGCACGTGCCTTTGCACGGGCTGCGCCCGTGCAGGAACCCGTTGATCGAAACCTCCACCCCCATTAGTTGCCAAATCCCCCGATCTGCTGCCTCTGAATGATTAGAACTATGCTGGGCCCCGAGGCCGCAGCCATCTGCTGGTGGTGGCTTGCAGCGCCGCCATCGGCACGAACGGCCACGTAGGGCTCCGGTCGTAGCCCGTATCGGGCCGGGCCCGCCTCGGCTTAAGAAATGATGCGGAAGGGCGGGGCGCCCGTCTAGCAAACAGGCTGCGCGGTACGCCTGCGTCGGGCCGCGGACATAGGCCGACGGCTCCGCCGCCGGCGCCTGCCTGCGCCGCGAGTGCTGAGGCCTGCCATGCGCTTTGCAGGTAAAGCCGGCTACTTTCTGGAGGATGGTGGGCTACATTCTCTCGTGGAGGCCGTTCGACGCTCATGAGCTCATTCTGGTTTTCTGGACGCGTTCTTGGATTGCCAGATGGGCCAACGGCGGGGGTCGGAGCGAAGCGTTTCATGGGGCTGTGGGGGTCACACGAGCGGGGGGCGCTTCAGGCGTGCGCGCAGGCTCGTCGCCGGCGCGCCTCACGCGCCGCTGCCGGCGAGATCGGAGGAGTCGAAGTCGGAGGAGGGGAATTGGGGGGGAGCGGCAGAATTGCGCGGCAGTATGCGGGATTGCTGGGGGCGTATTGAGGAATTGGGGATGGTCGGAAGGCGAGGCGACGGTCGGGCGGTGATTAGGGTTTGGAGAGGGCCGGCATCAATTTCCTTCCGGGCGTCGGGAGCTCCTCCTCCCATCGAGCAAACCAGTTGGGCTCCTCCGCCGCCGCCGAGTCCTCTCTCATCGCTGCTCCGATCTCAAAAAGATTTGATCTTGCTGGGGTTTAATCTCAAAAATATTTGAGCTTGATTGGGTTTTTTGGGTGATTTGGGTGGAGAGGGATCTCCTCTTGTTTTGTTTCGAGGGGAATGGGGATGTCTACTCGTTCGATGACGATCAGGATGCAAGGTGTTGCATTATTATTATTATTTTAATGTTCAATATTTAATTCAGTGATATTGGTGAGTGGTGGTGGGGTTTATCGATATTATTGTTAACTAATCTCTGAATTTTTTTTTACGTGCCCTTTTTTTTTCTTTTTTCTTTTTTTTCTGGCTTTTAGGAGATTAGAGGGAGCTTTTGGCGGCAAGTGCGGACAAAACAGATCTTAAGGAGGTCTTACACACAGTTTAGGCCTCAACTCGTCCCTTTATTACAATTCTGGATCCTTCGTACGTCCGAACTTCAATCCCAATCTAGGATCACATTTGATACCCGCCTACCGCAGGATGGATCGTGGGAAAGTTCCCTCACTAGGGCCCGTTTGGTTCCAAATTTTTTTTGGTAAATCCCTGACATAGCCCCTGTTTTCTGTCAGAAATCACCCCAAAACATCATTTTTTAGGGCGATTTGGGGTGAACCCTGCCACAGATAGGACACTGTGGCAGGCTTTCCCCTGTTTTCACCCTAAAAAAATTGCTACCAAACAGCCCAGGTACAAAAAGGGGGAGAGAGAGAGAGGGAGGGAGTGCTAAGTCAGCTAAAGCAGATGATGCAATAGCTTGTAGGAGGGGGGGAAAGGAAATTAGTAATCAATATAATATCATCAAATTATTTGAGTAGTACTGTAGTAGTCATAAATGTAAACCATTTAGAAATTGTAGCTAAAAATGAATGCTTAATATGTAATGGTAATACATCTCTTGCAACAAATTATGATCAACGATTGTGTTTAACAGGTGGAACGTTTTCTTTTTCTTTTTTCTCCCTTCGGGCAACAATTGGGGGTTGTTTGGTCTTTTTTTTTTTGAAGGGGAAAGGGTTGGGGGTGTCAGAACTTTGGCAGCTTTCTCCCAAAATCGTCTCTTCAAAATCGCCTCTTAAAAATGCGATTTTGCATTCTCCTTATGATATGACTTATAAGATTTACACTGGAATTGGGATCCTCTCCACTACAAAAAAGTAGTGAAAAAACCACTACAAAAAAGTAGGGATTCGGATCCTCTCCACTACAAAAAAATAGTGGATGGACCACTAAATAATCACAACCATTGATTATCTAGTTGATGGTTGTGATTTTTTTCTTTTAGTGCAAATTAGGAATGAGTGCAATACACGTGGTATGGTAAGTGTTAGATTTAGATTGTATCATAACCAGCTATTAAGTAATCAACGATTGATATTAAAAGTAGTGGAGAGACCACTACTTTTAATCTCAATCGTTGATTATTTAGTAGACGGTTATGATACAATATAAATTAACACTTACCATACCCTCATGTATTGTACTCATTCCTAATTTGCACTAAAAGAAAAAATTACAACCATCAACTAGATAATCAATGTCTATGATTATGTAGTGGTCCCTTCATTATTTTTTTATAGTGGAGAGGATCCGAATCCATTATTACCAAGGCAGAGTTATTTTTTTTCACAAAGCACCTAATAAATATTTCATTCCTGCACCTTTTTTCTCGTTCACTAAATTTCTTTGTCTCTCTCACCATCAAAGATTTTTTTATCCCCTTTCATTGCCGACCTTGATGATTTCTTTGATCAGCGACCTTGATTCCTTTGATAGATGACAATCTCTAGCTCAATTATTGTCTAATGCCATCATCGGCCTTGATTTCTTCACTAATCATTGGAATAAATAAAATTCTTGAAGAATCCCAAAGAATCCTTTGTCTAAGTTTGCCTAGTTAGTACAGATCGATGAATGGGTTCATCTTTTTCCCACAAATCATCTTACCACTCACAAGCCCAATCTGAAATATGTTCGTTACAGATCACAGCCCTGGATTTTTTTTTTTTTTTTTCACAAAAGGAATGAGATGAAGGAGAAGATAATTTGGGGAAGAAAAAGACAATGTTGCCGGAGTTGATAATTCCATATCTATCCCAAAGGGGTTGTTCATTTATTCAACGAGGAACTTAAGAGACAACAATAAATAAGTTAACATCTTCTGTCTCATAAACTTAGTCCCATATTTTGGGTCCAAATACAATTACTCATTTTAGAAAGCATACTAAATAATGCTCTCTGTATATCAAGTATTACTGTGATAAAAGATTTTTTAGGATCTTATCCAGTATAAACTGTCACGTATATGCATATAAATAACTTTGACAAAATCTTAATTCAAACAGTAAAATTTTGATGGCAGATTCGACATTTAGGCAAATATGAGGGGCGCTTGTTGGACCATGCGCATAAGTGGAATTTGATGTACTATTCCCTAGAATCTTGGACTGCGAAAACACATTCTTTGAATTTTCGAAAGTGGGGGCGATCCTACGTGGGAAGTTAATTAAATGACCATATTACCCATGATTGTCACATGCTATATCAATAGAGTACCCCATTTTTCCTAGGATGCTTTGAAATAATTTGTTATGCCAAGGAGTGAAGGAAAAACATTACTTGGGGTGGGTCGGGGGATCTAAATTTACGTGACGCGTGTCAACTACTGGGATGGAATTAACACTTATTCATTTCTATGATACAACAACTTGATATACATTAAACTCAAAAAAAAAATTAGTTTTTCCTTTTTCAGTTAGAGTGGTGTTAGGGGCACACCACCCACCACAACCCCAACCACACTCCCCCTCTTAATGCTACAGTAAATCGGGCCCTACATGGGATTTTAAAAAATTTAAAATCCCATGTGAGACCCGGTTTACTGTAGCATTGAGAGGGGAGTAGTGTGGTTGGGGTTGTGGTGGGTGGTGTGCCTCTAACATTATTTTTTCAGTTACTATTGGAGCCATTATTTCTAGGAGAATTTCTAGTGACGCTCGCCAAATGCCGCCATCACTCGCGTGAAATACTGCCACATGCCCGTATTAATAGCCCCAACCCTAAACCGGAGCCTAAACCCAACCAGTCATTCAATTTCCGCGAGTGTTTGGACACTCGCTAGTGCGCTTAGATTTTTCCTTATTTCTAGTTGCCCCTCATAACAAAATCTGATTTGTAATCACATATCTCTATATTAGACTAGAAGTCTTGGATGAAGTCTGAAGACCACTGAGGTTTTATTCATATATTAGTCCCTCAAATCTATACTTCCATGTTAGTTGCTTATATCTTCTAAATCGCTTACTGGTCCCTCAGATGTTAAGCTGAGGGATCTATGGGGAGAAGCTAATGAGCTGTTTGATTATTGAGAGACCAATCTGAGGAACCTCTTAGGATTTGAGAGACCTACGAGCAATTTCAAAGATTTTAGGGACTACCATGTAACTATTGAAGATGCGGGGATTTATATGTAAAAATTCAAAAAAAAAAAAGGGGAAATCCAATAAAGAACTAAAAGCCAAAAGCAAAAAGGTTCATCCATATCCAAGAATAAGATGACCTTCTCTAGCTCCTAGCATGAGAAAAGGTACCCTCTTTGGCAACACTTGCTTTTTTTTTCCCCTCGATCTCTCTCTCTCTCTCTCTACCCCCCTTGGATATGAGTGCAACATGCAACTTCCCCCACTAAGAATCTCTTTTCTCTGTGAGCTTGTAGCCCTCCTCCACCTAATTACCAACTTTAATTGTCTCGCACTTGGCTTATCAATGCAACAGTTCAAAGATGTCACGTCACTATTCTAGATTTTTTTAAGAAAAGAAACAATCACTGTCCTTTGTGATATCTATGACTAATCAATAATCGAGGGGACAGTGGATTCCATTTTGTTTGTTGCATGTGTGTTAACTTTTGGTGATTGAGCTTTTAAATTTGGTTCTTCAGACATTATTGGCATTTTGCTTGTTCATGGATGTGATTTAAGAATGTTACCTAATTACTTGACAAGCCAGAATTAGAATGGTTGATGACAGATTTGCAAGTCTCTTGGATTGAATAATTTGGCACACATATCATCAACGGTGAAGCCTTAAAATCAAGTTATATGCATCTTCCTGAAGCCACCTTCATTGTGCTAGAATCTTCAAAATTTTCCCATTATACTACTATATTTCGAATTTGTGGTGATTGTTGCCGATTATAGTCTTATAATTGAATGTGTCCCTAGTCCGGCCCTTAATTTTATAATTTAATGCAAGGGACTGAAACCCAAACATTTTTATGGACTAGAACCTAAATGATTGATTTGAATAGTGTTGATATATCTGATAGTCCGTTACATTTCATCAAAGCTTCAAAATTATGATAAGAATCGAGAATCATCATTTTGTATAACATCTGTCATAATTTATGTGTTCTCTCTGAACTGAGCTGTTGATCAATTTATACCAATGGTATATAATTGTTATATTGAGCACATAATGTCATGACTAATATATTTGAGAATTAAATTTTAAATTCTTCCTGAAGCTTTTGACTTTTAGAAAATCTAAATTAATTTGTGACATATTTTACGATACATGTATTAACTCTTGCCACATTCAATCCCGCACCACTCTTAGTCTTGTCTTTTTGTTGAAAAGAGATACCGTCAAATCCTTACACAACAAGTATAAACTATACTATCTTTGCACCTTGGTCAAGTTCCTTCATAAAAATAAGGGAAAATTGCTTGGAGGAACTAAAAAAACTTGGACTATACATCCTCCTCCCTCAATTAGAGTCAACCCATTGTAAGCTCTTTGACCCAAGTTTTTATGCTAAAACACCCCTAGCCCAACATTGTATATGTACTTTATAGTGTATTTTTAAGTATTGTCAATTTTACCCTTTTGTACCCATTTGTGGATGGTGTAAAACATTTTGTCTTATTGGCCAGCATATCATGCAATCATGAAGTTGGAAGTCACTTCCGATTGGGGTTATGGCTGGAGAGGATTTTTGGAGGGAAAGGAAAAATTAGAGGGAAAACTACTAAGTTCCCTCCAAAATAATGTCTCATCTCAATGTAATATCTTCCTCCCTCTTTAGATCTACTCATAAGACCTTCAACAACCTTCAACAACCAAAATATTCTTAACTTTTTCCTCTTAACTTCTTCAACAACCAAAATGGAAGATTCTTTAATGTGTGTGATTTCATTTAACACTAATGCAACCCTCATTAAAGTCAATTCTGTAACAAGTTTACTTGAATTGAAGATGCAAGCTGCAGAGAATTTTAGAGTACCGTACGAAAATTTGTTGATAAGTTACTCTCTCGAGAAGTTTCCCAATGTCTCGTTTGAGCTTTCAAAAGATGAAGATATTTTCAACATGATAGATTATCATCGTTCAATGGGGTTAAATACGATAACCATGACTGTTATTAAAAGAGATGAAGGATCCACGCATGCCATAGGGATAGAAACAAAGCTTAAGTAAGTATTCAAAAGTATATTATCAGGTTCTGGATACACGTTATAATGGGAACTGTGATATTTACATCTTATATGTGACTTGAAGACATCACACGTGATATATTACCTTTATTTGTGACACATTTACTTTATTTGTGATATTTATGTCTTATATGTGACTTTACTAGTAATTGTCACATGTGACTTATATGTATGTTACATTCAACTCGCAGTATTCCTAATGTAAGCTCACATCATCGGAGCATATCGAGGAACCTTATGAGAGGATCCCAATCGAGGAATCAGAGAGAATCCCAAATGACAATCCTCAAGGAGAGCATGTGTGGATGATGAACGATGTAGTAAGTGACTTGTCACGGATCCCAGCATGGTAGCACGAGGCAATTACTAGAAAAAAGCAGCAATTTGAAAGCGTAAAAAAGTTAGAATGGCTATTATATACTACACTATAGCTAAGAAGTTCGCTTTTAAATATGTTAATAATGAGTCAAAACGTATTCGTGCCATTTGTATGTTCAGAAAAGAAACAAAATGCCCGTGGTTGCTTTTTGCTTCGCCATTGAGCCATGTGTCGTCCTTTGCTATAAAAAAATTTGTCCCTCAACATACTTGTGGACAACATAATAGTACAGCTGGTCACTCCAGAGCATCAAGAAGGTGGATTGCGAGTATGATACAATCAATTATGAAGAGGCGTCCATATATCACCTCAACTGACATTAGAAAAGAATTACACTCTCAATATGGCTTAAAGTTAATTGTTCTAATGCTTGGCATGCTAAGGAGATAATAAAAGACTAAATATTTGGCTGCACAAGGCATTCATATGATTTACTATCCTGGTTAGTCCTTTAATTTGTTGATGTCTCCTTTAGAACGTATATGTATCACAGCTAAACGTAAATATGACATGTCAGAATGCTATGTGACAAATAAGCATATCATGTGATATTTCAATATTATATGTGACAATTAAATCCAACATGTGACAGTTAGACCTTATATGTGATACTTAGATCTGGTTTGTGACGTTTGAGTATTAAATGTGATAGTTAGATTAGATCATGCTCCTCATTTAACAAGTTATTTTTCCTTTTAACCATCATTTTAAGGTACCGAATGAAGGTAATGGAAACAAACCCAAGCAATGTCTTCATCATTAAACAAGAAGAAAGGAGATTCAAGCATTTATTTGTGTCCTACGGTGCATGCATACATGGGTTTCTCAAGGAATGTATGCTATTGCTCTTTCTAGATGGGACTTTTCTGAAAGATCGCTACAAAGTGATCTTATTAGGTGCGACTGCTTATGATGGTAATCAAGGCATATTTCTACTCGCATTTTGCGTTTGTGACCAAGAAAATAAAGTAAACAGGAGTTGGTTTATTCAAGGATTACAGTATAGTTTGTACAATCGAACAGAACCATACAATGCACCCAATCATCTAGTAATTTTGTCATATGTTGACAAAGGAATAAAACAATCTTTAAAAGATATATTTTTAGATGCGTACCACTCCAGATGTGTACTTCATCTTGTTGAGAATTATAAATTGAATCTTAAAGATATGGGTTTTGCCTCAAGTGGTGCTCAACGTATTTTAAAATTGTTAGAGTTTGTAGCATACAAGTACACGGAAAGAGAATTTAAAGCTATTTTATATGAGATTAGGATGACAGATCAAAGAGCTTACCAAGTAGCTCTAAGTTATGGTCCAATTAATTAGGCGAATTCTATATTTTTTGGTATAAGGTACGTCAAATATTAGTCATTTTCTATGAATTTGAGTTATTAAATATCACATTATGCTTTTATATGCGATTCTCATCGGTTATGTGTGAGCTTTACTCGTCTCATGTGGCAATACGCTATAATATGTAACACTTAGCTGTGTACTATGATATTTTGTTGTTTCCGGTGACAGTTGTTGTTTATATGTGACTCTTAGCTATGTGCTGTGATATTTTGTTGTTACTTATGACATTTGTTATTTATATGTGACACATGGCTATAATTTATGATAGTGAACTTTTTTGATACATAGATATGGTCATATCACTTCCAATACTGCTGAATCTTTCAACAATTGGATTCATGTGGCAAGAGCACTTCCTATTTGTGATATGATGGATCACATTCGTGTGCAAATTATGGAAAGGATGAATACTCGCCGCGAGATAATAACAAAATAGAATAGCTATCTATGTCCTGAAGTAGAAAAAATTCTCTAAGAAATTTGCATGAAGGGAAGCACTCTTGAAGTATCATATTCTACAGCTGAAATCTTCGAGGTATCATCACAAAAACCAGTACAAGTTGATTTGGAACACAAAACATGCATGTATCGTGCATGGGATATATTGTGAATACCATATAAACATGTGTGTGCTGCTATTAACTTTATGCATAGAGATGTGTACCGATTTTGCAATTTGTTCATGACGACTGAAGCTTTCAAGAAAAGTTACGAACCAATTCTCTTTTCCTGTTCCAAATTATGATAAGCCAGATGTTATAGATGAAGCAGTTCGCATACTTCCCCTAAAGATGACAAAGAGACGTGGAAGGAATAAGAATATACGTATCAACAACAGATTTAAGAATAGACGTCCAATTAGATGATCAAGATGTCACGCTGAAGGACATAACTGAGCCACATGCACTGAACCTATCCAAGATTAACGTTTCCTGACAGAATTTAAACTCTTTTGTGACTGTTGTCTGTTACATATTACTTTTGATATTTTGTTGTGACATTTACTCCTTAAATGTGACATATTACCTGCTCGTGTGACTTGTCGGTATTAACTGTGACACCTGTTCCAATTTTACTTTCATATTCCATTTAATATGCTAAAGAAAAGATCACCAAGAAATTATAAACAACTAGTAAATATTTTATCATTTATAAATAACTAGTAAATATCCAATCCAACAAATGAAACAATCATATGTGTTCGTCTAATACTTTCACTCAATCAAAGGTACATCATTACCCCTAAAATACAAAATATATTCTGGATCATCAATGTCTAACTTCAATCGCAACTTCTTCCATTCACAACCTTTGCATATGATTTGAGCAGCAAGTCTTGCCCATAACATCTTAGACTCTATTTGCAATGCTTCAATGTTCATTGCCTCCCTTGCCTTGAGTATTGCCTTAATAAAAAAATATGCATGTATGTCACAATTATATCTGTAAAAATATAACACAACACTTTACAGCAGTATATGTAACTGGTAACGGGAATATATCACAGAATGTACAAATATCACATAACAACAGCATATGTCATACAGAATACCAAAATATCACATAAATGCAACATAAGTTACACAACATACCAAAATATCACATAACATCAGCATAAGTTACACAGAATACCAAAATGTTACATAAATGTAGCATAAGTCACACAACATACAAAAATATCACATAACATCAGCATAAGTCACACATAATACCAAAATGTCATATAACAATATGAATATATCATACAGAATGTCACTATGTCACATGAAACGAGCATATGTGACATAAGCAAGTATCACAGGTATTAATAAACTGGTAAGTATAAGAAACTTACGAGTCTTTTTGCGTTTGACAAGGAACTGATTCATATTCGAATGCTCTGAATGTCGACGTCTGGTCGTATCCACTAACCATCCTATCTAAACATAGTTGGATGGTCAACACATCTCTAGCCCATGCCTTATGGTCAGTGAAGCTGTAAGTCTGCATTTTTTACCCCAAATTGACCACTAGTAGAAAGCAGAGCATTGGCGACAAGGTATTAGCGACGGATTCAAAATCTGTCGCCAATACAAACATTGGTGACGAAAATAAACCCGTCGCCAATACCCCATCGCTAATGTTTGTATTGGCGATGGATTTTGGCCATCGCTAATGTTTTTTCATCGCCAATGACCATTGGCGACAAAAAACATTAGCGACGGATCGTTTCCGTCACCAATACCTATTGGTGATGGATCGTGTTTATCGCCAATGTGTATTGGCAACGAATGCATTCCGTCGCTGATACTAATGTGCCCATCGTAAAAATTTTAAATTATTAATTGATTATCCTATTATTAAGGAGTGACATCCACAAAAAATTAAAAAATATTTTAATATTAGTCCCTCAAATCTATAATATTTAAAAAGTTGTCCACCAAATTATGTAAATTGCATGCTAACACATCTAGGGATGTAATTGAACCAAATAATTAACAAAATAGTTTGATAATTGTTCAAATAACTTTTTAGTTATATTCGATTCGGTAGTTCATTTAACACATTCAAGTTTGCTAATGATTAGAATTTGACCAGATGTACGTATATTCGATTCGTTTGTTTATTAAATATTTATTTAAAATTGATCACATGTTATTATTTGTATTATTGCATATATAATATCATATTTGTGTGTTTTTTGGCTTCATCTTTGATTAGTTTAGAGAAAATGATGAGAAAAATAAAAATGATGAGAAAATGGTGAGAGGCCAATTATGAGATTTTTTTTTAGTTATACGCGTTACGAACATGTAACCATATTGATTTTTCTAATAATATACTAGAACTTAGTATAGCTCTTATCAATTAATTAGGAGTTCTATGTTATTTTTAAAATTTATTTTTAATTGTTTATTTTTAAAATTTATTTTTTAGTATTCGAGTTTGCTAACGATTAGAATTTGATCAGATGTACATTCGATTTATTTGCTTATTAAATATTCATTTAAAATTGATCACAAGTTATAATTTGTATTTTGCATATATGATGTTGCATTTTTAACCACTTACCATTTCTACTTAAGTTTTATATACCGATTTTAAGACTCAAATAATCTTAAATGTATTTTCTAATTAAATTTTAATTTAAATATATACACATCATAGATAGTAAAAAGTAATAATTTTTATTTATTAATTTTAATAATACTTGAAAATTTATTTCTTTAGTAGATTCGATGACCTCCACTACTCTTAGCTTTATTTACGGATGAACTTGAGCTTGTAAACATCATTAATGAATCTGAGAGGAGCTAAATTAGATTTAATCACTAAAAACCAGATAAAAATAGTCTGGATAGAGTTCTCTTGGAGTTTTTATAAGGTTAAGAGGAGAAAGAGTCGTCAAAATTGAGTTCGAGCGAATATGATATATGTTAGAGAAAAAAAGTTTTTAATGGATATGGGTTTCCATGTTTAATAGTTAAGAGAAACTAATAATAATAGTTAGATTTAAAGGAATATTTCTTTAAATTTAACCGATTTAACTAATTATAAATATTATGATGATTTAAGGGATGTAATAGAAATTTTCATGATTTGAGTGAGTAATTTTGAAATATTAAAGATGTGAGGGATTAATTTGGAAATATTAAAGATTTGAGGGACTAATATTGAAATAATCTAGCCATTGATTCTAAATTTAAGGATGTAAAAGAAAAATTAATAATAATAGTTAAATTTGAGGGTTGCAATAGCAATTTCTATGATTTAGGGCACTAATTTGAAAATATTAAAACTTTAAAGGGTTAAAACTAAAATATTCCAAACAGTTTCTCAAACCAAACCCTAGCAGCCGCCCCCCGCTTTCTCATTTCAGCCTCTCTCCTCTCTCTCCACCCCGATCTCATCTCATTCTCTCCTCAATCTTCTCGTATCATCTCAATCATCTCTCTCTCTCTCGCTCATTCTCTAGATCTCATACCTTAACGATGTCGTAGCTTTGACCGGCCCTTGCATGGCCGCTGCCCTTCCAAGAATCCCCCCCCCCCTCTCACCTCACAACCGCATGCCCTGCTATGATCTAGCCTAAAACACTGCTACTACCGCCGGCCCTTAGCACGGATTGCTCGCCTCCCAAAACGGCCTCGAACCCCACGCCCGTCGGCTCCCAACAACCCCGTGGCCACCGTAGTCAGATCTCAGCCTAAACGTTGCCGCTCGTCGCCCTTGCACACCCACTCGCCTCCCACAACCATTGCCCGCTCAGCCTTAATGTCGGCCGCTCGCCACAGCAGTATACACCCGTTGTAAGTTAATTTATAGTTTACAGTCAATTTTTAATTTACAGTTGTAAGTCAGTTTTTATTTTTACCTAACTAATTAAATATCTTGGATTTTGATTGTACTAAATCGTAGACTCGTTATTCGAATGCCTCCATCCTCAACTCCAACCACCATCGGCATCCTCCACCTCCTTGAAAGGTTTTTAGTCTTCGCATATTTCTAGTTTTTTGTTTTTTAATATTATAAACTTATTATGCAATTAATGCTGTTGATTGATCATAATCACGCAAATGTAGTTATCCTAAACCTAAATGACCTATTTTTAACTCTATTTTCACAGAAATCTAATATTACCCTAATCCTAACCTTAATATCGTAATAATCCAACAATAACCAATACTATTCATGCCTTACTAAAACTGAACTTAAATGCTATTCTAATGCCAATTATACTTAGTGTGATATATAACACAAAAATATGTTATATATCCATCATAGGTGAATAAAAAATTAGTTAACGGTAGCCGTAGATCCCCGTCCAATGATTACTACTAATTTTTTTGGAGTTATAAAATAAGATAGACGACTCAATTTCGATATGAAATTTAATTATATACCAAAAATGACCATTTACCTTATATTATAAGTAGAAATAATTGGTACGTAACTATTGGATCTCTTCAGTTCGGACGGGTTAGGAATATAGTAGTGCACACATCTAACTTTGTATACTTTGTGCAATTTTGTTTCTAGAAAATTTTGGTCGCACATACTCGTTGTTCTCTGTGTACAATAAGCATATGTTGTTATGCGTTTCGGTCTATTATTTACTGATTTTTGTCTATTATCGATACGCATAATAACATCTGCATAGTGTACTCAGAGTATAACGGGTAGATGTTGCCGAAATTTTCTAGAAATAAAAATACACAAAGTATTCGAAGTTAGATGTAAGCACTACTATATTCTTAATGGGATAGAAGCCTTCCTATGACAGCCGAGAAAGTTTTAGACTAACATATTGTTTGTTCAAATGAGGACAATGAAGTTTATTATGTAGAGAGTGTTTAGTCCAATTTAGTACAACAATGATTATTATAGAGACCAATTTAGTCCAATTTAGTAAAACGTTTTATAAGATATTAAGATAATTAATAATTATACTTAATATACAGATGAGACAAGTTCCTGACAAGTCGTGGATTGAAGATATTAAGATAATTAATAATTATACTTAATATACAGATGAGACAAGTTCCTGACAAGTCGTGGATTGATATTCCTATTATGTAATATACAGATGAGACAAGTTCCTGACAAGTCGTGGATTGATATTCCTATTATGAAAAGAAGAGCGGGGGGGTGACACTCGATATCGTGAAGGATGGGAAGCATTCCTTGAGTATGCGTATGCGAATCCGAGAAAGTTAGAGAATTGCTATTTTTTCCATGTAGCTTTTGCAGAAATAAGGGTTTGGTGGATAGAGTTACTATACAAAAACACTTAGAAAGATGGGGATTTGATGAAAAGTACAAATATTAGAGATTTCACGAAGAAGACGACGATATTGAACCAGCTGACGGAAATATAAACCTAAGAATGGACGATACACATGCAATGTTCAATGATATTGCCGCAGTTACCGAAGTTGCAGAAGTTCTGGAGGTTATTGAAGTTCCCGAAGATGCAGAAGGTGTCAAAAATGTTGATGATGTACGTGATACCGATAGCTTTAAGAGTTTAATGAAGTTATTAGAAGATGACGAAAAGGATCTGTATGTCGGTTGCTCAGAGTATAGTAGATTGTCGTTTATTCTTCAACTGATGCGTATTAAGACCCTCAACGGAATAACAGATAAATATTTTCAAATGCTTCTTAATTTACTACGCAAAGTAATTCCGGATGGAGAGAATAGCATACCAGAAAAGTGTTATGATGCAAATAAGACCATTGGCGCTCTCGGTTTAGATTACACTAAAATCCATGCATGTCCTAATGATTGTATCCTGTACTATAAGGATAATGAGAAGCTTGAGGAATGTCCAAAGTTTGGAGTGTCTCGTTGGAGAAAGAATACACGTACTTCAACATGAAAGGCAGATGAGTCAGTTAAGCAGCCGAAAAAAATTCTAGTTAAGGTGCTCCGACATTTTCCCTTGGTCTTGCATTTACAGAGGTTGTATATGACAAAAGACAAAGTGATAGCAAAGTAGTTAATTATCCATCATGTACTTTTTATCATTAATTTTCCCAACAGCCAATTCCACACCTCTTTCTTGTTAGCATTCAATTAGGGACAAAGAGTCAGAGGAGAGTCTCTCAAAGGAACATGAACAATGGTGTTCCCGTTCGGATTCTTAAGGTTACTCAATCTGACATGCTATTAGCACTGGGCACACAAGCACCACATTTAAATATTTTCTGTCCATTGGCTTCTCTTAAGCCTTATTATCATACACATTACACAAATTTAACGAGCTATCATTATGAATATGCATGACCTCAATCGTGTAGTGTAGGGTAGATTAAAATCAAAATGAAAAAAAGATACATTTTCAATAGATTTATGAGCGTGCATGACCTCAATTGATGTTTTTGCTGAATAAGTGATAGCTTCATCATCAGCGGCCATTAAGGGCTCTACAAACTTAATTTCATATTTGCGTCATAAACTTAAGGATATGCATGTAAGTATAAACTTAATTTCATATTTGCACACATGTATTTCTAATTAGAATTCCTAATTTATTTATTTCTATTGCTATATGTTATTTAGGAGGCGCTTGAAGCTTCATAAGACTTTGTCTTGTCCTAGTCTCAGAGCATAGAGAACACTCCTACCGATCCTAATCGTGTGACTAGAGAGCAATGGAGGAAAATTGTTGATGAAGTTTATGGTTCTAGACCAATCAAGAAAGGGTGGATGCCTTTATCAAGTGCAAAAGTTAGGACATTCTCCACTAGCAGGAATATACAAAGCAATTCGTCCGTGACCTCAAAGTGACCATGTGAGACATCGTACGTCGTGGCTAAAATTGGACGGTATTTAATGGATAATGTTCAACCCTCCATGTTTTTTTAATTTATTCCCATTATTACGCGCGAGCCAGGGGGTGCACAATCGACTTGGGATGTTGTGCAACGCCTCAGTGATTGTCCGTCGTTGAAGGAGATTCTTCCCGAGTTGATATACTTAGCTATCTTTAAGTTGTCGTTTGACAAGCATGAAGTTCATGGTGGTGGAGAGGTATATATGACGTGACATATATATATTTATTATGATATTTTTGGTATATATATATCTTATGTGGAGTGATAATCTTTTTAGGTTAGAGGAGGTACTCCCTTAGGGAGCAGCAGTACGATACGATATTCTAATGCAGACGACACTAATAACAGGGATGCCGACAACGGCGATGACGAGGAGTGAGTGAGACTTGTTCTTATATTTATGTAGTTTTCAATTGTGTTAATACATATTATGACTTTTAAATTTTACCTATATGTAATATATTTGTGATTTTATTGCATAGTAAATGAATATTATTTGAGCATGCAAGATGTATTATGATTGTGATTATATGATGAGTATTGTTCGATATTGTGGATTGACAAATGAAATTGGATGAGTATTCATTTGGAATGTGAATGTATATCATAGTTGATTTTATGATATATTGTTAAATATTGTCATTGGATTGATGTCGATACATGCTATATGTGTATTCTCGTATGGGAGGCTACCAGAAAATTAAATTTTTTTTGCGTAAATATATACATTGGTGACGGGTAAATCCGTCGCTAATGCTTAAACATTGGCGACAGATCTCTTGTCGCCAATGTGCATTAGCGACAGGGAAATCCGTCGCCAATGTTAAAACATTGGTGACGGGTTTTCCTATCGCCAATGTTTATTGGCGACGGGAAGAACCACCCGTCGCCAAAGAAATCCATCGCCAATAGTCGTCCTTCGCCAATAAGTATTGGCGAGTCACCAATACGTATTGGCGACGGATTTCCCCGTCGCCAATGCTCTGTTTTCTGCTAGTGGACATTAAGGACATGCCAATGATCAGCGTAACATATCGGAATTATCAAAACATCCTTCTCAACATCTATATGCTTCTTTATATAATTTTTATAAATATTTCTCTCATCCAAATTTGAAGCAGTTAGCAACCAAATCTTTAGGAAAAAGAAAAGAAAATAAGTGAAAGAAAGTCAAATAACATATAAATGCAATATAACTCCAAAAAGTATTATGATCGACATTACTCACACTAAGATATGATGTGACAATAGCCAATTTTCTTTTCCGATCGACATTTTCTGGTAGCTTAAGCCATTTATGAAGTTTTGCAACTAGTTCTTCAACGACCTAATGATAGCAAATGTAATAAATCATGTAAATATCAAAAACTTGAGTCACACCGCAAGTTAAAAAACCTAACCTCATCATTTAATCTTCCACCACGTATAAGATGAAGCATATCATATCTATTAATAGTTTGGTCTTCAACCTCATAAACAATCCTCCTCCTACAAAATATAGAAGACAATCAATGTATAAGTGACATATTCAACTCAACACAAAAATGTCACAGAAAAACAGTAATGATCACATTTTGTGTGTGTGTATGTCACAATAATAAGGTAATTATCATAGACCAAATATAAATATCACAGAATAACATATATAAGTGATAGGAAACCACTATCAGACACTGCATGAAAATATCACAGAAAACTTGCACATGTTAATGAGTAAATAAGATCTTAATGTCTAAATATAAATATCATAAAAAAAACACGTAAATGCATGCGCATATCTAAAAACTTAGTCATAAATAACTACTTAATACTTACTTGTCAACTTTTAATGTTAGAAAATATTGAAGCCACTTGTTTTTATCATCCGATACATCACGAACGTCCTGAATAGTGAAATTATGATAAAATCCTTCATCGACTATTCTCGGGAGCCTGATATCAAAGTCTTGTGAAGAATGAATGCCCATATTCAACATACCCAATAATTTTTTTTCTTCTTCGGTTTTTTCCCTTCTCCATAACTCTTCCACGGATGTTCTCATACCCTCATGTGAAATTGCAAGTGGCTTCTCCTCATCATTCTCCCCCTTGTCGTTGTCATCTTTCACCACAACGATAATTTTCTTACCTTTCCTTTTTGTAGGCATTTCTATTTGGAATGGAGATTCTAAAAACTTGGGCTTCTTTGTTGTTCTCTGGCTCTTTGCCCGTAGCCTCTGAATAATTCCTTTAATATATCATCACTTTCCTCTCTCCTTTTCCTTCCCTTCTTCTTTTTAGTAACTTTCTCAGTTACTTTCACTTCTTTAGGTTGTATAAAGATCACAATTAATGAGTACATATAACAGAAATAGGACATGAGCTAATATCACAGGAGAAATTCATATATCACAAATAATAAGAAAATATCACAGATAAACTATTTAAGTCAAAAAAGTAGACTAAATATCACAAAAGACGTATGAATGTCACAACGGATAGTTAACTGTCACAAATAATAGGGAACTATCACAAGTAAGATGTAAATATCACAGACAATAAGCAAATATCACCTGCTAAGTAAATTCTTAAATGTCACAGAGTATAAGCAATTCCCACATGATTTACGTAGGAGTTACCTCCTCAAGTTCAATGCCCATGTCTTAGCCTTGATCATCTTCTTTCTCTGCCTCATTTTTTCTCTCTATTTGAGACTACATAAATATCAAAACAATAACTAATTTTATTCAGCAAATCTTTTCTCAATATCTTTTTTCTTCATGTGAAACATAAATTAAGTTATTACCTCATCTTTTTTTCCATTCCATGTTTCTGTTTGGCAAATATTTCTCAGTCTCGGTCTTAATGGCCATCGTATCAATGCCGCGAGCAATAAGTTCTTGCTCATAGGCTTCATTCAACATTAACAATTATCTTTCTCCTTTCTTTTCTTACTCTTTTCTTAAATGTCACAAATAAGAAGACCACACATAATGTCACCAATATTACCTCTTTTTTGACTCTTTTCTTTCTCAAAGATTTTTCAGAGTCAACTTCCTCCTCTCTTTTAGTCTTCATCTTTGTAGGCTCTTGCTTTATCTCCTTATGGACATACCACAACATATCTTGCTCCGGTAAGATGTGGATTACAGCTTCTGATTTCTTCGTAATCATTGCAGTCCACAACGAACCCACCTTCTTACCCTCTAATGTTCAGTTTTCATTGGTGGCTTGGAATCATTGACTCTGGTTGGCTCTTTGATGTTTGTAATCTCATAGTACCATAGCTTAAAAAAAAGCAACATTCAAACAATGAAGTATCACAAATTAGATACAAATTCACATGTAAATGGCAATAACCACATATAAGAAGATAATAGCACATATTAACTACAAATGTCATATATCAGGGACAAATGTCACATATGGCGCACAAACGTCACATATCATTATCAAATATCACATGTAGAAGACACTTATCACATAAACACATATTAACTATAAATATCACAATTAAACAATGCGTAGCAGGGACAAATATCACATATGGGGCACAAATGTCATATATTAGTGTGATATATCATATTTAAATGGTAATAATCACATATAACAAGATAATATCACATATAAACTATAAATAAATATCAAACTTAAACAATACATATCAGGGATAAATGTCACATATGGGGCACAAACGTCATATATAAGTGATGTATATCACATGTAAAAGACAATAATCACATAAAAGGGGATGGTATCGCATATTAACTATAAATATCACAATTAAACAATGCATAGTAGGAACAAATATCACATATGGGGTACAAACGTCATATATTAGTGTGATATATCATATATAAATGGTAATGATCACAGATAAGGTGCAAATGCAACATATTACTTACAAATAACACAGATAACTCACCGATAGTAAGGAGAGTAGCCGCTAAGATATGTCTGACCCTTTTTTGCTATCTTTGTAGCTTTGAAAGACTCCCACAATTCCTTGTAGATGATCGTCGCCCATGCGAAATGATCAACCAAATCTATTCGAGCCATATATTTGAACATATGTCGTGGTACATTCATTCTAACGGTTGGAGTCCATATCATTGTGAGTTAATAGAGGATTTGAAGCATAACAAAATCTAAAAAATCCGATTTCTTTTTTGACTGAACTAATTTATCCAATAAGGCCTCAAGGTAGTCTCGGCCACTCTTGTATTGTGATTGTTGCTTGTTGTTGAAGTATGTGGTCCATAATCTATTCGTCGCATCGCGATTCCCTTCCGGTTTCTCCCCTTTATTATTAAACCGGGTATGTTTAAGCACCAAATTTACATCAAACGTGTAGGCTTGTTTAGTCCCCGTTTGGCTATCCTTGAGGAAAAAAACTTTCTCATGGCTAAATCTAGACAATCTAGCAGTAGCATGATCGTGACTTTGTCGGATGGAGTTGCTCCAAAAATAACTTAGTTTTTAAAATTGGAGAATCCATAAGCCTTCCAATATTCGACCCTCATTCGTGGAACAATTTCATCCATGAATTGACAATATCCACGTATATTACAACAAATTATGAAATCATGCTTACTGTAAAACACAACACAAGAGATACTAAATCTACTTAGGGTTCTAATGCGGATAAATTCAATCATGCTTACTGTAAAACACAACACAAGAGATACTAAATCTACTTAGGGTTCTAATGCGGATAAATTCACAATGCCAAACAAATTAAATGAACAAATTAGATACTAAATCTACTTAGGGTTCTAATGCGGATAAATTCACAATGCCAAACAAATTAAATGAACAAATTTGAATAATTCAGTTGATACTTACATCTCAGGCTTTATTGTAGCTGATTCAGATGACTGAGATGATGAATTCACCATCCTGTGTTTTCAGCAGTGAGTGTCACTGTTTGGTGAAGAAGAGAGACTACAGTGAGGTTGCAGTCGGCGGGGGGTCCTTGTCGGCGGACGATGAGCGGACGACGATGTAGTAGTCTGACGACGAGCGAGCGAGCGAGCAAGCGAGGGAACGACGATTGGGCGACGAGCAGACGCGTAGGCGACGAGCGGACTAGCGACCGAGCAAATACCACGATTCGAGAGTTGACGAAGACGATTCAAAGGAGAGTCACTGAAGACAAAGACGACGAGCGGCGGTGGTCTTAAGAGGAAGAGGGTTTCTGTATAAGGGCTGGGGGCGGTCTTCGACGAAGATGACAAAGACGAAGACAAAGTTGAAGAAAACGATGACGAAGTCGACGAAGACGATTCAAAGGGTTGTCGTCGTCAGCGGTCTTAAGAGGAAGAGGGTTACGAAACTGAGAAAATTGGTTACAGACGACGAGGGTTTCGAAAATAGCACTCAGAAAGGGATTGTGGGAATAATATATTTTTAGTTTTAATTGAGAAGGGTAATTTGGGAATGTCTTTATTAGGTAGTGGGTCTGTACACTGTTTGGGGGTTAGTTACACTTATTTTTCTGTATAAGGGCTTGGAGGTTATGATTTTTGGGTTGGGAAGGAGGATGCATAGGCCAAGTTTTTTAGTTCCACCAAGCAATTTTCCCTAAAAATAAACGAGAACCTAGGTAATATTAGTGACATGTGTGGAACAATCAAATCCCATCAAACACGTTATATCCTATATATCATAACTTTCACAAACTCACGTTGAAAGAAAACATGGCTCAATACTCAAGCAGGTAATGTTCCACCATTTTGCCGCTACCCTCTTAAATATAGAAATTGAGCAAAATTCACTAAACTTCCATGAACTATTTAGGGGTCTCGCACAAACATGACTTATTTTCTAAATTAGAGAACAAAATCCTATATCTTTTTAATTAGAGAAAATTATTACAAACTTTTAGATAAGAAAAAAATAAAAATTAACAAAAAAATCACATGCTACAAAGGAGAAAAGAAAAGAAAAGAAAAGAAAAGAAAAGAAAAACCTCTCATGGATTAATACCAGGAACTTTTATTTGTCCTACAAAACTAGGTAAAAATCTTAAACCAAGTCATTAAAAATATTAGGGATTTTATGGAGATTAATCTGTGGAATTAAACATTAAACGAATAACGACACAAATGAAAATACCACAAGCAATCAAACACCAAAATTTAATATGGTTTGGCAAATCATGCCTACTTTCACAAGGCAATCCAGAAAGAAATATTTTACTATAAATTAAGAGTACTATCTCCTTAAGTTACACCTGAACTTGAGGATTAAATCACAATAGAAAAATACAATGTTACCTTTAGGGTATCAAAACCCTAAAATCTGTCTCACCAAAAATATCCAACCCCCCGGAGAAACTAGCATCGTACACTCGACGGCGTCGTCGTTCTGAAGATAACGATTATTGAATCACTGTAATCAGAGAACCGAGCTATCCGAAATCTGAACCTCTCTCTCTCTCTCTCTCTCTCTCTCCCTCTCTCTCTCTCTCTCTCTCTCTCTCTCTCTCTCTCTCTCTCTCTCTCTCTCTCTCTTTTTCTCTCTCTTCTTTTTTTATCGGTACTATACATGATACTGTAGACGACACTATAGCACAAAAAACACTTGTTTCTCATATATATAGAATTCTTCAAACCTATTCCTATTTCAAATAGATCATCCAAATCCACTTCTAAATAGAATTTTAATTCATGTGGGTCTTATGTGAGCCTTATCTTGGGCTGGACTCACAACAATCTCCCCCTCTAGCCTAACAAGGGAGTATGGCAATCTATAACTCCTCAATGGGAGTTCATGCCGGCTAATCGTCGACACAACTCAATCTTCTCTCTGAAAATGGTCTTCGTTAAAAAATCTACTTGATTTTTATTTGTGTGAATCTTCTGTAGCTTCAACTCCTCTTTCTTAACTGCTTCTCTAAGCCAATGATATCTCACATCAATGTGTTTCTTCCTAGAGTGGAATGTGGAATTCTTGCTCAAATAAAGAGTACTTTGACTATCAATAAAGATTTGATACTTGTCCTGCTGCAAGCCTAACTCCTACAAAAATCTTCTCAACCAAATCATTTCCTTACCGGCTTCTGCAGCTACAATATATTCCGCCTCTATTATAGATAAAACAACATACTTTTGTAACCTAGACTGCTAAGATACTACTCCCCTACAAAAGTGAACAACCAACCTGAGGTAGATTTCCTGTGATCGAGATCACCTGTCATATTCGCATCTGCAAAACCATAAATTACTGCCTTCAAATCTCCAAAACTCAAACACAATCTAGAACTGCCTTTTCAAATATTTTAAGATCTACTTGACATCTTACCAATAAACTTTTCCTGAATTAGAAAGAAACATGTTCGCAATGCCAACTGCATGAGCTATATATGGCCGAGTGCAAACCATGACATACATCAAACTCCCTACAGCTAAAGAGTAATGGATATTCTTTATCTTACTATTTTCCTCATCTATATAGGGTAAAACTTTTTGCTAAGCTTCAAATAATCTGCAAGAGCAGTACTGACCGCCTTGGCATCTTTTATATTAAATCTATCAAGTAGTCGCTCAACATATTTCTCATGTGATAACCACAACTTCTTGGCTTTCCTATCACGAGCAATATCGATACCAAGAATTCACTGTGCGGACCCTAAATCCTTCATGTCAAAAGATTTAAATAACTCCATATAAAGCAAAAGGGTAATGAAGCTAGAATCTAAAATTCTCCAAAAATATGCACACAAATCTACAACTATTCTCTGGTAGCCATGACTTAATATGAAAGAATCAAATTTCTTGTACCTCTGCCTGGGTGCCTACTTCAAACCATAGAGGCTCTTCTTCAACCTGCAAACCATGTGTTCTTTTCCTTTAACTTCAAAACCCTTCGGCTGCTCCATGTAGATCTCCTCCTCCAAATCACCATGAAGGAATATAGTCTTCACATCAAGCTACTCAATCTCGAGGCCTAAGTTAGCTGCTAACCCCAAGGTAACTCTAATAGACGTCATCTTCACAATCAGTGAAAAACTCTCATCAAAATTAATACCTTTTTTCTGAGCAAAGCCTTTCCCCACTAATCTGACTTTGTATTTCTGAATCTCTTTGTAGCCATCCTTCTTTAACTTGAACACCCACTTGTTCTCTAAAGCTTTTTCATCCATCAGCAAATCCACCAACTCATAAGTATCAATCTTCTCAAGAGACTTCATCTCTTTCTTCATAGTCTGGAAACATCTGTCCTTGTCTTTATGAGTATGTGCCTCCTAAAAGCTTTCTGGCTTCCCATCTTCTGTTAGCAAAGAATACTCTGAAAGATGATATCTCGTGGATGGTCGATGCTTTGTAGCTGGTCTCCTAAGTTGTGGCTCAGTAAACTCCTACTGCTGGTAATGCTCCCCTGCTGAGGAGTCTCATGTTGGTGATCCTGATCGTCATCTCCCTGCTCTGGTATCTGACCGTCATCATCAACCTTATTATCATGCACCTGCTCTATATCTGAAATCTCACTAGCAACACTCTCTGACTGCTCTGCTCTCCTGAGATCTGCAATAGTTTGATCCTTCTAAAAAATCACATCTGCTTGTCTGATAATTTGTCTGTTTTTTGGATCCCGTAGTTTGTAGCCGAACTCATCTTCTCCATAACCAAAGAAGATGTAAGGAACTGCTCTATCATCAAGCTTCTGTCTCTGTTCCTTCGGAATATGTGCAAACGCCTTGCAACCAAACACCTTCAGATGAGAATATGAAATATTTTTTCCAGACCAAACTCTCTCTTGAATATCAAAACCCAAAGGAACTGAAGGAGACCTATTGATTATGTAGTATATAATGCGAACAGCTTCAGTCCAGAAGGTTTTAGTTAACTTTTTCATCTTCAACATGTATATGACTTTCTCTACAATGGTCCTATTGTACCTCTCTGCAACTCTATTATATTGTGTTGTGTCGGGCTCTATCCTCTGACATCGAATACCATGCTTGGAGCAATGATCTCTAAACTCAATGGAAGTGTACTCTCTTTCATTATCAGTGAGCAAACACTTCAACTTCTTTCATGTCTGCCTCTCCACCATGACATGAAACTGCTAGAAGACTGAAAACACCTGTTCCTTTGTCCTCAATAAGAAGACCTACATATTTCACGATGCATCATCAATAAAAATGACAAAATACTTATTGCTACCCAAGGACTCCACCTCGATAGGACCACAAACATCAGAATAAATCAAATCCAGGATATTATCTTTTCTTTTTTTAGAAGCATTACTTAAAAAAACTCTATGTTGTTTACCAAACAAACAATAATCACAAGGGATGACTAACGAACCTTTGGCAAAGGGAATGAGAGACTTCTTTGTAAATATGTGCAACCCCTTCTCGCTCATGTGCCCGAGGCTCCTATGTCACAAACTGAGAGTGTCACCATCTTGAGTCATGCTCAAAGAATCATATGAAGCCTTTGCTTGAGTCTTATGTAAATTGTAGCATGTAATTCTTCTAGCCACCACAAGAGAGCCTTTGGTGATTTTACATTTTTCTCCACTAAATTGAATTTCATATCGCATTCGGTCCAAAGTAAGACCCGAAATTAAGTTGAGCCGCAAACTAAGAATATACCACACATTCTTTAAGATTAATGTGCATCTAGTATCTATCTGCAAGTGTATATCACCAAGTCACACGATCTTCGAGTAGCTGGTATTGCCTATCTTCACATTGCCAAAGTCACATGCTTTATACACGTGAAAATATCGCAATTGGAGGTAGCATAACATGTAGCTCCTATATCCACTATCCACTCGGAATTCTGACTTGTAACATGCATACAGTCTTCTTCCCTACAAATGAGATAAGTATCGGTTTAGAAAAAGTAGTTGTAGTGTCATTGTCAGTGTAGGCTGTCTAAAAATCACAATAAATAGCTGATCCCCCATCAAACATCGATGATGAAAGTTACAATCTGATGACTTCCAGAAGGCTATAATCTGAAGACTTTCACGTAGATCGATGAAGGTCACAATCTGACGACCTTCACAATAACCGATGAAACCTCTAATTCAACAGCCTTCACAATCAATAGCGGGAGTTACAATCTGACAACTCTCATATTTCAAGAAGCCAAGACGAAGATTACAAGACAATGATCTTTGCAACTCTATGACAAAAGAGATTACTTGTTGATAATCTCTTCAAAGCAAGGCGCGAAACTCATCACCGCGCTCCAACACCAAAACGCGGAGGTCCTCCCCGTGTGTCAACAGTAAAACGCTGGATGTCGAACCCGCGTTACAACATCAAAACGCTAGGGTCGAACCCACGTTGCAACATCAAAACGCGAGGGTCGAAGCCACGCGTTTGACTGGTTCAAACAGAACCTGAACGGTTTTAAAACTGTATCTCCACTTAATGGGGTCGGTTACACCCCATTATAGAGAGATTTTAGGGGGGATCACACCCCTGAATAGTTCCAAAACTGTTTCCCACGATTTGGGGGCGGTTACACCCCCTTAATCCTCTATAAATAACTGAAAATCAATTCAGTCCAGGGGTTGGAGCAGAGGGTATTCGGGCATCCTTTAGTTCGGTCTGTTAGAACTTCTTGGTAGCAAAGGGGGATATCTTGGAGCATCATAGATTGAGAGATCAGCATTCATCCTTTGGAGCATTCCTTGAAGCCTTCGGCCTTGGCTTGAGAACCGATTCTCGGTTCAAATCAACTCTTTTTCAAGAGTTTCCAACTCGTTCAGAGTTATCAACTCGTCCAGAGTTTCAAACTTTCCACACAAGTTCTCCACAATTTCAAATCATGAGGAGAAGATATCGTTCCAGTGAAGCAAAACGTCGGATCGTCAACGGAGAGCAAACTCGACGCGAGCATTCGAGAGAGGCACTCCATCACCACCGTGAAGAACTCAGAATCAAACAAAGGAGAGAATCCAGATCATTCTCTTCTCTTTTATAACCAGGAAATCCAAACTGTAATCGATTTTGAGAGAATACAAGTCAATTTTCTTTCATTGTATTTTTACTGCAAATTTTTCCACAAACAGTCAGCTTTCCTCATCTCAAGTTTCTTTTCATCTTTGTTCCCAGCTTGCCCTATTTTCAATGCCCAACAATTTTTCTTGATATGACCTGGCTTCCCACAATAAAAACAACATCTCCCTTTAGACTTGGATCTGCCCTTGGATGTGCTATGACCTCTGGACTAGTCCCTGTACCTGCTCCTACCCCTGTTCTCCATGACAAGTGCCTGTGAGTTATCTGTGATGGTAGACTTCCTCTGAATCTTCTCATTGAATAAACTACTAGTAATCATACTCATTGATAACACACCATCTAGAGCTGCGTTGCTGAATATCACAACCAGTGTCTCCCAACTATCTGACAAAGAACCGAATAGAAATAAAGCCTGTAGCTCATCATCGATAGTCATCTTCATGGTAGCTAATTGATTAATCAAACTCTTAAACTCATTCAAGTGACATGCTATGCTGCTTCCTTCTTTGAATTTTAAGTTCACCAACCACCTCATAATAAACGCATTGTTTCCCACAATCTTCTGCTCGTAGAGATCCTCAAGCTTCTTCCAAAGAGACTTTGCATTAGTCTCATCCGATACATGATGAAACATACTGACGTCGATCCACATCCGAATATAACTGATCGACTTCCTGTGTTGTTTCTCCTATTCTTTATGAGTCATCTTTTCTGGCTTGGCTTCATCTCCCTCAATAGAGTCATGTAAATCTTTATAATACAGAATATCTTCCATCTTGGACTTCCATACTTGCCAATTAGAACCATCCAATTTCCTCATTGTGCCAAAACTCTCTATCTTTTTTATTCCAAAGCATGCCTCGAACCAAGGCTCTGATACCACTTGTTAGAGATTTTATGAAGATTAATCTACGGAATTAAACACTTAACGAATAATGGCACCAATGAAAATACCACAAGCAAGCAAACACTAAGATTTAACGTGGTTCGGCAAACCGTACCTATGTCCACGGGGCAATCCAGAGAGAAATATTTCATTATGAATCAAGAGTACGATCCCTCTAAGTTACTCCTAAACTTGAGGATTAAATCACAATAGAAAAATACAGTGTTACTTTTAGGGCATTAAAACCCTAAAACCCGTCTCACCAAAAATCTCCAATACTGATGGAGAAACCAGCATCGTACCATCGATGGCGTCGTCGTTATGAAGATAACGACTTTTGAATCACTGCAATCGGACAACCGAGCTATCCAAAATTTGAATTTTTCTCTCTCTCCTTTTTTTCTCTTTGTACCGTTCAAGGTACTGTTGCTGACACTGTAGCACAAAAAAATACAGGTTTCTCATATATATAGTGTTAGATATAGGTGCCCTGTAGGTAATAATTATATATTGTAACAGGACCTATATGAATATAACATCCTTGTTCAAAATGATAGTATGCTATTTTGGTCAGATTTATCTGATGTTCTAAAAATACAGATAATATCCTTAGAATAAATACTAGACTATCAGACATTTCAGATAGTGATCGTAATGAAGAGATCTGATTAGTCGGTAACGTATATTCTAAAATGTTTCTAGTTGATGAAGTGTTGAGATAGGACATCATCACTTTGGTTTAGACTAGTGTATGCTTTATTTCTCCTTTTGAAGGAGATGATCAATCTCTTAGATCATTGATGTGAGACATCAAGATACAGTATACAGGTGACTCATTAGTGAATGAGTTGACTGAACGACTCGCCGAGAACATCTAGTTGGTAATATACTTAACTGTCAAATAGAAGTTCTCAAGTGATATAGTACATAGTAGTCTCTTGACCTGAGGCATGAGTGTAATATCTTATATATCAGTAAAGATGTATTTAGACTTTTACCTAACCACAGTTCTTATTGAATTGTGCATAACGGTTCTTGTTGGGTACATCCCGAGACATAAGTAGATATTGAGATTCCAAGATGGGATTCATCTCTCCTAGTATAAGGGGTTGATGTCATAGGATTGTTTGATATAACTATAGCCAGGAAATCCTTGGTCGAGGTAAATAAGATAAACTGAGTGTCAGTTTGATCTTATAGGTTATGAGTTTAATATTAACAAACATTAATCGAGCTATTAGTGTTTGACAGTTTTTCATACCCTAGGCTTGATAGTTTGACATGGTTTGACGAAGAGACCGGACTGTATAATATTATCACTGAGTGGTCCTGATAAAATTGTGTTAGCATCTTACAGATATTTATCACAACTTATACTCGGATAGTCTTCATATGTAGCTAACACCTCTGTTGTACTTGTGGATATCATCCACTGTCGAGTTCTTAAGTTGGACCCTAGAGTCACACCAAGCGCGTACTTGAATCCTATGAAACACAATGTATAAAGTAATGCGTATGATTGATACACATATATGATTTTGCCGGATACACATAAACGGTTATGTATATCGGTAAAATCGAAGTGCTATGTGCTTAGGAAATGAATTCCAGTATTTTCCTATAAAGTTAACTTTTAGTCAACTAGTTGATTTTTTGGTCAATAGTTGACTTTTGATCAACTCATTGATTTTTTGGTCACATAATGACTTATTAGTCAATGATTAGAAAATTACGAAATATCGTATTTATGAAATACCGTATTGATGTGGTATTTTCATTTATGAAATACACACTTTATTATACCTTGATTAATGAGTCATGAGATGAGTCATTAAGATGGTATAGTTTGGGAACATGGTTTTAGCACATAGTTTTGATTCTTCATGACTCTTTGCATGACTCATGAGATGAGTCATTGCATGACTCATGAATGGAATCATTACATTTAGATGACTCATGGTATGACTCATGAGATGAGTCATGATATATCTCACTCTACATATATGAGCTCTCTTTCTCTTATGGAAAAGTTAATGAAAAATTGGCTAAATAGTTTTTTCCATAAGAGAATAAAAAAGAGAGCTCTACTTCTTACTAAATTCTAGCAATCTTTGAGTAAGGGGGTGTTTGGTTCAATTTCTAGAAATTATAGGAAATGTTTTCCACTTAAAATATGATTTCCTTGTATTTCTTAAAAAAATTATAGGAAAAGTTTTGAGAAATCAAAAAGTACCAATTTTCTTGTTTTTTGTACTTTGCTTGTTTGGTTCAAAACAAGAAAATGACTCATAACTTTATAGAAAATAATAAGATTTGGTAGGTTTTTAATTAAATATGGTATGTGTCAGATTTCTGGTGATTTCCTCTCATTTTGAGAGGAAATTGCTTTTCGTAAAATTTGGTAGGTTTTGATATTTTATAGAAAATATTTCTGTAAATTTTTTGTTGAACCAAACATAATTTACAGAAATCTCTGGAAAACTTTTAATTACAAATTTACCATTGTCAGATGTTTTGAGAAAAGTTTTCTCAAAAAGTGTGCAACCAAACAGCCCCTAAGAGTAAGTAGTAGGATTTTAAAGTACCCCAGGGTAGATATCTTTCCATGTTAGATTTAATCAGGATGGTCCTAGCTTGTTTTTTATGCTCTCTACATGCTTAGTATTATTATACATACAGTCTTTCATTGCGTATTTTGCATGTATTTAGCACGAATTTCCAACATATAGAATTTTCCAAACCTATTCCTATTTCAAATAGATCATCCAAATTCACTTCTAAATAGAAATTTTATTCATGTGGACCTCGTGTGGACTTTATCTTTGACCGGACCCACAACAAAAAACATGCCTCAAAACACACTATGAAGTTTCAAATATCATCATAAAACCACCATATATAAATATGTGAAAGCAAGCACCACAGAGATAATACTGGAGCCGAAAGTACTTCCAAATTAGTAAAGTCGCCTAGCTCTAGTGGCCATCCAGTAGGAAACTGCTAAATCAAATCCCCAACCATAACCAATTCAGTCTCACCGTCAAAATTATAAGATGTGCGAGTGACGATATCCACTCACTCAAACATTCTACTCCCATTGGATGCTGAATATATCCCCGCACAATTACAGCAGAGTACGCTGAGCTAATCAAAAAGAAAAACTAAATGGCAGTCTACATGTTTCGAGTTATGGTCTCAAAACAAAATTCTGAAATCAATTCGATCGGTGTAGCAACCTCAGATATCTACCTAGCAACACTAAAAGTGGATATACCTTTCATTCTTCTGTAGCAGTTTTTACCGAGGTTCGAATTGAAGCTCAATGGCTGCTGCCCATAGACTGGTGGTACCTGCGCAAACTAAAAGAGTAAGCGGAGCGATAATAGTCATGAAAACGCGGTATTGGACATGTAAATTTTTTGCTAATACTGAATAGAGTTAATTGCAAACACGCCACCTGTATTATGAGAGTATGTCCGCTTACATCTTCTAAAATATTATTATTATTTCCTTTCTCTTAGTTGGGCGTAAAAAATTACATTTGGAGTTTTATGGGGTTTAAGTGCCATAGGAAACATTTTGTAGTATTACAGACTGTGTGTGTCGGGCAATTAATCATCTTGAATATGCATATCTAAATTCTGTTTCCACGGTCTTCACTGAATCCAGATTCTTCTGTGTTTGTTTCATCAGAAAACAATAATATAATTAAGCTTCATACCGTATAAGATCTTTGAATTATTGGGTCCCAATTAAGGTGATCAGGTTCCAAGCAGCACAAACAATAGGGAGAAGCAAAAGTTCACTATGAAGCTCAGGAAACTATTTTTATAGTTCTTGGTAAAGAGCTCAACCCTGCACAACTATGCATATTAACATGTGCATTCATTACCAGGTGCACGGAATGCCTGAAATGATCATATGAGTGTGCATAACCATAACAGGAGCAGCAATTGCATATAGACAGCATCTGAATGCCTGAAATGATCATATGAGTGTGCATAACCATAACAGGAGCAGCAATTGCATATAGACAGCATCTGTTGATGTTTGATTGCATCCAACAGTGGCATAACCATAACAGGAGCAGCAATTGCATATAGACAGCATCTGTTGATGTTTGATTGCATCCAACAGTGGAGACAACCCGATTATTTTCCTGCTTATCTCTGTTCGACGACAAACATCTTTTGTCAGCTTCATCTATACAAGGCAAGTCTTCTGCTTCAGGACCGGAAGGAGCAATAAATACGCATGCTCGTGCTATATCATATTCTTCTTTCCTCCCTTCAACAGTTCTCAGCACACTTCTACCAGATCCAATTACCATAGCATCGCCACTGGAAGCTCGATTCGGGTCTTGGACGAATAACAAACTTAACTTGTTCAGCTTGCCCACTTTCCCGCTGCTTCATTGGAATGTCCGATAAAGAGATTGTTGGTTATCTACTTTCAGGTACTTTCCTTGCAACTACTCTGCTTCCAAAATCATCTGCTTCATTATCTAGTGCCATAGTCTGTAGACCATAATATTGCGCCACACGGCGTGCAGCACACCTGAGGCATGAAGTCAGTAAGTGCTGGAATTCAAATTGATGCTGATCAGAGTTCTGCATGAACCTCATGATGTCCAATTCCATCCTTAAAACTACAGTTCAATGATAAAAATAATTAATTAAAAATGCACATATAAAATACAATAATAGAAGTATATATAACAGACGCTAAGCATACATAACGTTCAAGAATGTGTCTACTCTGGACACCTCTTCATTTTTAATAGTTCAGGTGAAAGAAATAGGTACCCCCACTGGTTCATAAAGACAGGCATTTAACGAAACAAGAACATTATCATTACACCATTTTATGTTTAAATAACAGCTATAGCTTATAAGTAATGTTATATCCTAACAGAATGGGTATGTACGACGAGGGAGAGGTTAAATAGGAACTATTCACATTTAAGCCAAAAATGATTAGATTTAAGTTAATGGTTAATTGGTTCATGCTGTAACTTCCAGAGGCAAGACTGCTGTTAGCCTCAGAATTAACCGCTTCACCGAGCTCTCATGAAGAAACATTCCGGGACTTGATAACTTGATCAACCCAGGTTGGTTACTTGTAAGGTTCATAATACATTTGGGGTTGCAATTGAGATGCTGATCATCATCAACACTAAGCCCAAGGTTCTCAACTTTCAATTGATGAACTGAAGAAAAAGACAGATCAGTTTCCTTGTCTCAGTCATGACTTGGTGAAGCTCCTCTACGAAGCATCCACTAGCTTAGTGTTGATGATGATCAGCATACAAAAAGTCTTGAACTATGCACGAACCTTGTCCTTCACGTACAACGTTAGTAGGATCACCATACAAAAAGACCGAGTCCCTGACCGACTCCTCTGATACCACTAGTTGAGAATACAAAGTGGATATCAAACTCAAGGTGCACCCAAATTACTCTTTCTTACTTCTCAACTACAGCTAGCTTACAACTACATGAATAAGGCACACTTTATTTCTCCTAACATGCTTTACACACTTAGCCTTAATTGGCTAAGGCTTTTTTGTTTGTTTGCTTGATTAATGACGATGGCAAATATTTCATTGCTTCGCTACAAATAGATAATGCTAGTAAAAAGTGTTTCTTGTAGTGACTTACTGCTTGAATAGTAATAATAAGTCATCGAATATCCAATACAAATTGTTTAATATTATTAATAGATTTATCGATCTGTTGCACACATAATTTGAGTGTCGTCTTTATAATTGTTACACTATTCTTAAAAATTATTTTGTTAGATCATGCACTATGATGGTCACTTGTTTGGCGATGTGATCTAACTTAGAGATTTCTTAAATTTGTGCTCAACCTTTAATTAGTAAAGGATAACTTAGTTATAATAAGTTATTATGCATGATACGAACATGTGAGATGTGAGGTTGAGTCTCAACCACCGGGAATAGGAATTCCTTGGGAGTATATCATAAGCACACATTGTGATGTGTGCAGCACTAGACCACATTTGGATTCTCTAGGATGAGTTACCTAAGAGATAGAGAATTTAAATTATTACATGGTCCATTTGACTTGATGATAATGTCATTTCCGATTTAATAATTTAATATGCTTTGATGTGATGGTTAAACTTGCTTAGCAAGCATTACACAATTTGAAGCGTTGAGTTGCTAGATTTCATTTAGGAAAATGATGGATATTTAGATAGGATATGTTGTGTTCATTATAATGAGTTAATTTATGATGCATTCCCATGAAGTTATTAAATTTCCTCTAGTGGGTGGTTTAAAAAATATATTTTTTAAATTTATTTTCTTCTAAAAATAAAATATTTTGATGTTTCGAAGTGATTTTATTTATGTTCTTTGGGATTGCAAATTTAGACATGTGCAATTAGGTGAATTGTTCTGCTCCATAAAGTTGTCTAAAATAAATCGATATTATAGATGATTAAATGTAAGATAATATTATTTATGAATAATTAATCCTATACTATGAAAGAGCTTTCATGAATAGTTAGTCAGATAGGGATTTGATTGTTAAACTAAAATTACTAATTTGATTAATATTTAATTTTGATATAGGATCCAATTGGTCTCAATAACATCATTAGAACATGTATCAATGCAATACAGTTTCATTCTATCCTTAACCATTATGGATCGAGTTTTTAAATAATTCTAAATCATTTAGAATTTACTATCTATAAGGTTAGTCTAATCCTCTATATAGGGTTCATTTGTAGCCTTGTAAAGACACAGAAAATCTTATGAAGGTAAGATAAAACAAAGAATAGAAAATTTCAAGAACCTATTTCTTTGTATTGCTCATCTATGATGATGGGTAGATTTTAACTAAAGTTTTTTTTTCTTGATGAAGCTTTTTGGATTTACTGGTAGATCTAGGAAGATTGCATTGTAGAGGATCAAGAAGCATTTTAGATATTCTTCTAATTTTCATTAATTTTAATTAATAGTCACGATATGCATATTCCGCCTTGTTGCATGCCGTGTTTATAGTACCATAGTAGGTTTTGGTTAAAATAATACTTTGATTAGATCAAATGTTGGCTCTCCGTTCATCTGTTCGGTTTGATAATATTAAACTGATATGGACCATGGTTCAATTTGACTAAGCAGAGATTATGATTAAATTGTTTAATCTTTTGTTAATATCAAAATTAGGTTTCTTGTGTTCACAGGTGATTATTGTAACCAAAACCTAATTAAGATCAAAATTAGGTTTAAGTTGTTTATTTTAAATGGGTTTTGAGTCTAGAATTCATATATTAATTTTAAATTGTTTAAACTCAATAATTTATGTAATTAGAAAATTGCATAGAAAATTACTATTAGGTCCAGAATAATTCTAAATCTTTTATTAAGCATAAATAGTTTAGAATTTGACAAAAATTGATTGTTTATAAAATTTGCAATTTGTTGTGTTCTTTCAATTATGATGGAAAAATTAAAGTTGTAAGTGTAGATACATTATTATTTTGAGAAGTATAAATCTAAAGGTCTTCCACCATAGGAATACAATTCAAATAATAATTTTAACTTATCCGAAGCTAGACATGATAGAGTTTGTTAAAATTCATTATCTAGTTATATCTCACATAAAGATACTAAATATTTTATGTATAATGGAACTACTTGGCTACAATAGGAGGTGTAACCTGTTTTACATAAAAGGATTGAATCGGTGGATACACACTTCATTAATGTCTTGGGTACTTACTACAATAATAGAGTTAACTTTTATATTAAAGACAAAATTAAAAGGAAAGTCATTAACTGGTAATGGTTGAATAGATTATTCTACCTTGTTTATTTATACTCTATTTTGACAATCTAGAAGGGTATAAATAGACTTGAATTTTCTGTTCACATTGAAATAAATGATAGAAATGTCAAATGTGAAGTCATTACTTGAAATATTCATAGTAATATTATGCAATGATAAAGTAATAATTTTAGATATTTGTGTTATTATATTTTACTGATATATAATAACTAAATTTTGTTATTTTGATATGTTATTGAATACTTACAAATTGATTAGTAAAAGTTAAATGGATTGGAAAGAAATTTATTTAATATCCTTAACACTGAAAATTGGCCTAAAATTGTCAGAGGTGACATACCCGCTAAACTAGATGTGACTAGTGACAAACATCATCAGTCATGAGTTCTGCTTAAAGATAATAATTATAAAATTAAAGGAGTATTCATAAGATGAACACACATACACACACATACATATATTTATGTATGTGTATATATACACACAGAGTATATGTATGTATGTGTATATACACACACACATCTGTGTGTGTGTATACACACACACACACATGTATGTGTGTGTGTGTGCGCGCGCGTGGTGTGTGTGCGCACACAGACGCACATGTGTGTGCGTATGTATATATCTATGTATGTATGTGTGTAACGCGCGCGCGCATGTGCGCACACAGACGCACATGTGTGTGCGTATGTATATATCTATGTATTGTATTGTGTAACGCGCGCGCGC
>NC_033800.1:59077945-59163592 GCF_001876935.1 Asparagus officinalis | reverse complement strand
TATATATATATATATAGAGAGAGAGAGAGAGAGAGAGAGAGAGAGAGAGAGAGAGAAACTAGATTAGTTAGAAGTTGAGATCAAAATCAAATGTCGATGTACTTCCCAATCTCCATCCCTTGTCTAGTTCAAAGTGAATATTTAAGAATTCAAGATTGACTATTACTTTATTGGAACTGAACATTTTGTTAAAAAAATAAAAATGAATATCTTGAAGTAGGTCAAAACCATAATGATGAATATCGAACTAGATTGTCCAGTATTAAGAAAAAAAATTTCTTAAGAGAAAAATTTGGAAATGAAAATAAGTTTCTATAAACATAAAGTAGGAATTTAAATAATGAAAGTCATTAGAATAGTAAATTGCAAAAAAGTTGCATCACACCACTTAAGAGGGATAGATCACCCTGCTAGTTTGTAAAGACTAACGATGTGAGTGATTCCTTTTATATATGATGTATTGATTCTAGCTTATTTTCACATATTTACAAATTATTGTAAGAGTATTAGAAAGGCGTAAGTTTGAAGATAAAAAATTATTTAGACAATGGAAATAAAGCTTTAATTTAATAAGAAATTTATTTCTAGATTTGCGTGAAGAGCATGAATGAAACTAAAAGATTGTGTTTATGTTTTTCAAGTTAGAAGAGATTTGATTTCTATTTCTAAACTTTATATAGTGGGTTTTCTATTTTGTTTGCAAAGTAGAACTTCTATTCACATTTGGAAATTCCTTTGTTGATCATTATGAAATGAGAACTGTTTATATTTCATAATAATCACCCTTAACTCTTATGTGATGTTATTAGAACTATTAAATCTCTTAACTGTAGCTTGGATCAACGTCAATCTTTGACACACTAGAGTTAACCATATTATTGTTAAGATCAACAAGCTGATAAAAGGCACTCCTTTGAAATTTCTAAAAGTAAGATATTTCTAAGCTTGTGAACATTATCTAAGAGGCAAGATGGCCAAACAACTAATTTTTTTTTTTGGTAAATGAAAATTTATTCATCACCAATATGTAAAAAGTATTTACATCAAGAATCTTCTCACATATGAGAGATAACAAAAAGTAGCTAGAGCTTAAAAAAATAGCTCAGCAAAGCTTCTCAATGAAATAACCTTAAAAAACATGCACAGATTGTAAAAACGTGCACAACCAGGCTTGTGCACAGATTGCAGGTAAGAAACTTGAGCAGCAAATCACAGCTTGTGCTCCTTATTTCCATCTCAGATGAAAGCCCCCACATCAAACAAATCCTCTACAAAGATAGGATCCTTTTCCACCGCAGGTCATAGCGTCAACACCAGATCCTTATGCTCATTCAGAAAATTGCTATTAAGGATGATGGACAGGATATCCATTTTGATTTTCCTAATCAATCGATCAACACCCTTGCAAACTTATGTGAAGATTCTTGTATTTCTTTCCCTCCAAATACTGTAAACAGTTGCCGCCAAAGCCATTCTCTTGATTTTATTTTTGAAACCACTTCCTCTCAACCTGATATTATACCAGTTCAGGAGCAAATTCCAGTCACAGGATCTCCAGTTGAACTTTAGCCAATCCATAATACCATTTCAAATTTCACTTGA
Organism: Asparagus officinalis; assembly: GCF_001876935.1. Classification (NCBI taxonomy): domain Eukaryota; kingdom Viridiplantae; phylum Streptophyta; class Magnoliopsida; order Asparagales; family Asparagaceae; genus Asparagus; species Asparagus officinalis. Next base: position 59,161,990 of record NC_033800.1, on the reverse strand, counting down.
GAAGCAACAGGCAAAGAACAGGTGATTTCTAGATTCAATGGCATCTACAGAGCACAGGATGCAACAATTGCGATTGATGACCCCCCCCTGCTTAGAAGTTTATCTTGTGTAAGTAATCTGTCAAGGGTGGCAAGCCACAACACAAAACTATGCTTAGGAAAACTTAGTCCTTCCCAAACAGTATCCCTCCACATTACTTTAGCTGTAATAGGAAGTAAGGCATGATATAGTGCCGAAATTTTCAACTTTGAATTCTTTATACAAGAACTGATAAGATGCTGAAGGTTTGTAGCTCCACCACAAAGATTCAACACATTGTCTCTAATTTTTAGGATTTGTTTCCACATCCATGAGTCCTCAACTTTAGCTTCAACTTGCCAAATATTCCTGTGTTTTAAATATGTGCCATGAACCCACTTTATCCAAAAGAGCTCTTTGTTTGAATGAATAAACCATATGATCTTAAGGGCAGATGCAGTGTTCCATGTAACTGCAGAAAAAATTCCTAATCCTCCTTGGTCCTTACCTCGACAGATTACATCCCAAGAGACAGGGGAAAGCTTGTTAGAGTTGTTAGCTTTTCCTCATAGAAAATTTCTACACAGCTTGTCAATTCCATGGAGAACTTTTTTTGGTAGGATATAACTTGAAGTCCAAAATAATTGAACCCCAAGGATGACACTTTTGATAATCTGGAGTCTCCCCGCATAGGATAGGTGTCTATGAGACAACCAATTTTGGAACTGACTGGATATCTTATTAAAGAGAGGTCTACAGTCATCAAAGGATAACCTCTTGCATACAAGAGTTAGATATTGATCATATTTTATAACATTCATAGATGATGCATTTATATATAGATATATTTATGTGTTGATTCACAAAATAGAATGTTTTTGAATAGTTCAAAGAATATAGACCGAAGCTAAAAAGAAACTTGATAAAAACATTAAAGTCATCCGTTTTGATCGAGGTAACAAGTTCCTATTCTTAAGAGTTAATAGATTTATAACGAAATAGAATTATTAGTACTTGACACCTCCCAATTTACCATAATTAACAATTTGTTTAAAAGATGGAACCAAATCTTATGTTATGATTAGATTTATGCTCGGACGCTTACTTGTTCCTACTTTCTTATGGGTTATGCATTGGAGACTATAAATTATTTATTATATAGAATTCGTACCAAATCATTTTCCTCTAATCCATATTAAATATAGGCATGAAGAAAATTAAATGTTCGATACTTAGAGATTTGGGGTTGTGACATTCTTGTTAATAAATAAATTATGGACAAATTGGAATCTAGAATAAATAAAAGCCTATTGATAAGTTACCCTAAAGAAAGTACTAAGGATTATACTAATAATCCTAGTATTTGGATAATAACTATTACTAGAAATATGTTCTTTTAGAAGATCAAATTATTGATCAAGGATCAATATAACTCTAGAAGAAGAATTTTCTTCTTCAATGGGAGAGTTATCTAATCTAGTGTGAGAGACTTTAAACACAGTTGGAGATTCTATGAATTTAGTGGGAGTTTCAAGTGATAAAATAAACAAGCATTGACTTACTAAATTTATTATTGATATACTAGTTACAATGGAGAATAAATGGGATTTTCATCCACTTGTATAATACAGTAACATTGTTAGAATATATAATGGAAAGTAATGAGAAGAATAAAAATCCTAAAACTTATATAGAAGTCATGTTGGATATGAATTCATGTAAGTGAGTTGATGTCATACTTGATGGCAAAAGGTTATTAATTATGAACTTTTTCTCCAATTGTAATGCTAAAGTTCAAAAGGATCGATTTAGTCATTTCGACATATTATGAATATAAGATGTGATAAATAGATTTTAAAATAACATTTTTGAATGGTATCTTCAAGAAGATAAGGTTGATTAATTGAATCAATCAAGTTATGAACTTAAATAAGCTTTAAAGAGTTGAAACATTCATTTTGATGAAATAATTAAGGAAATTGAAGTTGATGGAATCCTTAAAAAGCTAGCTCGTGTGTACAAGAGATAATAAAATAAATCCATTCTATTTATAGTGTTATATGTTGATGGCATATTACTCATTGAGAATAATATTCTAATGTCATCAATTAAAGTACGACTTTTCGACATGTTATCTACGAAAGGTCTTGGTTAGACATTCTATATATTGGATCTCAAATTCTACATAGTTAGAGAAAAAGATATATAGGATCGTCACAATTTACTTATATGGATAAGATTCATAGATTGTTCAACTTATAAAACTCAAAGACAAAACTGATTCTTGTAAGACATTGAATTTCACTCTTCAAGAAATGTGTCCTAAAGGAGATTGAGCATTTCAGAAACAGTTGATCTTGTAAGTAGATTCCAGTCCAATCTTAATGAAAAATATTGGACTACAATAGAAGGTATATTTATATATTTGCATAAGTTAAATTACTACTTAGTTTATGATGCAAAAGAACATAAGAATGGAGGATATATAAATTTATATTTTGAATCCAATCCTAATAGTAGAAAGTCTATTTGAGTTATATTTTTTTCTCATTAATGACAATAGAAGAATATGTAGTCATGTGAAACTACTAAAGAAGGAATATGGATAAATGAGTTTTGTCAGCTTAATATTGTTCCTTGTGATGTATTTCTTTCCCATTGTTATATGATAGTAGTGGAGCTATTGTAAAAAACTTAGAAAGAAATGTTATATTGTTAAATGTTGACAAAAAACACTTATGACGTGTTGTGCGCAGCGGAAATTTCGGCAGCACCTCCGGTGCGCAAGGTGCACAACAAGAGATTAGATCACAATGAAATTCTCGTTTCTCAAAGGAAACAAGAACCAAAAGCCAGATATCTCATCAAAGTGAGATATCAGCTCTTCCTCAAGTCAGGTCTAGGACTGCGCGTCGAGGGAACCTACAAGCTATTACAAATCACGGTAAGAACACAAATTTTACGTGGTTCGGCAAATAGCCTACGTCCACGGGGCGAGGAGGGGGAGATCTACTATTAGAGGGAGAGATACAACAAGGGTTTACAATCTCTCAATTTAAACCCTCACACAAACTCTCAGATCCCTCACACAAATATCTCTCTCTACAAAAGAATGCACAAATCCCAAAAAGAGAGAGCCGAAGTTGTTCTTTGCCCCACAAATATCTCTCTCTACAAAAGAATGCACAAATCCCAAAAAGAGAGAGCCGAAGTTGTTCTTTGCCCACTGCCTTAGCACATGAATCAACCGCTAAACTTCGTAGCCGCAAAACCCTGGCTTGCACTCCGTGTTTTTTCTCTGCAGCCGCAAAGAGAATCCCCACCTCGCTTACACAGCCGCAAAAACACAAATCCTCCTTGCACACACTTCTTCACGAAACCCTAGAGGGTTTTATAAGGCTGATCCAACTTCGGGTGGGCCATCAAGCATGCAAAACGAAAACAAGAAACCGCTGTATGTGTAAATTGTGAGCATGGGATATCATGCACGTGGGTGGACCCCACATCCCACCCATCTCACGTCAGTTTCACAATTCTCCACCTCGGTGAAGTTTTCCCAAAACTGAACCGACACCAAAGCATCCAAATGTCCCACTTGTTGTGTCCAGTATGCCGTGAATCTAATTCACGACAACGGACTTAATCCACAGAGAACCTGAACGAGAGTCCAAACGATCTCAACCCCATCAAAACCAACTAATCTAACCGGCTACATCTAAAGACTGCCTACGTATCCTCTTACCCAAGGAATCAAGCCGACCGTAGTTCACCCAAATGGTCTCGAAAGGCCTCAACACCGAAGAATGTTCAAAAGTTCCAAACAATGACCAAACTTGACACCTGAAATAACTTTGGTCAACATATCTGTAGGGTTATCCTTCGTGTGGATCTTATCCAACATGACGTCTCCTTCATCCAAAACGTCACAAACAAAATGGAATCTGACATCGATATGCTTTGTGCGTGCATGATAAACTTGGTTCTTCGCCAAATAGATAGCTGACATGCTATCACAATATACCCGAAGGGTCTCCTGTGTAATCCCTAAGTTCTCTAATAATCCCTGCAACCACAAAGCCTCCTTCACAGCTTCAGTCAACGCCATATACTCTGCCTCTGTAGTAGAGAGAGCCACTGTAGACTGAAGTGTGCATCTCCAACACACCGGTGCTCCTACTAGTGTAAATACATATCCGCTAATAGACCGGCGCTTGTCCAGATCCCCTACATAATCAGAATCCACGTAACCAATACAATCCTGCCCGTTCTTCTCATTCTTCTGAAATACCAAACCAACATCAACGGTACCTTTGATATATCATAGAATCCACTTCACGGCCTCCCAATGACCCTTCCCGGGGTCGTGCATGTATCTGGATATCATGCTCACGGCCTGTGACAAATCTGGCCTTGTACACATCATCACATACATCAAGCTACCCACAGCATTGACATATGGAACTTTGGACATGTATTCACGGTCCTCAACTGAAACAGGTGACATCTTAACTGATAGCTTAAAGTGGGGAGCTAATGGAGTACTCACCGCATTGGCATTGCCATCATAACTGAATTTCTTCAGCATCTTCTGCAAGTAACTCCTCTGTGTCAACTTCAACCTCCCCTTCACCCTGTCTCTCTCGATCTCTATACTCAATATCTTCTTTGCTTCTCCAAGATCCTTCATCTCAAATTCGGATGACAGCTCTTTTTTCAACTTTCTAATATCTGAAGTATTCCTGGAAGCTATGAGCATATTGTCAACATATAATAGCAAATAGATATACTCACCATTTTGTAGCTTGTGCATGTAAACACACGGGTCATATGGGCTCCTCGTATACCCTCAGCCAATCATAAAGCCGTCGAATCTCTTGTACCATTATCGTGGCGATTGCTTCAATCCGTAAAGAGACTTCTTCAGCTTGCATACCAATTCTTCTTTCCTGTAGCTTTGAACCCCATAGGTTGTGTCATATAGATCTCCTCTTCTAAATCTTCATGTAGAAAGGCTGTCTTTTCATCCATTTGGACCAAATCCAAATCCAGCTGTGCCACCAATACCAATAAAATATGAATCGACGAATGCTTTACAACAGGTGAAAATACCTCGTTGTAATCAACGCCCTCTAGTTGTGCATATCCCTTGGCAACCAATCTGGCTTTGAATCTAATTTCCCCAATAGAAGATCCCTCTTTCTTTGCATACACCCACTTGCATCCAATAGCCTTCTTACCTTTCGGTAGCTTTGCAAGTTCCCAAGCGTTGTTCTTATGAAGAGACTGCATCTCTTCCTCCATAACTTCCCTCCACCTAATCGAATCAGAGCTTGACTCTGCTTCCTTGAATGTAGAAGGAACTAAATCATTAACGACTTCTGCTGATAAAGCATATGCAACCATGACATCGTCATATCTAGCTGGCCGACGAATGTTTCTTCTTGGTCTATTAGCTGCAATGGACTCCTGAGCATGACCCTGTTTCTGAGTCCCAACATCCACTGTATCCTCTAAATGCCCGGCTGTCATCTCATCTCCTCCCAGTGTCACCTCTGTAGGAGCCTCAATGGATACAATGCTATCTGGAGTGGGTGAAGTCTCATCATCCTTCACCTGCTGCGATATCTCCTGAATCTAGTCTTCCTCCACCTGTTGAGGGACTTGAGGCTTCATCATGTACGCCTCGTCAAATGTGACATTATTGCTAATAACTATCTTCTTGTCCTGTGGATCCCATAACTTGAAGCCTTTAACTCCATCTCTAAATCCCACAAAGACTGCTTTCCTCACCCTCAGATTCAATTTACCATCATTAACATGGTAATAAGTTGGACACCCAAATATCCGAAGCGACTCATAGTCACTAGCTACCGAACCAGACCAACGCTCCAACGGAGTCTTCTCCTGTATCGCAGTGCACGACAACCTATTCACGAGATGGCTCACATAAACCAATGCCTCGGCCCAAAAGGATCTTAACAATCCACTCTGTGTCATCATACATCGCACCTTCTCCAGCAAGGTACGGTTTAACCTTTCAGCCACCCCGTTCTGTTGCGGTGTCTCACGTACTGTGAAGTGTCGCCTAATGCCGTGATCCTGGCAAAACTGCAGAAACGGATCACTCTTATACTCTTCACCGTTATCAGAACGTAGAGTCTTTACCTTTCTACCTGTCTGCAGCTCCACTTTCTTCTTCCACTCCATAAAAATATCCAGGACCTGATGTTTATGCTTCATCGGGTATACCCAATTCCTCCTGGAATAGTCATCAATAAAAGTGATAAAATAGTTGGCCCCACCAAGTGATGTGTGCTTGGAAGGGCCCCAAACATCTGTGTGAATATAGTCCAATATACATTGGGTATTGTGAATAGAGGTACTGAATTTCACTCTTGTCTTCTTTCCAAGTATGCAATGTTCACACAGCTCCATCTTGCAGGTCTTCGCACCCTTCAATAGCCCCTGCTTCGTCAATACCTGCAGGGACTTATCACCAGTGTGTCCTAATATCATATGCCATAAGCTGGTAGCATCTTCCTTTGTGGTAATCGAAGCTGTCAGACCTCCTGTTACTGTCTTGCCCTTCAAGTAGTAAAGGTTGTTTTCCCTGACACCTCGCATTACCACCATGGACCCCTTTGTGACCTTCAGAGTTGCATTCTCCAAGATCACCTTATAGCCAGCTGCCTCCAAAGTTCCAAGCGAAATAATATTCTTTGTCAATTGAGGAACGAATCTTACTTCCTTCAGCTCCCGAGTCACCCCGTCACACATCCGGATCCGTACTGTACCAATACCACCAATAGGGCATATGTGATCATTACCCATGAGCACAACATCCCCTCTTTCCAACTCCTCAAAGCTGGAGAACCAATCCCTCCTAGGGCAAATATGGTATGTAGCACCAGAATTCATCATCCACTTCGTAGAATCAGCGTAACAAACTGACGGTAATGTAGAGCAAGAATAGCCTAAAGAATCCGTATCTGAATTATCGTCACTAGCCTTGACAACATTGACTTCCGAAGCTTGTATAGCTTTCCCTTTATTCTTCCCGGCTTTGTCTTTTAACTTTGGGCAGTCGTTCTTCCAATGTCCTTCTTCTTTACAAAAACGACACTGGTTCCTACCAATATTTCTATGACCACCTCTTGACTTCGATCTTGAGCGATCACCTGGACGACGGTTTGGACCATGGCCTCGAACTGCTAATGCATCTCCCGATGCCTTCTCGGAGGGTTTGTCATTATTCTTCCTCAACTCATAATTCACCAAAGCTAAGGTCACCTCCTTATAGCTAACCGTAGTTCTTCCATTTATCATAGTGAGAACAAACGTACCAAAATCATCTTTCGGCAACGAACACAATAATAGCATCGCCTTGTCTTCATCCTCAACCATGATATCTACATTGGCCATATCCGAAATTAGCTTCGTGAAGTTGTTAACATGCTCCCGAATGGAAACTCCCCTCTTCATCTTGAATTGGTAAAACCTCTTCTTCAAGTGAAGCCGATTCTCAATGCTCTTCGTCAGATACTTCTCATTGAGTGTTTCCCATATTCTCTTCGCCGATGTCTCGTTCATTACGTCATAAATAAGATCCGGCGTCAAGAATGACCGAATAACTCCACAAGCCCTACTATTCATCTTCTTCCAAACCTTGTCCTCCATATCAGCGGGTTTCTCTTGTAACTCAAGAGTTTCCTCCAAATTTTGTGCATCCAAGGCGTCCATCACTTGACATCTCCACAAACCAAAATTGATCTTGCCGTCGAACTTCGGAACATCAATCTTTGTATTATTGATACTCAGACTCTGTATCGCCTTCGAAAGAGACGATCCCGATGTGCTTGTTTCTCCCATGTTGTCGATCTAATTCTTCAAATAGGAGTCCTTCAGCGAATCCTTCGAACAAGCCCCAAATCCAACCCGGAGCTCTGATACCACTTGTTGTGCGCAGCAAAAATTTCGGCAGCACCTCCGGTGCGCAAGGTGCACAACAAGAGATTAGATCACAATAAAATTCTCATTTCTCAAAGGAAACAAGAACCAAAAGCCAGATATCTCATCAAAGTGAGATATCAGCTCTTCCTCTCGTCAGCTCTAGGACTGCGCGTCGAGGGAACCTACAAGCTATTACAAATCACGGTAAGAACACAAATTTTACGTGGTTCGGCAAATAGCCTACGTCCACGGGGTAATGAGGGGGAGATCTACTATTAGAGGGAGAGATACAACAAGGGTTTATAATCTCTCAATGTAAATCCTCACACAAACTCTCAGATCCCTCACACAAATATCTCTCTCTACAAAAGAAAGCACAAATCCCAAAAAGAGAGAGCTGAAGTTGTTCTTTGCCTGCTGCCTTAGCACATGAATCAACCGCTAAACTTCGTAGCCGCAAAACCCTGGCTTGCACTCCACGTTTTTTCTCTGCAGACGCAAAGAGAATCCCCACCTCGCTTACACAGCAGCAAAAACACAAATCCTCCTTGCACACACTTCTTCACGAAACCCTAGAGGGTTTTATAAGGCTGATCCAAGCAAAAACACAAATCCTCCTTGCACACACTTCTTCACGAAACCCTAGAGGGTTTTATAAGGCTGATCCAACTTCGGGTGGGCCATCAAGCATGCGCTAGAGGGTTTTATAAGGCTGATCCAACTTCGGGTGGGCCATCAAGCATGCGAAACGAAAACAAGAAACTGCTGTATGTGTAAATTGTGAGCATGGGGTATCATGCACGTGGGTGGACCCCACATTCCACCCATCTCACGTCAGTTTCACATGACGATTTACAAGATGGCTAAGCATATAATTAATATCCTTTTACCAATATCATTGTCACAAAATATTTTTGATAGATGGGATTCCAGATTATATCTGGCTCTTTACATTGCTCTTCTTCGATAATGGGTGGATTTTAGCCGAAGACTTTTCTCTTGAGGAAGTTTTTTGGATATACAGGTAGATCTGGGGATTGCATTGTGGAAGATCTGAAAGTGTTCCACGTATTCTTCTAATTTTGATTAATAGTTACAATATATAGATTGCACCTTGTTGCATGTCATGTTTCCAACACTTACCACAACAAACCTTGAAAATACAGGAATGTTCCATGCATATCTTTAACTCCCTAAATCTCTCTTTAGGTTTGCTCTAGTGATCCATGCATTAGAGAAGATGAAGCAACTATGCATGCCAAAATCATGGTAAACACTCATGACTTGTTTGATCTTCCAATCTTATATGCATATGGATGATAAAACAACCAAATTGACTAATTGACCGATTTTTCAGCTGGTAATATAAATGGATTTGGTTTGGGTAGTAGTTTCACTCTACTTTGATGGTAAACTGGTTTAGCATGGTGAACGATTCAAGGGGCCTAGGAAAACTAACCATTAAAAACTAATTTCTGGAGGGAGGAAATCTGAATTCGTAAAACTAAAATTGACTTCTCACTTAGTGTGAAACTAAATGGGCCTAAAAAAATCAAATTTCCGTAGTCCCAACACCCAAATGATGGGCTCTACATTAATCTAATCCCAGTCGAACATTGCAATCCCAACTAGAGTCCTAACCTCAATAGAATCCCGAAACTGGTCAAAGCAGCAAATTACCGAATCTGACCTAACCGATCAAACTGACCATTTTGATTGGTCGATATATCGGCAGGGGTTCTCGTCGATTGGACAGGTCGGTCCCATGGCCCACTATCACCTTTTCGGGGCTGTTTGTTTGTATGTTTTTACCATGTAAAAGGATGGAAAGTGTAAAAAAATGGGTCCTAATGTCAGCTTTCATCACTTTTAGTTGTTTGTTTGAGGTTGTGAAAATAGTGTAAAGTGATTTCATATGCTGATGTGGCTTGTAAAGTGATTTCATAAAAAAAAGACATGATTTTAGGAGAAAGCTGACATTGAAGTCAGAAAAAAAAATAATAAAAAATAATTTCAACCAATATGATCATTTGAGTAGGGACCACTTTTTATACTTTCCAAACAAACAATTAAAGTTACATTTGCAAACCAAACAAACAATTTATGATTCCAATGGAATAAAAAACAAACAAAGAAAAGTATAAAAGTGAAATCGATGAGGTGGACAATAATTTTCCAAGTTGTATCATAAATACACAACTTTACCAACAACAACCAAACAGCCCCTTCATTTCATTTCGCTTCCCGCTTTGTTTCTGACTCTTCCAATGTTTAAGGGCTAAAATACAAGTCTATTCCCCAACAATTAGGGGTGGATCCACAGCCTAGCTAGGGGTATAGTTGTACCCCTAGACATTTACAAAATTACATGCATTGTCATGTAATCTTTATATCCCCAACCACCACCCCCCCCCAAAAAAAAAAAAAAAAAAAAAAAAAAAAAAAAACCCCCCCCCCCCCCCCCAAAAAAAAAAAAAAAAAAAAAAAAATCGTCCAAGGTATCTAAAAAACACTATATAATTTAATAAACATTGAGTTAAGCCATTAGAAAATAAAAGCACATTTATATTTTCAACAATAAAGTATATTAAATATATTCACATTAAGTACTATAATTCTATAATATTATATTTTTATTTTTAGGTAAATAGACACATGTTTTCTGCTCCCCCCACCCGCAAAGAAAATTTTCTTGATCCACCCTATCGATATTGATCAGTGGCGGACCCACCCTTGTTCAAAGTGGTTCACTTGAACCACCTCATACAAAAGTTCTCTATAGCCTAGTGGTATTGTAGTTGGTAACATTTTGTAAGAGGTCTGGAGTTCAAACCATCCAGCCTTCGAAAATTTCTCTTTTAGGCTTCTTTCCTTTTACCTCCCCTCTATTCTTCTTCTTCTTCTTTTCCTTTCATTTTATCCATTTGTTCTGTCTACCTCTTTAAGGCCTTCTATAAATATTTTTGTTTCTTATATATATAAGTCAAATCATTGTTTAAAAATGATTGTTTTTCTCTTTAATAATCATTCCTTCATTTTTTTCCCCACCTGCTATTCTTTGAGAAAAAAATTTAGTGTATATTTTGAACCACCACAAAAAATGTTGTAGATCCGCCACTGATATTGATAGCCTAAACTTGTATATAAACATAATTTTTGCCTTATCAATACAATGAAGAAGTCGCTCTCTTCTTAAATCAATCAATACCGGTGTTAACACCAATGTCCCACAATCCCCAGGGCAAAGAGCACTGTAATGTTAATGCCACCACCTGCACTGCTCGCTTGCAACTAGGAAGGCAGAGTTGGGCATGATCGATACCATTTGTAAGTGACCCAAAAGAAGTTACTCCGAAAAATCCCATCTAGTAAATGTGAGACTTATAAATAGACCATAACAAGCTATCATGAAATTAATAATGATGAACATGCATGCTTTTTAATTGATGAGTGTGGGCCTAACATTCTATAATTAATAGCTTAATTCCAGTAATCACAAGCAAGCAAATCCAAAATTAATTCTAAGAAATTAAATACTTGAAAGCATCATTAATTAATTGAAAAAGAAGCAAAGAGCAATGGTGTAGCCTGCAGGATCTAAAGCTAGCTTGACGGGGCACTTTTGTTTATTCTTTTAAAAAACACTAAACAATTATATATATTAATAATCACAGTCAAAATATAGATATTTTTTTTGAAAGAATACAATATCAAACTCGACAACCCAATCATACACAAAATAATTACTCACAAGAAAGAAAAAAATTACTCCCAACTCCATATTTTATGATCTCCTGAAGCTTGAACCATTCTTGATTGCAGATATCAAGATTTATGAAGAGGGACTCAAGTTTTAGAAGAAGAGGGAAAACGTCAAATAGGAGAAGAATTGTTGAAGACTACAGTAACTACGACTTAACATATGTATCCTAAAAACCATACCCACTAATATTGGGCCCTACTTGTCTGTCTTTTTTTTTTTTTTGAATGTTTACCTTACTAGTTTGCTTGAAGGTGTTGGCCTTATTTATTTTTTAATGTTTGAGCCATATTTATCTACTTGAATGTGGCCTTATTTGTTTTGATTGGAGGAATTGAGCCTTTGAGTTGTAAGGGTTAAATGAAAACTTAGGTGATTCGAGACACGTACTCATACATAACTACCAATGGTGCATGGCTGGGGCATGTGCCCCCCTATATATCTTCACCTCTGGCAAAGAGCGAAGAAATCTATTTCTTATTAACTAAAGGAGAACAATGAAAATCCTCTAATGAACAGTAACTTTATGTTAGACCAATCAGATTGCTCAAATATTTTAATTCAAAAATAATCTACTTCTTATTAACTAAAGGAGAACAATGAAAATCCTCTAATGAACAGTAACTTTATGTTAGGCCAATCAGATTGCTCAAATATTTTAATTCAAAAATAATCTGAAAATGGTTCAAATAACCACCGTCTCACCCACTCTCACAGCAGTTATCGCTCCCCTTCAAAACTAATTAGTATCTTCTCTCTGCTCAACACTCTCCATCTCTCTGTTTTTCTTCTCTCCTTTCCCAAGTTCTCTTCACTCTTCTCTCTCCAATTAAGAAGTCGAAGAAATTGGACTGCAACTATCAATTTCTTTCTCTATTAAGCATTCAAAAAGTCATGTTCTCTAACCCTGCGACTCAATCTCGATCTCTAATGGCGGACTCAGACCCAGCGGCCTCCCTTCTCAAATAGTCGACGGTAATGTCGAATTGATCCCTTAAGATCGCTTTATTTTCTTAACGATCTTATATTCTTGCAATCAAAATCACTTCTTGGTTGAAAAAAGTAATTTATTTTGTATTTTTTGCTGTTACTGGAGGAGAAGATCGCACCCTTTTCCCTTTGGATTTCGAGGATTTGGAGTCCCAGCCGCCTGCATCCTCGCCTCATATTTCTTCTCTCCCTTTAATTTTTTGCCTTAATGTCATTCATCATTTGTATTATTTTTCATTTTATTTTGCCTAAAATGATTAAGTGTACCGTGATAGTTCCCGATCTGGTCTTTTCGATTTTGGGGATTTTATTTTCTTTTTCGAGTGAAATTTGACAAATAATACACACCAAATTTTACAAATAAAATGCTTAAGTGTACCGTGATAGCTTCGGTCAATGCTGAATTTTTTGGTTAATTTGGTTTTTTTTGTTTTGAAGTTCTTGGTGGATGTGGGACTCTACGAGAGCAAGGAGGAAGCTGTTAAGAAAGAAGAAGTATTGGGACAGATTGATCAGGTCTGAAAATGTATTTTTTTTGGGAAATCCTCTTTATTATAAAATTAGGATGATGCTTTTTCTTTGAAATTATGGTGATATATGTTTACGGAATTACGGTATTATGACACATTTCACAGTACATGGTTTTTCCTTTCCAGTAAGCAATTATGTTCTCTTACTTTTGTTCCAGTTCTTTCGCTCCTGAAGAATGTAAATACTGTGTTACATGTCTGAGTCTTCTTGGTACTAAGACATTTTGCGATATTTCAGATTGTTAAAGCGTGGGTGAAACAACTGACTCGACAGAAAGGGTATACTCATCAGATGGTTGAGGAGGCCAATACTGTTATTTTTACATTTGGTTCATATCGCTTAGGAGAAGTGGAAATAATACTTTCTGAGAAACATAATCTATTTTTAAATTTGAAGGAGCAAATTGTTTCTGATGCCTATATTGTTTTTTGATGCCCAGGGTTTTGAATTGTTCAAATTTTGCAATCTATAGTTTTCACCGGAGTCCCATCGCCGTACTTGCTTAAATCGGGATCAGGTTATCATAACTATGTTTCTGTTAGCTATTGTTTCGTAGATATTATCAAAATTTCCTATATTTTTTCTTTGATTTGGTTTTATCAGATTATTTCATGTTCCTTCTTGAGCTGTCTATGCCTCACAATACCAATCTTTGATCTTCATTCATTTGTAAAAAGCAAAAGCATACTTAGGTAAAATTGTAATTTTGCATCATTCAAATGAATGAATGCATGAATGAAAAAATATATGAAATTATCATCCTTTGTAGCCTTAACCTTAAAGATATTAACTGAATGTGTTGAGGTGATCATTTTTGTGTGTGCCTCCATCATGGATAGTTTATGTAACCTGCTTAAAGAAGACGCTTCATTGACATATTACTTGCATCTTGCAATCCACCAAATATATTACCCTCCATAATTTAGTCAACATCAAAGGCTGTATGTTGGCCTTTTTCATGTTTTCTGCCATAGTTATCTGAACTGTCAAACTATTGGAAGAAATTCTACCAAATAGCACGCATTAGATATATAAATGCTAATGACATGTGCACAAGATATACCAGTGTTACTGATGAGAAATAGATTTTTAAATTTCGATTAACTTCTATAGAAAGTGAGTTGTAAAGTTTCTCTACATTCAAAGACATAGAGGATCATCTATCTGCGAGTATTTTCTGTTCACAATGACAGAGATTTGTTGCCATACTTTTGAGTCTAATATATAATTTTAATTAATATGAGCATCATGGACCGAGGAATTAGTGTTCAATTGAGTATGTAGAATATTTTAACGCATCTATCAATTGTGTACATATATCTATGAAACATGCTAGATGTTTAATATGTTTCTAACCACTTATGTATGAATTTGATTAAGAGCGAAAGTGAGGAAAATAATTCAGCGCTTAAAACCATGCTTCTTAACATACTTGAACTGTCTTTACATTCTTGCAAGATAATTTGATAAACTATATACACAATCACTTTATAGTAACACATTGTTTCGTACTACGGCTTTCAATATTAGGGGACCTTTCTTACTTGATAAAATTATTAAGTGCATATACTAATGAAATTAAATATTAATGCAGGAACTGGGTATCTAGCCTTCGATAAAGGAGCACAAATTTTGGACACATAAGATCATTTGTGTATGGTAAAATTAGTTCCCGTTGGAAATTTACAGAAAATTTTTAAGAAATCGTGCTTTGCACGGGTCTAAATACTAGTTAGTAGAAAAGAAAGAACCTATGGGGCGATCACGAGGGTTTTGAAGGACCTCGACAAGAAACGAATCCACACCCATTAATTAAGGTTCGCTCACTCTCCTCCCCCTCGCCGTTTAGGGTCCTTCTATCCTGCACCCCACCTCCATTTTCTTCTTTATCACCGGTAGGAGTAGCGGGGAGGAAGGAAGGAGAGAGCGGTGTATCTCTCTCTTGAGAGAGAGATGGAGAGAGAGAGAGAGAGAGAGAGAGAGAGAGAACTTTTTGCATGAGAATGTAGCTAAGGGGCTGTTTGGTTGATGTATTTGGCATTAGGGGTTGGACAGAAAACCTATCAAAAGAGCACTTTTGGCAGGCTTTCTGCCCAAAACGCCTCTTTTTAGAGGCGTTTTGGACAGAAAGCCTATCAAAAGTGCTCTTTTGGCAGGCTTTCTGCCCAACCCCCAATGCCAAATACATCAACCAAATAGCCTCTAAGTGTGAGAGAGGGATAGCTATTGGCCATTGGATCTTTTATAGTTTGCTTTTTGGAAAGAGTTAGGATTTCAGCCATACACGTGTCCAAATTTAGAGTGTCATTTCAGGAGATCACTAGTTAGTGTTACTCCGATTATTTAGATACCTAATAATAGGGGCGCAAGAAAATCAATTTGGATCCTCCCCACAAAAAAAAATAAGAATAAGAAAAAAAAGAGAAATGGCTACTTTTAATCTAAACCATTAATTATTTAGTAGGTGAATAAGATATGTTATTTATCATGCCTCGTGTATTACACTCATTCCCAATTTGTACTCAAAGAAAAAAAACCATCTACTAGATAAACCAAAGAACTTTATAAAAGAGAATTCCAAAATAAAATAAAATAACGCATTCCCTAGCAACGACGCTAAAAATTTATTGTGTTAAAATTAGTGTGTTGCAAGTGCACAATAAAGTTATATAGTATATTAAACATTGAACCGCAAGGAGGGGGTTTTTCACTTTAAAATGAAAATTTTCCCCTTTGAAAAATGTTGATTGAAAAGAGATTTAAGAAATTGGGTTGAAAATGGATTCTGGGATTTTTTTCTTTAAAAGAAAAAGAAATAGAAAACAAGAAAGTGGGAGAGATCAATGGTTGTCATTAAGTAGTGGTTGCTATACTACTTTTTTGGTAGTGGAGAGGATCCGAATCCAAAGAAAATATTCGTAATCAAAGGAATATATGTACCCATGTATGTTACCTAAATATATGTTGGTCATACATTTACAATAATTTTAATATTATCAAAATTTATAGTATAAGTTCTATATCCGTTTATGTACGGGTATATCTGCATTCATATTTGTTTAGAATATATGGATTTGAATTTTCCTTACTAATGCATATTTGTATCTGTAACTATATTCGTGAATGCTAAGAGGATATGGATGTACTAAGTATCATACATGAGTCATATCCAAACTGTTTGCACTCCTAATCCCTGAAGTTTAGAACTTTAGTCGTTTGGTTTTGTTTAAAAAAATAGATGGGTTAATTTCATAAAACTATAGCAAATGTTGTATATAGTATTTGTTATGCGAAATCAACTTTCAATATATTTTATTTGTATATCTACATTTTACTATGGATAAATGATAATCACATTTTATTATAATTTTATACCCTCATTATCTATTTTATATGAATAAATATGTCACTAAATAATCACATTTTATTATAATTTTATACCCTCATTATCTATTTTATATGAATAAATATGTCACTAATAACTATTTTTATCTTTAAATGCAGATTATACCCTCATTATCTATTTTATATGAATAAATATGTCACTAATAACTATTTTTATCTTTAAATGCAGAATAAATCCTAAAAATCTCATCTCTCAACAAAGGCCCTTGAGTAAATGAAGAAATGAAGCAAATGAGAAATCAAGAAGCCCATTGGAAAATCAAATTATTAATTTATCCAAAAGCCCAAAACCAAAACAATGAAGCATGAAGAAATGAAGAAAAGCTCAAAAGGGAAATCAAGAAGCCCAATGGAAATTCAAGAAGCCAAAGTAAAAAACCAAACCAAAAGCCCAAGCCCAAAGAACGAAAGCTAGCTTCGGACAACAACCAGAAGAAGGTCCACATCGATGCCGGCATCGATGCCTGTATCGATGCCTGTATCGATGCCAGCATCAATACCCCTATCGATGCTGGTATCGATACTGACGTACAGTTTGTTACGAATTAAGGGCTGAAATTTATTATTTTTGGATAAGATTTTAATCCAATGGCTCTCATTCACTGATGTTTACTATAAATAGGGGTAGAGAGTGAGGGGTTAGAAGTGTGAAAAATTTTATAACTCTATTTGGAGAGGATGGTTACTCTTAATTGAGAAGACCTTCCAAATTTATAACTTTTGTTACAATTAATAAAAAAAAATTCTCCACTTCAAATCTTCTTCTCTTTGTTGGATGATGATGATGGAGATGAAGAAAAGTTTGAAGGTTTGCTTTTCTTTTATTTTTCTTTTTGCTTTTTATTAATTTCTTTATTATTACTTATTAGTTAGATTTACATTCATGCTTGTAGCGTAGATTTATTTTCTTATCTTTTTATTTCTTTTTACACTTTAATTTGTAGAGTAGATTTATTTTTATGCATTTAATTTTTGTAATTTATTCTATAGTTTAGATTTTAATTCTTTGTAGTTAGATTTATTTTTTGTTCATAGTTTAGATTTTTCTTTTCTTTTTATTTTTGTAATTAGTTCTTTTTCTTCTTGCTTTTATCTCTTAAGATGTGAAATTAATTCTTGTAGGAATCTTAAAATTATATGAAACTAGTCTAATTTCCTTTATATTGTATGAATTATTCTCTTTCATTTAAAAGGTTCATGTTTAGGATAATCAACTAGAAAACTAATTGGTAGAAGAAGAATTTGATAATCTATACTTATCTTAAATGGTTTGATAGGTTATGCTTATAAATTCTAGAATTACTATCTTGTTGTTGTTTTATCATGAATTGTAATTTTACTTAGATGATAATTTGATAGGTTATGTTTTTCTTAAATGGTTTGATAGTCTATACTTAATAAATCTAAGTGAAATATGATAAAAAGAGAATAGTTTGTATTTTGTAATTGAGATTAGCTAGTGGATTCAATTCTAGATTTTTCATATCTTTAATTGAATCCTCTATCTTTTGTTTTCTTGTTTTTCTCTCTTTTTATTCTTGTTTTTTTATTTTATTCTTTGATTCTTTCTTCTCTTCTCTAAAATTCAATTTATTGTTACTTGCATATATTCAAAACAATCACTCATCATATCTCTCTCCATAATCATACTTATTCTTTAATCCTATTTTTGTCATGCACACAATATAAGAATCAATTCTAATAATCTCTTAAAATCACATTCCTCGTGGGATCGATAACTTTTTATACTATAACTTGATCAATTGTGTACTTGTAATTTTGGTACATAATTATGTCATATCAAGTTTTTGACGCCGTTGCCGAGGAAAGTGCTAAAATAGGATTTTATTATTTTTGTTCTTTAACTTGTGTGTTTTTCTTGTGAATGAACCGCTTGGAGCTTGAAAATCTTGGATTGAAGATCAAGAAATTAGAGAATTGCTTTCGGGTAAGTCTTCTTTCTAGCATTTTTAATTCCGTCCTTTTTAGTTAGCTTCACAATTAGAGACAATTAGGATTAAAAAAGATTTTATTTTTGTTGACCATAATAAAATTCACCTTTCACTTGGACATTAACTAATAAGATAATAAATTCAAACAAGAGCTCTCTTCTCACATTTGATTGTTGTTGACCATAATTAAAAAAAAAAGATTTTTTCCCCATCCTTTTTAGTTGCTTTTAATTTCTAGGGTTGCATTTTATATAGTTAGTAGGAATTCACCAAAGTGATTGTAGCACTTGATTTGGCACATACTTAAAACATTCTTAAGGGCAAAACCCCCTAATCAAGATAAGGTAAGGGATTTCATCATCCTTTCCTTAACTCACAAATCACTAATTCCTCACTTTACAAACCCAAGCCTCCTAAAACTCAATAGACGTTGGCCCCTAAGGATTCGAGCTCAATAAAGAACAAGAAATCCTTAAGTAAACCGGTTCAAGTTATCTCAGATTAGTTGGTATCTAAGGCAAGGTTTAGGGGTTACGTAAAGCGCTCCGTAAGGAACGAGGTACTTAATTGATCTTTGATCACCCTCTAGTACTATCCTTACCTGGCTAATTACCCGGGTAAAACTTTAATCTTTTTACTTTAGGAGTTTTTGGTTAGGAGCTGGTCTAGTTAAGTTAGGCTAAACCCTAGAATTAGAGTGATTAAAAAGTGATTGTTTTGATTTGTTTTAGTTAGGATTTTTCTTTATCCTTTTCTTCTCATAAAAAAAGACTAATTTTCTTTCTTTCCTTTAAAAAAATTATTATAAAAAAAATTATTTTGGTGTATGCAAACTTGGGTTAGGGATAATTCTCATCGTTTAATCCATGTTGAACTAATCCAAGAAATGGCAAATTAACCCGTTCTCCAGGATATGTGTTACCCCACCAGAAATACAATTCCTCCGTGCATAAGACTCCCCGAAGCAAATAGAGCAAATTTCGAGCTTAGACCACATTACATAAACATGCTTCCCAAATTCCTTGGAAATAAAACAGAAGGGAGCAAATTTCGAGCTTAGACCACATTACATAAACATGCTTCCCAAATTCCTTGGAAATAAAACAGAAGATGCATATATTTTTATTTCGGAATTTGAGGAAGTGTGTATAATGATTAAAATGAGAGAATTAACTGAAGATACGATTAAGCTCAGATTTATTCCATTTGCTCTTAAGGACAAAGCTAAAAATGGTTATACAGCTTACCGATAAATTCCATCTCAACTTGGGAGAAATTTATCACCGTTTTTCTTAAAAAAAATTCCATATTCATAAAACGGTAAAGCGTAGGAACAATATTCAAAACTTTAAAATTATCCCAGGAGAGCCATTCTGAAAATATTTTGACCGATTTAAAGATCTTCTAATCCAATGTCCTCATCATGGTCTAGAGAAATGGCAATTATGCCAAGTCATAAATGAAGGATTGGACTATTCTTCAAAAACATCTTTAGAATCGATGTGTCAGGGAGATTTTATGAGGAAAAACACCGATGAAGCTTGGGAATTCCTAGAGAGTCTATCCGAGAAGATAATGCAATGGGAACACTGTGATGACAGTGTTTCATCAGTTCCCCAATCTAAGTCTAGTGGTCTTTCCTTGGAATCAAACATTGCTTCTGAAGCAAAGATGGCGACGATTCTGCAGATGTTAGAAGCCTTAGAAATTAAGGAACGAGCTCCAGCTCAAATCAATCATGTTTCTGTCCCGAGTTGTCATAACTGTCAGTCTCATACCTACGTTTCAGAGGAATGCCCTCTCCTAGGAAACAACCATGCATTAGAACAGATGAATGCTGCATTCCAGTGCTCTAGAAATGATCCATTTTCTCCAACCTACAATCCAGGTTAGAGAAATCATCCCAACTTTGCATGGAATCAAGGAAATTCTCTTGGAAATCAAAACTTCATTCCCGCGTCGAACCCACAATTCCCTAGGGGAAATACACTTCCATTTAACGTACCAAACAATTTTTAACAAGCTAACCCAGTTTTTCCAACCCAACATCTTTATCCTCACCAGCCTACAAATCCTTCAAATTCTGATCATGACAAACGTTTGAGTGTCTTAGAAAAGGGTTTCTATGATCAAAGCTTCTAAACAAACTACCAACATGTTGACCCAATCATCCACCACTCTAAATTCCTTCATGCAAACAACCGGCCAAGTGCTCAACTCAAACACTCAAGCCATAGCCCGGTTAGAAACCTAACTTGGGCAACTAGCCACTGCCGTGAGCGAAAAATTCCCAAGTCAACCTGTTGCAAACCCTAAAGACAATGGATCTAGTCCATCCCAATCAGCCCATGTGAATGCAGTTCACACTTTGAGATCAGGAAAACAGATAGACAACCAAGTTAGAATGCCACCGGATCAAACCCCTTCTCCCATCCAACACATTCCTTCCCATGACCAAAACACTGAACATGAGATTGAGCCAGATCTAGATAGGTATAGGCCCGTTACCCCCTTTCCAGATAGACTCAAACCTAGGAAAAACTCCCCGCATGTTGAGAAAATCCTAGAAATATTTAAACAGGTCAAGATCAACATCCCTCTCCTAGATGCAATTGAACAAATCCCCTCTTATGCAAAGTTCTTGAAGGACTTATGCACTAAGAAAGGAACCACCAATGTCCCCAAGAAAGTCTTCTTAGCTGTCAACCTCAGTGAAATTTTTTCGAAACCCATGCCGTTAAAATATAAGGATCCTGATTGTCCCACAATTCCATGCGTCATAGGTAACACCCACATTGATAAGGCACTTCTAAACTTGGGAGCCAGTGTCAACCTCCTTCCTTATTCAGTTTATCAACAGCTAGGTGTAGGAGAACTTAAACCGACAAGATGCACTCTACAATTAGCTGATAGATCAGTGAAAATTCCCAAAGGAGAGTGTAGATGGTAAAAATTACCACCGTGAATTTGTACATGAATCCACCCGTAAATCGGAACCGTCCACTTGGGTGAAGGGCGAACCGCAACCACAGGTTGGGCTCGCTAGCGCACAAGCCCCATATTCGCCTGCATGAGCCGAAGTCACTTAGATTCGCCGGTATGGTAGGCTCGCCCTCATGAGCCAAGGTTATCCAGATTCGCCCGTATGATCGACTCGCCTGCATGAGTCAAGATCATCCAAATCTGCCCGCTTACTCGCCTCGCCTGCACGAGTCGAGAGCCAAGTTCATACCTGATGGCCTTTCCACTGCATACAAGGATGGGTTTTCCCCACTTCCCGTGATGTGAAGGGAGGGAGCACAGTACTCCAGGCCCGTTGAATGGCCGCTCACAGTACGAGTGATCGGACAGGCACCAAATCAGCCTGCACACTCATAAATGCAATTCACCTTGCCCGTCCGAGTCGAGAGCTAGATCCGCCAGAATTCGGCGAGCTATCCAAACCCACTCGAGTACTGGACACCCATTTTCCCACTTCTCGTGATGTGAAGGGAGAGAGCACAGTATTCCAAGCCCGTCGAGTAGCCGCTCACAGTACAAGTGAGCGGACGGACGCCAGATCAACCTGCACCCTCATAAATGCAGTTCACCTCGCCTGTCCTAGTCAAGGTCTGGATTCGCCGGCATTCGGTGAGCTGGCCAAACGCACTCGAGTATTGGGCAGCCGCTGTCTCACGTATGAGGAGGGGGCCTTTTCACTCCTATATGACGTGATGTGAAACACAACCCCTCGAATGACCGCTCATAGTACAGATGAGCAGCAAGATACCTCTCAACAGTACATGGTCACATCCCATGATTCAAGGGGGCGACCAAGCCATCTCTCCTCTATTTAAGAGCCTCTTCCAGCCACAATGAAGAGGTTCGAAAAGGTTCGAAGGGGTGGAGCATTCAGCATAGAACAGTCCAACGTTCAGCAGCTCGCCCACAGTTAATTGATTAATCCAATCGGGTCGACGACAAGCTCTTTGCATAATCTTTGCACTGTAGCGTCCTCTTCTAGTTCCGAGCTCTGATCGCCGTCGAACTAGGAGATTCAAACTCCATCAACCCGAGCCTCTACCGTGTACTGAAGCTCGTCAGCAACCTCAGTCGAACCGTCCAAGGGAAGCAGACTCGGTGCGAGAATCGAGCGAAGCATCCTGTAGCTACCGAAAGTCCCCACATTTAAACAAGGAGGGCATTCCCTCTGCTTCTGTTGTAATTTTGATTAATTAGTTTGTAATAAGCTATTCTTATCAATACAAACGAAGTTCCCTATTTTCGGGAGATCAAAATTTACACCTACAGAAGATGGCGACCACAGTGGGAGAAGCTGTTTCTTCAAATGAAATGGTGGTAGCTCAGTTCGACGAGGTTGCTATTAGGACGACCGTGGAGTCCCTAGAGATCGAGTTCGACCAAGCCAAGTACGAAGAGTATTTGTCTTCCTCTTCCTCTGGTGGCAATGCGTCCCGCAAGCTGCACACGAGTGCCGTTGCGCAAGGCAACCTCAAATGTTAAAAAGCCTCCGCACCCGAGTTCCACCCGTGATTCGTCGAGGGACCTACCTCCTACAATGCGACAAGCCAAGCCAGGGCCGAAAGCTGCGCCAGAATGGTCTCAAAGCGGCCCTCACAGATACCCGCTCGCGAAAGAATGGAAGTTTCTCTCCGGCGCAGACTGTACCGCCACGACGCTCGCGTACACTCTTCCCTTTAGAGGAGCTCGCCAGCGGCGACGGCATGCACTCGCCAGACAAGAGGCCCAAGCCTTCGCCTCACACGACGGTTTGAACTATTACGCGGGCCCGAAAAATGTTAGGCGAGGGAGCAACTCGCCCGACGCCGGAAGGCTCTCCAAATCAGGAGAGCCAACCAAGAAGGACGGGACCACCCGCTCGGGTGAACTTCGCTTCTCAGGTCACATCCCTGACGCGAATAAGCCACCTCGAGCGAGCGAACCAACATAGGAAGGCGAACCCTTGAGGGCAGGTGAGTCTTACCAGGACCCCTCGACAGATAAGCGTGACAAGCGGGAGAGCCTTGACCCAAAGGGTAAAGCGGTAGGCGATGCCTCGCAAACCCGCCCACGTGATCGAGGGGCTGAATCTCGCCAGTACGCTGGAGTTTGCCCGAACGCGAGGACTCGCCTGTCAAAGCAAACTCACGCAACTTCGACGCCCAGCCTTCCTACCCAGTGTACATCAGGGGATGCATCCAAAACTCTCTTGTGCGGTCACCCAGGCGATCCGTCTGATACCGGGGGTTGTCGTCAATTTACTTAACTCGCAAATGCACCCTACGCGAGGCGAATCCTCAGTGCCACTGCGAGAGGCTCATCCAAACAGTACTCGCTGACTGCCAATGTATAAGAACGGCGTGGCAATGCGTTGGATAACCTTGGCTTATGAGGGCGAGCCTACCATACCGACGAATCTAAGTGACTTCGGCTCATGCGGGCAAATATGGGGCTTGTGCGCCAGCGAGCCCAACCCGTGGTTACGGTTCACCCTTCACCCAAGTGAGCGGTTCCGATTCGCGGGTGGATTCATGTACAAATTCGCGGCGGAATTTTTAGCGTCTACAGAGAGGTAGAGGATGTTCTGATCAAGGTTGGAGAGTTAATTTTTCCTGTTGATTTTATTGTCTTGGAAACGCAACCCATTTCCAATCTCAAAAGTCAAATCCCCGTCATTCTAGGAAGACCGTGCTTAGCCACCTCAAATGCTTTGATCTTCCAATCTCAAAAGTCAAATCCCCGTCATTCTAGGAAGACCGTGCTTAGCCACCTCAAATGCTTTGATCAATTGTAGAACCGGTCAAATGAAACTATCTTTTGGGAATATGACTGTTGACCTCAATATTTTCAACTTAGGGAGACAGCCTAGTGATCCATCTGATCAACCCATGGAAGTAAATTTCATTCAGGGAATATCCAGTGAGAAACAAGAGGGAGAGTGTGAGTTAGATTCAAGTGCATCTGACTTAATGTTTGTGGAGTCTTCTGATGACGAACTAGAGTTAGATCCGCAGGTCAATCATGTTTCTGCTGTTGGCTGGTAACGAGAACCTTTGGAGATAGAACCCCGAGTCCAGCTTCGCCCATCTGTGGAGGAACCCCCTAAGTTAGAGCTCAAACCTCTACCTGAAAATCTAGAGTATGCCTACTTAGGGGAGAACGAGTATTTACCAGTCATTATTTCTTCTGACTTAACTACTAGTCAAAAGGAAGCTCTCTTAAATGTTTTAAGAGAGAATAGGGAAGCCATTGGATGGACCATGGCTGATATCAAAGGGATTAATCCAACCATTGTTCAACACTGAATCCATTTGATAGATGATGCCAAACCTACTAGAGATCCTCAACGTCGGTTAAACCCATTGATGAAAGAAGCTGTTAGGAAAGACATTCTAAAATGTCTCGATCATGGGATCATTTATCCCATTTCTGATAGTTCATGGGTGAGTCCGGTCCAAGTTGTTCCAAAGAAATCTGGGATCACCGTGATCCAAAATAAGGCTAATGAGCTGATTCCCACTCGGATTCAAACTGGATGGTTAGTTTGCATTGACTACCGAAAACTCAACTTAGCCACTCGGAAAGATCACTTCCCTCTTCCATTCATTGACCAAATGTTAGAGAGTTTAGAAGGACATGAGTTCTATTGTTTCCTGGATGGATATTCAGGTTACAATTAAATCCCTATTGCTCCTGAAGATCAGGAGAAAACCACCTTCACTTGCCCGTATGGAACATTTGCACATCGACGCATGCCTTTTGGCCTGTGTAACACACCAGCCATATTCCAACGCTGCATGATCAGTATTTTTCTGACATGGTAGAGAGATTCCTTAAAATTTTCATGGACGACTTTTCCATTTTTGATGACACATTTTCCCAATGTTTGCATCATCTTAAACAAGTCCTAGAACGGTGTAGGGAGAAAAATCCGACTTTCAATTGGGAGAAATGTCATTTCATGGTCAAACAAGGCATTGTCTTAGGACATGTAGTTACCAATAGGGGAATCGAAGTGGACAAAGCTAAGGTAGATCTCATTTTCAATCTCCCTCCTTCTAAAACTATCAAAGATGTCAGATCATTTCTTTGCCATACTGGTTTTTACCGACATTTCATCAAGGATTTTAGCAAAATTGCTAGACCATTGACTAATCTCTTAGCTAAGGATACATCATTTGTCTTCTCTCCCGACTGCCTCAAAGCTTTTGAATATCTAAAAAAGGAGCTAACCACAGCTCATATCATTCATGCACCGGACTGGATCTTACCCTTCGAACTGATGTGTGATGCATCTGATTCTGCGATTGGTGCTGTTTTAGGACAACGGTTTGATGGAAAATCACATGTGATCTACTATGCTAGTAGGACTCTGAATGATGCCCAGCAAAATTGCTCTGTCATAGAAAAAGAGTTTTTAGCTGTAGTCTTTGCCTTAGAAAAATTCAGGTCCTACCTCATCGGTTCCTTAACCAAAATTTTTACAGATCATGCCGCACTAAAGTATCTTTTGACCAAAAAGGACGCTAAAGCACGGCTCATTAGATGAATTCTCCTACTTCAAGAGTTTGACATTCAAATTTTTGACAAAAGAGGAACAGAGAACCCCGTAGCAGATCACCTCTCTCGACTCCCGAATGCACCAACATCAATTATTCCGATCAATGAGCATTTCCCTAATGAACAACTCCTACAAATCCAATCTGTTCCATGGTTCGCTGACATTGTGAACTACATAGTCATGAACCAGATCCCTTTTCATTGGTCCAAACAGGATAGATCCCGTTTTCTCTCTCAAGTAAAATACTTTTACTGGGATGATCCATATCTGTTCAAATACTGTCTTGATCAGATCTTTAGGAGGTGTGTTCCCACTAAAGAAACTAGGAGTGTTCTATCATTTTGTCATGAGCAAGCATGTGGGAGCCACTTTGGCCTAAGAAAACAGCTAAAAAAATTCTTCAATGCGGGCTATATTGGCCCACTCTTTTTAAGGATTCATATGAGTTTTGCAAAACTTGTAACCGCTATCAGCTTTTAGGAAACATCACTCGAAAAAATATGATGTCCTTACAATCCATCTTATCTGTTGAACTTTTTGATCTGTGAAGTATCGATTTCATGGGACCATTTCCAAATTTCTTTGGAAATATTTACATTCTAGTAGCCGTTGAATACATGTCAAAATGGGTTGAGGCGGTAGCTTACAAAACTAATGACAACAAGGTCGTTGTCACGTTTTTAAAAGAGAACATTTTTACATGGTTTGGAGTACCCCGAGCGATCATCAGTGACAACGGTACACATTTCTGTAACCGTTCTTTTGAGACTTTAATAAGAAAATATTCAATCACACACAAATTGTCAACTCCTTATCACCCCTAAATCAGTGGACAAGTAGAGGTCACAAATAGGCAGATCAAACAAATCTTAGAAAAAACAGTTAATCATAACAGAAAAGATTGGTCTGTAAAATTATGTGATGCTCTGTGGGCATATAGAACAGCTTTCAAGGCCAAGTTAGGGATGTCACCATATGGACTGGTGTTTGGGAAAGCTTGTCACCTACCAGTGGAGTTGGAGCATCAAGCAATAATTTTTTTTGCTAGAGTAACCTAAAGGTTTAAATGCTTGTTGTATGCGCAAAATACAATCGCGATTCCTACGAAAGTGAGTTAGGATTTTCTTTGCTAGAGGACTAGCAAAAGTTTAGGTGTAGGGTATTTGATAATCACATTTTATTATAATTTTATACCCTCATTATCTATTTTATATGAATAAATATGCCACTAATAACTGTTTTTATCTTTAAATACAGAATAAATCCTAAAAATCCCATCTCTCAACAAAGGCCCTTGAGTAAATGAAGAAATAAAGCAAAAGAGAAATCAAGAAGCCCATTGGAAAATCAAATTATTAATTTATCCAAAAGTCCAAAACCAAAACAATGAAGCATGAAGAAAAGCTCAAAAGAGAAATCAAGAAGCCCAATGGAAATTCAAGAAGCAAAAGTGAAAACCAAACCAAAAGCCCAAGCCCAAAGAACAAAAGCTAGCTTCGAACAACAACCAGAAGAAGGTCCACATCGATGCCAGCATCGATACCATCATCGATACCAGCATTGATACCCCTATCGATGCTGGTATCGATACTGACGTACAGTTTGTTACGAATTAAGGGCTAAAATTTGTTATTTTTGGATAACATTTCAATCCAATGGTTCTTATTCACTGATGTTTACTATAAATAGGGGTAAAGAGTGAGGGGTTAGAGGTGTGAAAAATTTTATAACTCTATTTGGAGAGGAGGGTTACTCTTAATTGAGAAGACCTTCTAAATTTATAATTTTTGTTACAATTAAAAAAAAATTATCCACTTCAAATCTTCTTCTCTTTGTTGGATGATGATGATGGAGATGAAAAAAAGTTTGAAGGTTTGCTTTTCTTTTATTTTTCTTTTTTCTTTTTAGTAATTTCTTTATTATTGCTTATTAGTTACATTTACATTCATGCTTGTAGCGTAGATTTATTTTCTTATCTTTTTATTTCTTTTTGCACTTTAATTTGTAGAGTATATTTATTTTTATGCATTTAATTTTTGTAATTTATTCTGTAGTTTAGATTTTAATTTTTGTAGTTAGATTTATTTTTTGTTTATAGTTTAGATTTTTCTTTTCTTTTTATTTTTGTAATTAGTTCTTTTTTTCTTACTTTTATCTCTTAAAATGTGAAATTAATTCTTGTAGGAATCTTAGAATTATATGAAACTAGTCTAATTTCCTTTATATTGTATGAATTATTCTCTTTCATTTAAAAGGTTCATGTTTAGGATAATCAACTAGAAAACTAATTGGTAGAAGAAGAATTTGATAATCTATACTTATCTTAAATGGTTTGATAGGTTATGTTTATGAATTCTAGAATTACTATCTTGTTGTTGTTCTATCATGAATTATAATTTACTTAGATGATAATTTGATAGGTTATGCTTTCCTTAAATGGTTTGATAGTATATGCTTAATAAATCTAAAGTGAAATATGATAAAAAGAGAATAGTTTATATTTTGTAATTGAAATTAGCTAGTGGATTCAATTCTAGATTTTTCATATCTTTAATTAAATCCTCTATCTTTTGTTTTCTTGTTTTTATCTCTTTTTATTCTTGCTTTTTTATTTTATTCTTTGATTCTTTCTTCTCTTCTCTAAAATTCAATTTATTGTTACTTACATATATTCAAAACAATCACTCATCACATCTCTCTCCATAATTACACTTATTCTTTAATCCTATTTTTGTCACACACACAATATAAGAACCAATTCTAATAATCTCTTAAAATCACCTTCCTCGTGGGATTGATAAATTTTTATACTATAACTTGATTAATTGTGCACTTGCAATTTTGGTACATATTATGCCGCATTAATATATGTGAGAGAGAATGTGCCTAATGATGACAGACATGTCCTAATGTGAGTTAATTATGATTCTCTAGCTCACGCGAGAGTTACTTGATCTTATCCCTTTCCTTCATAGAGAGGATGAGCTCTAATCGCTGCCTGTGATGATTAATCTCGAGCAAAGGGCAAGCTACCGCTCTGCTCGCATTGAAGTCGAGCCATTTTAGTTCTTGATTGAATCTCACATTATGCTTGGAATCATATTTTATTGCCCTCTTCTAGAGCTCGAGTTTCTTGAATGATCTTTTTATATAAAATTAAATATTTTACATGTATTAAACAGAAGGGTTGTCTCATATATTGTATGAGATATTTATATGTCTCACAACTAAAAGAGATATTAAGTTTCTATGTTTTATTATTATTCTCCCCAAAATCTCATATCTTCAGCTCTTCGAAACTAAAGGTGAGTTCAGCGAAATCCACCTTAACATATAACATGGTAAATTCTTTAACTAGGTTCAGTTTGATTGACCAGGAGGTGATCCAATCTTAACTTGATTAAGATAGAGAAATGAAGTAAATAAAGTGGGCTAATTCTGACCATTTTTTTTTGCGAAGCACTTTCACCATTTTAATCATATTAGGATCTACTAATCTAGTGAAGAAGTATTTCCATATACACCTTAACAGGTATATATATTTTTAAAGTAAAAACTTTCATGAATTTTGTTATATCTCCGCATTAAAGAAAAAATTTCTCAGAACAAATTAATCAAATACACTAAATAATTTCCACGAATTTTTGTTATATCTCACGCGAGAGTTGCTTGATCTTATCCCTTTCCTTCATAGAAAGGATGAGCTCTAATCGGTGCTTGTGATGACTGATCTCGAGTAGAGGCCAAGCTACCGCTCTGCTCGCATTGAAGCTGGACCATTTTAGTTCTTAATTGAATCTCACAGTATGCATGGCATCATATTTTATTGTCCTCTTCCAGAGCTCGAGTTTCTTGAATGATCTTTTTATATAAAATTAAATATTTTACATGTATTAAACAGAAGGGTTGTCTCATATATTGTATGAGATATTTATATGTCTCACAACTAAAAGAGATATTAAGTTTCTATGTTTGATTTTTATTCTCCCCAAAATCTCATATCTTCAGCTCTTCGAAACTAAAGGTGAGTTCAGTGAAATCCACCTTAACATATAACATGGTAAATTCTTTAACTAGGTTCAGTTTGATTGACCAGGAGGTGATCCAATCTTAACTTGATTAAAATGGGAGAAATGAAGTAAATAAAGTAGGCTAATTCTGACCCCTTTTTTTGCGAAGCACTTTCACCATTTTAATCATATTAGGATCTACTAATCTAGTTAAGAAGTATTTCCATATACACCTTAACAAGTATATATTTTTTTAAAGTAAAAACTTCCATGAATTTTGTTATATCTCTGCATTAAAGAAAAAAATTTCTCAGGACAAATTAATCAAATACACTAAATAATTTCCATGAATTTTTGTTATATCTCACGCGAGAGTTGCTTGATCTTATCCCTTTCCTTCATAGAGAGGATGAGCTCTATTTGCTGCTTGTGATGATTGATCTTGAGTAGAGGGCAAGCTACCGCTCTACTCGCATTGAAGCCGGGCCATTTTAGTTCTTGATTGAATCTCACAGTATGCATGGCATCATATTTTATTGCCCTCTTCCAGAGCTCGAGTTTCTTGAATGATCTTTTTATATAAAATTAAATATTTTACATGTATTAAACAGAAGGGTTGTCTCATATATTGTATGAGATATTTATATGTCTCACAACTAAAAGAGATATTAATTAAGTTTCTATGTTTTATTATTATTCTCCCCAAAATCTCATATGTTCAGCTCTTCGAAACTAAAGGTGAGTTTAGCGAAATCCACCTTAACGTATAACATGGTAAATTTTTTAACTAGGTTTAGTTTGATTGACCAGGAGGTGATCCAATCTTAACTTGATTAAGATGGGAGAAATGAAGTAAATAAAGTGGGCTAATTCTGACCCCCTTTTTTGCGAAGCACTTTCACCATTTTAATTATATTAGGATCTACTAATCTTGTTAAGAAGTATTTCCATATACACCTTAACAGGTATATATTTTTTAAAGTAAAAACTTCCATGAATTTTGTTATATCTCCGCATTAAAGAAAAAATTTCTCAGGACAAATTTTTTAAAGTAAAAACTTCCATGAATTTTGTTATATCTCCGCATTAAAGAAAAAATTTCTCAGGACAAATTAATCAAATACACTAAATAATTTCCATGAATTTTTGTTATATCTCACATGAGAGTTTCTTGATCTTATCCCTTTCCTTCATAGAGAGGATGAGCTCTAATCGCTGCTTGTGATGATTGATCTCGAGCAGAGGGCAAGCTACCGCTCTGCTCGCATTGAAGCCGGACCATTTTAGTTCTTGATTGAATCTCACAGTATGCATGGCATCATATTTTATTGCCCTCTTCCAGAGCTCAAGTTTCTTGTATGATCTTTTTATATAAAATTAAATATTTTACATGTATTAAACAGAAGGGTTGTCTCATATATTGTATGAGATATTTATATGTCTCACAACTAAAAGAGATATTAAGTTTCTATGTTTTATTATTATTCTCCCCAAAATCTCATATCTTCAGCTCTTCGAAACTAAAGGTGAGTTCAGCGAAATCCACCTTAACATATAACATGGTAAATTCTTTAACTAGGTTCAGTTTGATTGACCAGGAGGTGATCCAATCTTAACTTGATTAAGATGTGAGAAATGAAGTAAATAAAGCGGGCTAATTCTGACCTCCTTTTTTTGCGAAGCACTTTCACCATTTTAATCATATTAGGATCTACTAATCTAGTTAAGGTGTAGTTTCCATATACACCTTAACAGGTATATATTTTTTAAAGTAAAAACTTCTATGAATTTTGTTATATCTTCGCATTAAAGAAAAAAATTTATCAGGACAAATTAATCAAATACACTAAATAATTTCCATGAATTTTTGTTATATCTCACGCGAGAGTTGCTTGATCTTATCCCTTTCCTTCATAGAAAGGATGAGCTCTAATCGGTGCTTGTGATGACTGATCTCGAGTAGAGGCCAAGCTACCGCTCTGCTCGCATTGAAGCTGGACCATTTTAGTTCTTAATTGAATCTCACAGTATGCATGGCATCATATTTTATTGTCCTCTTCCAGAGCTCGAGTTTCTTGAATGATCTTTTTATATAAAATTAAATATTTTACATGTATTAAACAGAAGGGTTGTCTCATATATTGTATGAGATATTTATATGTCTCACAACTAAAAGAGATATTAAGTTTCTATGTTTTATTATTATTCTCCCCAAAATCTCATATGTTCAGCTCTTCGAAACTAAAGGTGAGTTCAGCGAAATCCACCTTAACGTATAACATGGTAAATTCTTTAACTAGGTTCAGTTTGATTGACCAGGAGGTGATCCAATCTTAACTTGATTAAGATGGGAGAAATGAAGTAAATAAAGTGGGCTAATTCTGACCCCTTTTTTTTGCGAAGCACTTTCACCATTTTAATTATATTAGGATCTACTAATCTAGTTAAGAAGTATTTCCATATACATCTTAACAGGTATATATATTTTTAAAGTAAAAACTTCCATGAATTTTGTTATATCTCCGCATTAAAGAAAAAATTTCTCAGGACAAATTAATCAAATACACTAAATAATTTCCATGAATTTTTGTTATATCTCACGCGAGAGTTGCTTGATCTTATCCCTTTCCTTCATAGAGAGGATGAGCTCTAATCGCTGCTTGTGATGATTGATCTCGAGTAGAGGGCAAGCTACCACTCTGCTCGCATTGAAGCCGGGACATTTTAGTTCTTGATTGAATCTCACAGTATGCATGGCATCATATTTTATTGCCCTCTTCCAGAGCTCGAGTTTCTTGAATGATCTTTTTATATAAAATTAAATATTTTACATGTATTAAACAGAAGGGTTGTCTCATATATTGTATGAGATATTTATATGTCTCACAACTAAAAGAGATATTAAGTTTCTATGTTTTATTATTATTCTCCCCAAAATCTCATATCTTCAGCTCTTCGAAACTAAAGGTGAGTTCAGCGAAATCCACCTTAACATATAACATGATAAATTCTTTAACTAGGTTTAGTTTGATTGACCAGGAGGTGATCCAATCTTAACTTGATTAAGATGTGAGAAATGAAGTAAATAAAGCGGGCTAATTCTGACCTCCTTTTTTTGCGAAGCACTTTCACCATTTTAATCATATTAGGATCTACTAATCTAGTTAAGGTGTAGTTTCCATATACACCTTAACAGGTATATATTTTTTAAAGTAAAAACTTCTATGAATTTTGTTATATCTTCGCATTAAAGAAAAAAATTTATCAGGACAAATTAATC
Organism: Asparagus officinalis; assembly: GCF_001876935.1. Classification (NCBI taxonomy): domain Eukaryota; kingdom Viridiplantae; phylum Streptophyta; class Magnoliopsida; order Asparagales; family Asparagaceae; genus Asparagus; species Asparagus officinalis. The sequence continues at coordinate 59,128,533 of NC_033800.1, read as the reverse complement.
AAATACACTAAATAATTTTACTGCTAAGAGTATAATTGACCTCTTAAACTATCAGTTGTCCTTGTTGAACACCAGTTTACTATACACTAAAATCTCAATCATTTTTTCCTTTATGTTTTTGTTTATTTTTATTAGGAGTTTTTATCTTTAGGCTCAATTACTTACCCTAGTTTATCTTTAATCCAACTACTTTATTGTTATTTTTGAACCCACTCCTCTTTATGTATTTGCCTTTAATAAACCTAAATAGTATAACTTAAAGTTAGTGTTTTTTTTAGTTATACTATCATGTGGCACAAACATCAAAATACCGCCCCTCAATATTCATAAAATTTTCTCTCTCTCTCTCTCTCTTCAGTATCAAAATCACTCTCTCCATCCCCCCCTTTATGCAACTTGAAAGACTGCAAATTATCACTGTTGACCTCTTCAAATCCACTTCCGATGCTGATAACCGCCAAAATCCAGCGCCTCCTCCTCCAGCGTCTAACCGTCACCACCTCCTCCAATGCCTCAACTCCATCTATGTGTAGTTCAATATTTTTTGTGCTTCTAGAGTTTGTTCATCGTCCAAGTGAATCTTCCTAAATTGAGAATTTTCGCTCTCTAAGGTAGCGGTTTCTTCTATAAATTAGGATTCTCATCTAATCATTTGGGGCTTTTGTTTAGCATTAACTAAGATTGCTTCTTGCCCTAATTTGTACAAATTCCCTCCAGTTTAGCATAAATCCTACAGAGCTCTTGATCTAATTTCATGTTTTTCGTTAGTCCTAATGTTCGTAAGGATGATTGGATTCTTATCCGATTCTTAATATGCATCATGGATATTAAATAATGAAGACATCCAATGAAAATTAGGGTTTAGTAAATCAATGCATGACGTGATTTGAATATTAGCCTTAGTTTAGATTGTATTGTACAATATTTGATCTTTAGTTAGATGTGTACCTTATAACATAACTGTGATAGTTTTGATCTCATAAAGTCTGCAGTTTGTTCCCTTGAATTGGTTGTGTATCTTTGATTCTATCTGGAAGTTGAAATTTTGGTACATGAATGCAATCCTAAAAGAATGAGCAAATTTTGGCATATAAATGCAATCCTAATGAACATAAAATGTACAATCTAGCATTTAAAAAAATTTATTAGGCTTATATTATGAAAGATTATGAAAGTTTTATCATCTTTTTTTATTGTGCATGACTATGTATTGTGTCATGCACACATCACATGCAGTAGAATACTAGTTTAAATAAAAACAGCACACATGTAGCGGAGTACTAGTTTGAATAACACTTAATATATTATCTCGTGGGTTTTACTTAGTCTTGCCCAACATAATATATTATCTCATGGGTTTTACTTAGTCTTGTTTCAAATGTAAGTTATGGTTTCGAATATTCTCGTTATTATTAGCATAGACTTTAAAAGATTTTATTAGCATGGATGTTAATAACATTTTTATTCTATTCTTCTTCTTGCTATACTTGGTTGCATTTTTTTGCTTAGCTTGTTTTTAACTTCCATTGATATAGTACTAAAGTTGTATTAAACATTCTTTGTATATATTTGCAACTATTCCTTTGGAGTTGCGGGTATATATAGTTTGTGTTTTTTAAACAACCATGTTTCGGTTTAGAAAACCATGTTTTGGTAGTGAACAATGGTTGTGGCTTTTGATTTGAGGCCCTATCCTTTCTATCTCAAGAAAGAAAAGCTGAAATTAAACCTTTTAACAGATCTAAGTATGTGATGAAAGGTTTAAGTATATATAAGCGAATACACGAACGAACGAAAACAAAAAATTGACGGTCTCACCTTCAATTTTTCACTAAAACCTTTGAACCAGTCTTGCTCTTTAACATTCTTATGGGCTCAATCAATCAGTTCGTGATCGCAAAACTGAGCTGACATACATAAGACAGTCCGACATTGCATTCTTAGTGGGTGTTCAGTTAGATGATTTCTTAGATACGGCTATTTTCCAAATTTGTCCCTCTATTAAAATTCTAAACAGTTAAAGTTGTGAGGTAATTTAATAGGGCATGTATGGAATTTGTTAGTTCGTTTTAACTTTCATTGATGTAATACTAAAGTTACATTTTTTTACTGTGTTTGCAGTGAAGCTATGGCTATGGAGGTAGTTAGAATTCTATCAAATTTGGTCTACTTCCAGGAGCTAGTTCAGAAGTGTATTTCGGCCATATTGTCAGATGATCACCGGGCGGCCCTTCGAGATACCCCCTTCCATGGATTTCTTGATGTTCCTGATGTTCCAATCCAGACAATTCTAATTGATTGCTTGTTGAAAGTTTTTAATGTTAAAAAAAATAGTTTTAAAATTAGAGAAAAGTGGATCGACTTTGGTGTTGAGGATGTCAGGTGGATCACGTGCTTCCGATGGAAGGAGCTATAATAGATATAACGTTTCATAGAAGTGATCATGAGACAATTTATAATCATGTGATTTCTTTCAAGACAAATGTAGAAACTGAGGAGGATGGGAAGCGTAGAACTACAAGAGGGAAGAAAGAAATTAGTGAAGGAAAGAAGAAGATTGTGTGTGCTAGACGAGATAGGATGACAGAACTTATCGAGGACATGTCAAGTGTAAAGATCCTCTTTTGCCATAGATGCTTGTGGCGTTCATTATAGGTTTTATATTATGCCCCCAAAGTAATTGGAGCCGTCCTTTATTTGCATTTAGATATGTTGAGAAATTGGAAAGTCTTAAGGAGTATAATTAGGTTGAAGATGTAAACAATGTCTTGTATATTGAGATGAATAAGACTAAGAAGTCCATTACTATGAAGTCCGAGGGAAAATAATCTAGAGGTGCTTATATGAGCTGTTTTGCCTCGGTGTTTGCGATGAGTAAAACTTTTATATATTTATGTTAGTTAGTCATATTTATTGTTGCACTAGCTTTTTCATATTTTTATAGATTTGATTCTATAAGTTTGTCGGAAGGTTGAGCACTCGCATAGGAGCTGAATGCTTACTGCCCATCCTAAGCTTCAACAAGTGTTCGAAAAGTTTATGGAGGAATGCAATGCAGGATCTAATTAAATACCCAATTAATTTTAGGGTGTTTCGTAATAACTCTAGGTCGGTAAAATATAATGAAATGGTTACTCAAACTACAAAATTCAATGGAAGGGTATAAATATATTTTGATTTGTTTATTTTTTAATATGTTTCTTGTTTATGTATATAATAATTTAAATTACTTTTGTCATTATTTATATGTAGGTAATCACTGAAGCTGATATGGATAAGCTCATACATAATAAAAGAGTGGAATTAGACTTTCTCTTGAAGATGAAGAGGGATATATTTGGTGGAGAGCAAGGGGATGTTGATGGTGATGATGGAGATGAGGAGGACAATAGAGATGGAGATAAGGAAGAAAATGATGATGGAGTCAGAGATGGGGGTGACGGTGGAGATGTAGATGAGGATGTTACTAGAGATGTAGATGAGGATGTTGGAGATGAGAGGAACGATTTACATGGAGATGTTGATGCAATAAAAGTGGATGATAAAAATAAGTAAGAGGACAATTTGGGGAAACATGAAGTTTTGAGTGTAGATCGAGAGGTTGGTGGAAGTGGTGCTATTGATGAAATGAACATGGTTTCAATGGAGGTGAATGATGAAGGTTTTGTTCTTAGCATGCACAAGCCTACAGTGATTGATGATGTACAAGAAAAAGATGAGAATGATGACTTTGTTTTTTCCCCCCTAGAAAAAGAAGGCGGTGAGAAAACATAAGGTTAAAAGCAATCGTAAAACCCCTTCCATCAAAAAATAGTTCTATTGAGATATCGTCTTGATGGACTATCTCTTTGTTCACTCTTTGTCCTGCTTGCTCATAAAAAAGAGTACCACATTATCCGAGAAGAAAGGAAGTAAGGGATAATGAGAGAGAACTCCTCAACAACTTTTAGAAGGACAAAAATACGACCATGTAAGGAATTCAAAAAACTTCATTTCTATGACTTGTAAGAAGTCTCTATTGACATATTTATGAAGGTTTTTCATATGTAGGGAGACAAAGCGTGTGGATGTCTAGTGATGCTTGGTTAACTCGCAAAGATGCATCTGACATACTTACAAGAGCTACAATTAGTTGCAATGTATGTAGCCTTTTTTCATGCTTCATACAATACATGTACTAGAATATACCTGAGTCGCCTGTTGTGCCGTCATTCTCTCCCTTTCTCCACTTCCATTGATATTGATTCTGTTTATATCAAGCAAAATATATACATTCGATAAGTTCTTTGGTTTTAAAGATTTGAGGGATTAATATGAAATTATTGAATATTTGGGGGATTAATATCTAAATAACTCATTCTTTAAAGTTGTTTCATTTTCTTTTCTATCAATTTAAACAAAATGGGTATGCCTTACCCTGTGATAATTAAGCTAAGACATTGGTCATAAAAAAAAATTTTGGGGGTGGGGGAAGTTTAATGATTTGAAAAAAATATCACATAAAAATCATTTACGATTTAGGACCAAAAATTGCTATAGAACACTCAATGAATGATGTGATTGTAATTATCTCCTCGATCAGTTCCAGACACAACCTCTCTCACTTGAGAAAACCCACAATACTCAAGTTACCTCCAATGGCCAAATTATCAACTCATGGTGGTCTAAGACTCCTCTCCAATGGCGAAAAGACCGCATTTGGCTATGAACTCAGAGACCCATTTAGGTTCAATAAGAGGTTATTACTTGAAAGCCCAATTGGTTTTTATAGAAGTAGTAGAGGGTTGAGAATTTCTAAGTTTTCAAGGGGTTGGTCTTATGGGATAAAATCTATTGGGTTCAAGTCTGAGAAGAGATTGATGAGAGATGGTGTTGATAGTGAAGAGGAGGAGGAAGAGATAGAGTTTGAAGAGTTTGGGAGAGATGAGTTTTCTTGTTTTAGATGCTTGGTGCTTGTTATCTCCTTTAGGTCAGGGAGATTCTACGGATGCAAAGTGTTTATTAAAATATCTTGTACTTGTTAATACTTTGCTAAGTAGTAGCTTGTTTACTATTTAATTGTTATTTGGGAACTTGGTTATTGATATGCTTCCTGAATTTATTGAATTTTATTGTGAAATGAGCATTGCATGAACTAGACATCAAAATAGCTTATGTGATTAGTGTAGGCGTCTAAAAATGCCTATGGGTGTCCGTATACGGCTCGAGACAGAGAGAAGATAATAATCGTCACTATTAGAGTCACAGGAGCTCGTTTGACAACGACAAACACATGAAGTGAGTCAACGGGTCATACGAAGCAACGGAACTTCGGAATAACGGAAACGAGAGCTGGTCGGGAGCCCCGCGTCGTTTACAAAAGGCGGAGCACCCCTCGTGTTCCATTTATTCCACATATGATTCAATTATGGTAGCCTATAGATCTCCTCGTCGGCTTTCCAACGCATCTTGAATCGCCTCATTCCGAGGTCGGATGAATGAGTTAAGGCTGTTACAGTAACCGCGGGTCGGAATTTGCTACAGTACCCGCGAATCGAATTTCTGCTACAGTACCCACGGGTTGGAATTCTGCTACAGTAACCGCTGGTCGGAAAATTTGCTGCAGTACCGCGGGTGGGAATTCTGCTACGGTACCCACGGGTCGGAATTCTGCTACGGTACCCACGGGTCGGAATTTTGCTATGGTAATCACGGGTCGGAATTCTGCTACAGTACCACGGGTCGGAATTTTCGCTACAGTAACCGCGGGTCGGAATTTGCTACAGTAACCGCGGGTCGGCTTTTTGCTACAGTAACCGCGGGTCGGAAATTTCACTACAGTAACCGCGGGTCGGGATTTGCTACAGTAACCGTGGGTCGGAATTTCACTGCAGTAACCGCGGGTCGAAAAAATTTCGTTACAGTGACCGCAGGTCAGAATTTGCTACAGTAACCACTGGGGTCGGGTTTGCTACAGTAACCGCGGGGTCGCCCCCGTCCGACCAGCGCTACAGTACCGCGAGTCGGATCCGATCCGACCAGCGCAAGCGCGGGTCAGATTTATCCCGCGCGCGCTGTTTCGACCCCGGTTCGGTTTTTGACGGTTTTTCTCGGGATTTGGTCGTTCCTGAGCATCCAAACTGATATGATATCATCCCCTAACATGGTTAATCAGTTATTCACTGAAGATAAGGACGAATCATTCATTCTAATCCAAAAACCCCCCAACCGAAGCCTATAAATACGGGCTCGGGCGTTCATTTCAAAATGGGGGATTAATTATCAAGACGAGGAGGTGCTGCTAGATTGAAGAGTCAAAGGAGCACGAATTTCAGCGAGGGTTGACAGATCTCGGCGAGTTCTTCGGCATAAAGAAGGAGACTTCGAGAGATCTGAAGCCCGTTCCCGTCCGTTCCTCGAGATTAGGCTTAGTCTTAATCTCGAGAAGAGCTACTGATTTCGCTTGGTCGATTTCAGCGCTTCAAGCAAATACCTCCTTGGTGAGGTAGGAGCTTTGCCAAATTTTTTAACAACCAGATCTGATCAAAGGTGGTAAACGGATAAACCCCGGCACAGGCAAAGGCACCCACACAAGCAGAAGACCGATAAACGATCTACCTGCGTTTGTTTGATAAAGTTGTAATTTTTTTTCATTGTGTAAGGAGATCTTATAAAAAGATCAACTTTTTATTTTATTCGAGTTTATTGTAATGACTAAAGTTGTAATAGATTCGATAGCAATGAAAATAACAACTTTCGACGTAAACAAACTGGCGACCACAGTGGGAGCCAACAGCTTCGCTGCCGGAGCTGTCGTGTCGCAACCTCGGATCTGCATCCCGGTTGAAAAAGTGGTCGAATACGAGTTCGACCAACTGAAGTTCGAGTCCTCCTCCAGATCCTCCGCCTCTCGCAAGCGAAGGAAGATTAACGCCCCCGTTGCTACAGTAGCTGAACCTTGCAACGCCCGTCCAGCCTCTAACGAGTCCGGATCTGCAGATTTGAACTCATCCTCAATCAAGGAGTTGAGTACAGAAAGCGCGCCCACTTTATCGAAGAGAGCTCGCCAAAAGCAGCGCCAACGCCTTGCGCGCCAACTCGTTAGGGCTTTGGAGTCAATTGACGGGATCCGTTACGAGACGGATCTAAAAATTAGGCAACGTCAAGTGCCCCAACAGCAGACAAATGCCCCCTTCTCCAAATCACCAACAAGTGAATGGGTACAAGTCAAAAAGACCCGTTCAACTCTTAAAGAGTGGATCAAAAAACGCCGTGCACTGCTTACGCACACGCGAATTCTTACGCAAGAGGCCAAAAGGCTACAGAGGGAAGAAGAAAAAAAAAAGCCATAAAAACTGCACCAAGTTTGGAGGCCAAAGTCCAAGAAGGCGGCCGAAAAGATCGAGGAAAGCGGGTCACTCACATCCGACCCTCCAAATCACGGGTCACTTAGGTCCGACCCTCTACTTTGCGGGTCACTTGGATCCGACCCTCCAATTCGCGGGTCACTTGGATCCGACCCTCCAAATCGCGGGTCACTTGGATCGACTCTCTACTTCGCGGGTCACTTGGATCCGACCCTCCAAATCGCAGGTCACTTGGATCCGACCCTCTACTTTGCGGGTCACCCAAATACGACCCTCCACTTTGCGGGTCACCTGGATCCGACCTCCAACCTGCGGGTCACTCAAGTCTGACCCGCGTCAGGATAAAGACAAAAGACGTTATGCATATGTTTCATCGATCCTTTCAAGTTCCGCACCTCCGTCGGAACACCGTGACAACATGGACTTGTCCTATTTCAAGATGAGGATGGCGGATCGTCTGGATCCTTTGCACGAGGATCGAGGCAAAGTTCTGATCGAAGAACGCTTGGGTCCGGTGACTGCACCTCGAGCGACTTGTCGAGCTGGGGGTCGCATACGCTCTCGCAACAATTTCAAACTTTCTCATAAAGGGAAAACTCTGGGTCCCACCCGCCTGGGGCTGTATATCCAAAACCAAGAGCCTGTTGAGATCCTGTGCTCCCAAAAGCGTAATTCTAAACACGTGACTCTTGAGAACGCTAATAAAGCGGTAAATCCCCTGAAAAAAACGTATTCATCTAACGATGACAACGTTATACCAGGGGAGTCGTGTCAACACACGATAGGTTGCTTCGGTCATCTGACCGATGAGTTGTACTATCAGGCTGGGGGTACGAACAAATACCGTAAGAGAAGTACCCGGGAAGCGGACCCTCACTGTCTGTGCGCCAAGATTATCAGGGTAGTATTATCAGCGTGTAGCTACCCTAAGACTGCTCCGCAGAGGGTCTCGGTATTTGAGAGGATCTCTAACGGAAAGACTAAGTCCAATCTAAAGCGTCTCCGTAATAAACGATCAGTCGTTCAAGGTGACAAACCCCCAGAGGTTACCATCAATATGGATGATAAGGGAAAATCGATTCGACCTTCTAGCTCTGACCCGTTTGTATCGCATCGTCTAACCCGGTTACGATCAGGAACCATTAGACAAAGGGATTATCAGAGAATACAGAGAGGGTTATCCTCGGATGATGAAGCATCGGATGCTAACTCGGCAATCGCTTCTGATAATACGGTATCCAGTCCGGGATAATCCCGCGAAGTGTTTATGATTAACACCAAGGAAGTAGCCAAAATGGTTGAGGATGCCTTGGCCAAGCAGAAAGAAGCATTCAAGATCGAAATGGAAATGACTATGCTACGAATGAGGGAAGAGTATGACCAACAAATTCGGGCTCTGTCCGATCAGTTCGGTGAATCCAGCCGTCGTAACTGTGCTGACCAAGTAGGTGGCGATTCAGATGTGGATGAACCTCTCGATGCTGAGAACCCTCCCGTTGACTAAAACGCTAGGGGTGGTTCCACCAATAATGATAACACTGGGGGTGGCCCCGTTATTCCTCTTAAGAATCGTCCAAGCCCCGATACGAGCGAGGATGAGAAAATAAAAGATCTCGAGAGCAAAATCAACGCTCTGATGTCTGCTCGAGAGGTGAAAAGGACCGGTATTCCGTGTCCCTATCCAAGGGAGTGGGATTTAATAGCATACCCGGCGAAGTTCAACCTAAGTAACTTCACGCCGTTTGACGGGAAGGGTTCGCCCACTCAACATCTGATCTACTTCAAGTCCCACTTGGGTATGATCTCCGGTAATGAAGCCTTGATGGTTTGGTCATTCGTTGGCACCCTTCGCGGGCCCGCCTTTGATTGGTACCGCTATCTCAAGTCTAAAAGCATCAACAGCTGGGACGACCTGGAGAATCTATTACTCTCTCATTTCTTTGATGATGACGCCGAGGTGTCAATCAGAGAACTCTTTGATGAGAAGCAAAAAGACGACGAAACGGTCGATGACTCCGTCAAGCGCTTCCGGAATAAGGCGATGAACTGCCGAGATCCAATCACAGAGGACTTCATCCTTCAAACCTGTCACAACAACCTCTCATTGGATGTGTTGGAAATTATGGGAGTCGCACCGTCCAACACATGGAAAGAGTTGAAGACGTGTGGAGAGCGGGCCGAACGCTTCCTCCGAAGGAAGAAGACCGAGAGGAGCCAACCGACGGCTAATCCTCCGAACTCAAACTTCGCCTCCCGTGGTAAGGGCAAAACACCTGCAGCAGCTATTGACGCTAATCAGACGTCGCAACGGCAATCCCGGAGAGAGCGAAACACTTCGGATTTGAGACTCCAAAAAGAGTACTCTTTCAAGGATGAAGACGTTCCAGCCATCTTCGAATCACTCCTTGAAAATAACAAGATCAAGCTACCACCTATCACAAATCAGGAGGAAGCTGATAATACTACGGATCCAAGATACTGTGCGTACCACAGGAGGGTCCTTCATCCCACCAAGGATTGCTTTGCTCTCAAAAATAGTATCCAAACCTTGGTTGAAGCCGGCGTCATAACGCTGGGATAAGCCATGAGAATGGCGACACTCCGAAGAGTATAAGAATATAAATTGATTCTCGACACTCCGACAAGTATACGAGTATAAACTGCTTCTTAATACTCCAATAGGCACACGAGTCTAAATTGTTTCCCACTTTTGAATGGAAGTTCCTGGAGAATGTTATGATAATATTCTTAAGGATAACCCGATAATGTAACTAAATACAATGTCTGAACCAGTTACGCAAAGGAAGCTGGGGGTGAATGATTTATGTAACGGGAAGTTCCCGGAAGAATGCTACATGTAATTTTCTTAGGGATAACCCGATCATTACAAACGAAGTGATAAACACAAAACCCCCACCGATCAGACTAATTGACGGTGGGACCATCAAAATTCCTTCCAGTTAAATCCGTTCAAACTTTCGATGTATCTGTGCACTCAACATCCTCAATGTTAGAGTCCAGACATGGTACTCGGAATTTTAATGTCTTAATCATTGACAAATTATCAAACCCCTTCGTGTTAAGTTCTTATCACTTGACACCAAGAATCCCCATTGAGTAATCGGTACGAGTCAACACTCCCACCAAGATTTGTACTCCCACTCCTACTATCTATCTGGTCAAACCTTCTTACAGTTAGGACCACAACCAAAATCTCCTCTCGATTCCTCTAATAAACGAGAGGCCCACAAATCGAGTGATCAAACCTTCCTACAGTTAGGATCGTCTCAAACCTCCCACTCGGTCAAACCTTCCTACAGTTAGGGCCAAAACCAAAATCCCCTTTTGATTCCTCCAATGAACGAGAGGTTCACTTTCAAATCAAGTGATCAAACCTTCCTACAGTTAGGATCACCTCAAACTCCCGTTTGGTCAAACCTTCCTACAGTTAAGATCAAAACCCCAATTCACTCTCGATAAATGAGAAACCCACCTTTTAGTTCGATAATCAAACCTTCCGACAGTTAGGATTATTCGAATCTTTTTGATTCTCGGAGTGGAGATCCCACTCTTAGTTTCACCTTCCCGGATTCTTAAAGTGGAGATCCCACTTTGAGTTTTCTTTTGTGACTGAAGATAGAATATAAAATTCTTCCTCTTCAGCTTTGGAAGATAGAATATAAAATTATTCCTCTCCCGTATCGGGTTCGTCTTTGCCCCAAGAGAAGACGCCACTTTTTCAAACTCCTAAAATCCGTGCTTCACACGTACGGAGAATTTTATCCCGAATCCTGAGTAGGGATAAGTCAACGCCTAACACGCGTTACCGATTAGTTCTTAACCGTAAAAAAAAAAAGAACAAAAGCCCACATATTCAATATTATGGCAGGTTGTTATTAATAACACCAAAATCCGTACTTCACACGTATGGGGAATTTTATCCCGAATCCTGAGTAGGGATAAGTCAATGCCTAACACGCGTTGCCGGTTAGTTCTTAACCGTAAAAAAAGAACAAAAGCCCACATATTCAATATTATGGCATGTTGTTATTAATAACACCAAAATCCGTGCTTCACACGTACGGGGAATTTTATCCCGAATCCTAAGTAGGGATAAATTAATGCCTAACACGCGTTGCCGGTCAGTCTTTTACCGTAAAAAGGACAAAAGCCTACAAATTTGACATTGTGGCGAGTTGTTATTAATAACACCAAAATCCGCGTCTTACACGCGCGTGGAATTTTATCCCGAATCCTAAGTAGGGATAAGCCAACACCTAACACGTGTTGCCGGTTTAGTCTTTTACCTATTGAAGAAGACACCATAGTGCTAGTCTGGGGACTTTATCCCGAAGCCTAAGTAGGGATAAGTCAGCGTCTAACACACGTTACCGGGTAGCCTATTCCCGTAACAATGGCGAAGTCTACGTATTCGAACTCGTAGCATCAAGTCTAAGGGAGTTCATTCCTTTAGCACAACGTCACATGCGGAACGGACTTAAAACAATCTGCATGTAAGCCCGATTCAAACGGTAATCGATAAAAACATATCAAATCCGTTGAGGGTTGAGGATTTGCCAAAAATCCTAAGTCAACGTCTGATACACGTTGCTGTTTAGTCTTTTCACAAGAGAAAGACGAAGTCTACGTATTCAATATCGTAGCACTAAAAGGGTTAACTCTTTTAGCATAATGTCACATGCGGAATGGACTTAAACAATCCGCATGCTAGCCCGACTCAAACGGTAGTCGGTAAAGGCTCATCAAACCCGTTGATGGCTGAGAATTTGCCAAAAATTCTATAAATGCAATTCATCGACGCATCAGCTTCATTAGTTGGTCTCGTGACTTGAGCATCCAACAACTTCGGGATAAGATCCATACACGCAAATGAATCAGCTTCAATAGTTGGTCCTGCAGCCCAACATTTGGGACCGCCACGCTCCAATGCCTTAAGAGCTTAAACTGTGTAGACTCCAGCAAACGTACGAGTATAAACTGTGTTAACGCCGATCAATGCGTTACGACAAAAGTCAACGCCACACAACGCGTTACAGTAAAGATCGATGCCGGTCAACGCATCAGCAATCTCGCCAAACTAAGGCAAATGATGATTTCAGGGAGTTCAATCGGATTCAGATATGAATTTCTGACGAAGATGATTAGTTCAAAGTCAACTCAATGGCACGAGCTAAGTTCAAAAACTTACACACCAATCTCAGTTCAAAATTTCGACAACGGTCAGACGATAAACGCAGCACCGGAAGAACTTCATCTATTGGACGAAACAATGAATAGATTGAAGGCTGAAGAAGTTAAGAATTGAGGTAGTTCAAGGTCACTCTACGAAATTGAGGAGATGGCCTATCTTATCCAAAGCATTCCAGACTCCTCTATAAAAGAATGAGTCTGAAATACTTTGGAGGGGGTATCTGTAGGCGTCTAAAAATGCCTATGGGTGTCCGCATACGGCTCAAGATAGAGAGAAGATGATAAATATCACTATTAGAGTCACAGGAGCTCGTTTGACAACGACAAACACATGAAGTGAGTCGACGGGTCATACGAAGCAACGGAACTTCGGAATAACGGAAATGAGAGCTGATCGGGAGCCCCGTGTCGTTTACAAAAGGCAGAGCACCCCTCGTTCCTATTTATTCCACATATGATTTAATCATGGGAGCTTGTAGATCTTCTCGTCAGCTTTCCAACGCATCATGAATCGCCTCATTCCGAGGACAGATGAATGAGTTAAGGCTGTTACAGTAACCGCGGGTCGGAATTCTGCTACAGTACCCGTGGGTCGAAATTCTGCTACAGTACCCGATGGTCGGAATTCTGCTATAGTATCGTGGGTCAAAATTCTGCTACAGTAACCACTGGTCAAAATTCTACTACGGTACCCGCGGGTCAGAATTTTGCTACGGTAACCACGGGTCGGAATTTTGCTACGGTACCAGCGGGTCGGAATTTCACTACAGTAACCGTGGGTCAGAAGTATGCTACAGTAACCACGGGTCGGCTTTGCTACAGTAATCGCGGGTCGGAATTTCGTTACAGTGACCGCGTGTGTCAGAATTTTGCTACAGTAACCACGGGTCAGAATTTCGCTACGGTAACCGCGGGTTGGAATTTTGCTACAGTGACCACGGGTCAGAATTTGCTACAGTAACCGCGGGTCGGAATTTCGCTACAGTGACCACGGGTCGGGATTTGCTACAGTAACCGCGGGTCGGGTTAGATCCGATCCGACCCACGTAAGCGCGGGTCAGATTTGTCCCGCGCGTGCTGTTTCGACCCCGGTTCAGTTTTTTAACGGTTTTTCTCGGGATTTGGTCGTTCATGAGCATCCAAACTGGTCTGATATCATCCCCTAACATGGTTAATCAGTTATTCACTGAAGATAAGGACGAATCATTCATTCTCATCCAAAAACCCCACACCCGAAGCCTATAAATACGGGCTCGGGCGCTCATTTCAAAAGGGGGGATTAATTATCAAGACGAGGAGGTGCTGCTGGATTAAAGAGTCAAAAGAGCACGAATTTTAGCGAGGGTTGACAGATCTCAGCGAGTTCTTCGGCATAAAGAAGGAGAGTTCGAGAGATCAGAAGCCCGTTCCCGTCCGTTCCTCGAGATTAGGTTTGGTCTTAATCTCGAGAAGAGCTACTGATTTCGCTTGGTCGATTTCAGCGCTTCAAGCAAATACCTCCTTGGTGAGGTAGGAGCTCTGCCAAATTTTTTAACAACCGGATCTGATCAAAGGTGGTCCACGGATAAACCCTGGCACAGGCAAAGACACCCACGCAAGCAGAAGACTGATAAACGATCTACCTGCGTTTGTTTGATAAAGTTGTAAATTTTTTTTATTTTCATTGTGTAAGGAGATCTTATAAAAAGATCAACTTTTTATTTTATTCGAGTTTATTATAATGACTAAAGTTGTAATAGATTCGATAGCAATGAAAATAACAACTTTTGACGCAAACAATTAGTCTAACACCACTACTACAAATGCTCCTATTAGCAACGGTATCTTATTTAACTGTTGCTATTAGAACATACTAGCAATGGTTATTGTGGTTTGTTTTTATTAGAAACGATTCTCTAATTAATAAGAATTAAATCTCTTTAAAAAATTGTTATAAATAAACTATGTAAAATCTTAAATATCCAATGTGGATTCAAACAGAAACTAAAGAAGATTTCGCAATGTTAAAAAATTGGAGAAAAGGGAAGTAAATCGTGCGTATGATTTTCGCTTGCGGAAAAAAGAAAGGGAAGGATTAGGGGCGGCAAAAAATTGGGGGAAGTTAGGGGGAATTCTAGGGCGCCTAAAATTGGAGAAAAAAAGTAAAACGACCCCTTTCATATAGAAAGTTTCATTCGCTTCTGATTCCGCCCCCTCAAAGCTCTAACCCTAGCCCTCCTGCCACCGCTGCCATGATCACCTGCTTCAAGAAGAACCGCAAGAAGCGCATCCACGTCAGCGCCGGCCACGGCCACATCGGCAAGCACTGCAAGCACCCCGGCGACTGCGGTAACGCCAGAGGGATGCACCACCATCGGATCCTCTTCGATAAGTACCACCTCGGTTACTTCGGCAAGGTCGGCATGTGCTACTTCCACAGGCTCCGCAACAAATTCTACTGACCCGCCGTCAACGTCGAAATGCTCTGGTCTTTGGTCCCGATTAGGGTTCTTCTCTGTAGTGTTTTTTGAGGGTTAGGGTTTTCTATGGAGATGGGATTCGACGCCATGGCCAACGACACTCCTGTGGTTCCCGCGGTTGCGAGGGAAACCGGGAAGAAGAAGATGGTAAGCTCTCGGTTCGAATTCCAAAATCGAATTTTGGGGCATTTTTTGGATTTTTTGAGGATTTATTGTTTGTTTGGGTGTTTGTAGGCGAATAGGTCGGCGAAATTGAAGCAGTGTAAGCTTGATGCGATGAGGGAGCAATGGCTTTCTCAAGATATTTTAATTTAATGTAGTTTATTTTGTAATTTTCGAAATTGGATGTTTTTATTAATTTTAGGGTTATTGTTTATTGCATGTTGAACAATTGAATCCCTGTTGAAACTGCAAGAAGATCGAATATGAGGCATAGGCCATTTGGCATTGGTGTCCAGGGTTTGTCTGATGCCTTTTTGATTCACAAGAGGTAGTTGCTAATTTTAAGTGATTCCTCAAGGGTTCTTGATTTCAGTGCTATTAAATCAAAATGTAAGTAGCATTTGTTGTCTATGCAGGCTCAAAAGCTGAACAAGGACATATTTGAGACAATATATTATCATGCTTTAAAAGCTTCTTCAGAAATTGCCGCAAAAGAAGGCACATATGAGACATATCAAGGAAGTCCCGTTAGTCAGGTGTGTGTCAGCTTCTGCTTGTTACTAGCATTTAAATAATTATTCCATGAAACCTCATATGTTGAGGCATCAATCTTATGAAAATTATCTTGAGTATTCTGACATAATATTTACTTGCAATTCCTTAAATATAAGGATTTTGGTTTGATATCATATTGATAATATGAAAACATCTAGTTAATATGTATGTCATGAGTGGTTCATGATTATATGATTATATCTTTTAATACAATATTAACCTGCAGAAATGGATAGGAGCTCTATCTACTCAAAATGCGTTGGTGCTCATGCCTCTAAGATTGCCTAATCTAAAAAAATTCATTGTGAGCCTTGAGAGAATGTTAGTGACAATGCCCTGGAACGTCCTTTCGGAAAATGAGTGTACAAATATGTGTAGCCTAGATCAATATAAAGTTTCACTCCACTTGACATTATTTATAGTGTTTTTTCGTATGTAATGGTATTCACGTATTTGAAGTTGTGTTATCCTTTTGTATAATATTTTTGATGCTATACATGAATATGTTTAAAACTATAACTATTTGTGAATATAATGTCAATAACTATTAAAATCTGTAAATGCTTGAATTTTCGTTTTTCTATTTCTAAATTTCTATTACTTTTGGCAGGCATGACATGATATGGATGGAGGTTGCAAGGTGATAGATGGTGAAGGGGAGATTAGTTTGGTGCGATGCAGTGGGAAGAAGAAGCCAGAGACGTGATGAAGGAAAGGCTTGCAACGTTGATAAGACATAGGCACACTGTAGTCTTTATTGTTCAAGTCTACATAATCATGGTTTATTTCTTTTCTGCTGTAGGTCTTATGGGTAGGTTTTAATTTATTAGATTTGCATTTCAAATTTAGAGTTCGAGAGTGTGGAGCGATGAACCATGTAAACCTATGGCCTAAAGAAGTACAGGCTTTGTAATTAGCATATTGTTGGATTTGTTAATAAAACATGTGTCAAACACTTGTTATTTGTTTAATAGAATTGCGTTTAAATTTATTTACAAATGTTATTATTTGTTTCGTGTCAAACACTTGTTATTTGTTTAATAGAATTGCGTTTAAATTTATTTACAAATGTTATTATTTGTTTCATTTTAATGATTGTGAAAATAAGCATGATATTTACGTGGTTATTTTAGCTGTTAATATGCTTTAGCAATGATTAGGATTTCTAACGTGAATATTTTATTGTTTTATAGAATTAAAAGTTAATCCTTATAGCAATGGTTGCCTTCCGTTGTTAATACATTATAGCAATGGTTGAGATTTGTTGACGTGGATTTTTTATTTTTTATTAAAAAATAATATAATAGTAACGGTTGTTACTTTTGCAACGGTTGTACATCGTTGCTATAAGCTAATTGCAACAGCCTTATTAGTAACGGACTAATTGCAATGGTTTTAACCGTTGCTAATCTATTAGAAACGGTCCATACCATTGCTAATAGGCTTATTAGTAACAGTTTGAACCATTACTAATAGAGCCTTTTGTAATAGTGCATTCTCCTATAGAATTGTTTAAGTATGTAACATATTGACAATGAAACACATTGCAAGTAATGGTGAAAATGAATGAATCATCAATAATAGTTAAAATTTTCAGAGTGGGTTGCTTCAATTGTCAAAAGCTAGCTGACAATCGTTATGTTTAAATTCAAAATAGAAATCTAATTAATTACACTAGAATGGTTGGTTAGATTAGTGCCTTCTTAGAATAAACCATGTTGTGTTAAACTCTTTACTTCGATAAACTCTTTATATTGTATTGGTTCTAAGCTATAACTAGGAATTCAATTGAGTTAATTAGGATCTAGTCAACTACAGAACTTAACAACTATGATATTATTAGAAATTACAGAGGGTTAATATTAAGAAGCGACTATATAACTGATTTTCCCTAACTTTTAGCTTGTCAAATTATTAGTCTTTTCCTTCATCAGTCACTTCAATATTGCATGAATTTTTTTGATACATTGGTTCTCGAAACTTGGTGAGTAATTTTGTATATTTGGCATAATGCTTGTGAGTATTCTAATTTTATTTTGCTATGTACGTTTCAGGTCATAGCCACATATGTTGTGCTTGTGAATATGTTGATAGAGGAAAATTAAAAATATGCAAAGAACGTATACATTTATAGTCTATGGGTAATCGTAAGTACAAATCAATTTGGAGATTATAAGTAGTATTTATATGTTATGTTAAATACTAAAAATGATTGTTCTTAGTCTTCCACAAAGAATCGATATTGTTGGCGATTGAATCACTATATTTTCATCATCTACATATGACTTGTCATCGTTAAGAATTGGGTATACATGAAATGAGTAGAATTTGTGGTACATCTTCACACTAAAGTAGTGAGAAATATAGGAGTAAAAAACGTCGTTATTTTGTCTAATTACTACGGCAATATGCTTGCAAGGTAGTCGGACTACTTGCCATTCGCTACAAGTGCATGTGTAATCATTCAAATTTACTTTGACGGTAGGAAAATCATACACCTCAAATCTTCCTGTAGTAGGAGTAACATAGAGACAACGTAATTGTTCATTGATAAGAATGATGCGCTCTTACACAGTAGGAACAAATACCGTGTTCCACTTGTGGGATGCCGTCCGCCTTTCAAAACTTGTCTTCATTATTTTCTTGCGAATATTATTAATTTTTTACATAATTGGTAAAGAACGAGCTTCTTTGATTCAAGAATTGAATGACTCCGCTAGGTTTGATGTTAACCATCCATATCTACACATATTACAATAAAATAATTATAGAGGTACATATATTTAAATGATTTGTATTAAAGTCTGTCTAAATTAAAATTTTGACATATCCCCATGAAAGTAGTAATTAGCCCATTTTTTGGACTCATCTTCAACATTTTATTATAGGCAATCTCTAATTATATTGTATCTCATTGTATTCGTTGTTATAGGAACGAGAAGTGTATGTATAAGTAGCTCTCTTCATAGTTTTTAGGCATTCATCTCATAAAGGTGGTGTAATGTCTTTCTTTGACAAGTCATTCTTAAAATTAGCTAAAAGATGACGTATGCAATAAGAGTGATAGGACCATAGCTAGAAATCATTTCTTCACAGAATTTAAAAGTCCTTTGTCCCTATCAGAGATTAAAACTAGCTCATCATTTGGAGTATATAGATCTTCATCAATAAAGAGAAAGTCTCGAATGCATTCAAAAAACCATTCTCAGTTACTCCCATTCTCCGTCCCGCATATACAAATTATTTTTCCCATCTTCATTTAGAGCAGTTGCGACAAGTAAGGTTCCTTTTATACCTATAAAAAAGATGAGCTATTACAAACGAATAGTATGTTTTAATAAAAATATAATATGTTTCTGAAGTATAGCATGCTATTATGAAGGCATAATAGGTTTTAATGAAAATTAGAATATAGTATATTAATGTAAGCTTTGATTAAATTGACCTTCATTATACCTATAAAAAAGATGTGTACCATCCAAGAACAACATTGGCCTGCATCCCTCTATAAACCCCTTCCAACAAGCATGATAAGACACAAATACAATTGTAAATCTCCCATCTTCATGCTTCAAGTGAACAATTGATCCCGGATTAGTTTTCATAACTTTGTCCTTCTACCATCGGAGTTGGTCATATGAATATTTAGTATCATCATACGATTCACGTTGAGCTAGCTCTTTTCTTTATCAAATTCTATGATAACGGATGTCCAAACCAAATTTCATAGAAAGTTTCTTTTGAAAAGCAATTAGGCGATAAGTGGGTTGTTCCTTCAAAATTAATTTGAGGTGATTATCATTTCACTTACGATATGCTTTTCTATACCCTTCCTCTCCTATGCCTCCTCCCAAACAACTATGAGAACGACCAAGTTATTTCACGTAGAACGGATCACTATCTCTGCGACAGGTGCAACGAACCATCCCTTAACAATTTGTGGCCTTGCATTTTATTGTCACTCTTTTGCGTACATTTTTTATAAAAACAAAGTTGAAGCCTCGTGCAATAGAGTAATTGTTTAAACTCTATTGATAATAGTCAACATCATCAAATTTTTGACTAACACTTGTAATTACATTGTGCCATACTAGAGCTCCCAATTTCCTAAGTCATGTTTTGTGAAGACGAATGATTTTGTGAAGAAGAAGCATGTTCTTCAATAAGACAGGGGATGTATGGGTTTCTAAATAAAAAATAGAATAAGAGTTAAAGACAATTAAACTACAATTGATGATAAAAATAAAATAAAAGCATAACAAAAGTGTAAGTTATCTTATATAGACGGTTGTAGATTTTTGCCCAAACAATGCCTCTCGATTCCTCTCAACATTCATAATAACTACATTCTCGTTGTAACTTCGATGTATATTGAACATTATCAACACATCTTCGTCATC
This sequence comes from Asparagus officinalis, assembly GCF_001876935.1. NCBI lineage: Eukaryota > Viridiplantae > Streptophyta > Magnoliopsida > Asparagales > Asparagaceae > Asparagus > Asparagus officinalis. The sequence continues at coordinate 59,108,400 of NC_033800.1, read as the reverse complement.
ATCACATACATGCACAAAAACCTCTTTAGTGTGTCAGTCTTTGTAAGTCAAGCACATTGTGTTTGCACTACAAGCAATTAGACTTTGTGCTACAACCGCTAAGTCATTGTCACTCACATTGACATTCAATTTAAAAAATGATTATTTCCTCTGAAATCTATCATTGCACAATATAAATCTTCATCCATCTATGTTTGTCACAAAAAATACAAAAAAATATGCAAATTTCATCAAGTATAGTCAACTAAAACCAAATTTAACTGATATATAATTTGGTCTCACAAAAAAATCATGAAATTAAAATCATAATTCTAAAATTAAATGAGAATTCTAAAACTAAAGTTTAGATTTTACTTTTTTTAATATTATTAATTTGTATTATTTGTAACAACTAACCGAGAATTCATCAATATAAGTGTGGAATAATTTTGATAAATAAAATGAGAATGTAATGCTATAACTTTGGAGTTCAAAAAAAGGCAAAATTATCCCTTGAATTACTAAGAAAGTGACGAATCTCCACTAAAATCAACCAATCAAACCCTAAGCATTAATGGGGTTGAGCATTAATTGCTAGGTTCATAATAGGGGGGATTCCAGCCGTTTCTCTCTCTCTCGCCCCTACATCGCAGTAAATGCAACGTGAAAGGCACAGAAGAGATAATGAAGGTGCTGAGGGTTGGGAAAGGGTAAAATCGGCTTTTCAAAAAAATTTAAGAGAGACCCACATATCTATGTATTATGTTTTAAGCTTGTGTTTAGAGATAAATACATAAAGTTAAACATGTTTAATGGTACAAAAGAAAGTTGTAGGGTTTAAAGATAAACTAGGGAAACCAATTGGACTTAAAGACAAAAAGAAAAAGTCAAAGCAAATAGTTTTCCTACTTAATAATCAACAACAGTATGTGGCTAGCACGTAGATCTGGTTAACATTTAATACCAAATCTTGTTTTTATATTCATATTAAATTCATTTCAAGTCAAAACTATCAAATCTAATGCGCATCATCAAGTCAATTACCAAAACCTTACCTACTTGCAGGCCCCCGAAAAACATAAAAATAAAAAGGAACATGCCATACCCCATAATGCTTTGTTTACCCAATGCTTACACCCAAAACGACACCATCGTCAGAAAAAATACCAACACAAATTTTAAAGAAAAAAATTCATAAAATGTTTTTATTAATAGACAACACAAACCAAGAATGCGCATAAAATATCAGATAATATTAGAAAACATAAAAAAAAAACATCGATGCATGATCCTCTGATAACAAATAATTGAAAGAATATAAGAGAGTAGGTACATAAAGAAAAAATTTAGTAGCTTTCTCTATTACTAGTAGTTTTATTATGCAAACACTACACAAGATCAATATAAAACATTCAAAATCAATGAAAAAACAAGTAAATAGTAAAGAAATCGTAGAATCACCATTTTAAAACTGATACTGAAACATTTATTAAGTTTTACCTGTTAGATCTACATCATAAAACTTGAGATCTAAAACCATATAGCCATGATTAATTCAAAGAGATTAACAAGGATCTAAAAGAGCGGAAGCTTATACCTGAATCCATTGCTTGATCTTGATTTTGGGTTTTGGATCTTCTAACCTTAGGGTTTCTCTAGAACCGAATTTCTCTAGCTAGATGGGGGTGTAGAGAATTAGAGAATGTAACCCTAGGTTAGAGACCATAACCCCTTATTTATAGATGTTGTACTTTTGTAATTTAGCCCCTCAATAAATTACAATTACAACCTGGTATCTGCACATATAACCCCATGATTATATTTAAATACCCATTAACCCAACTTAATTGATCACTTTAGTGTGTTATCCTGAAAGATAGCAATACACATTGATTAATCATATGTGCCCACAAATAGATTTATTAGATTAAATCCAACAATCTCCCACTTGGGCACCATATGATTCCTTAAATTGTGTATAACCTTATGAGCTCAAAAAAAGCTATCACTGAAAGGGTATTTCCGAACAATCTCGTCCATTGACTATATCAATATAGGATCAAAGCGGCCTTCGTCACATTTATCGTAACTCGACCCATCAATGGTCACATATACCAATACAATCAAATGACATAGATCAATCATGGATGTGCAGCATGAAAATTACATGCAATGTGATCAGTACATGTCTATTTTCAACTGGTCCTCCTTAGTGAGGTCAAAATCAAACATAATGTAGCAGAGTGTCTTAACTGAAAACTTTATTCTGATCAGACAATACAAACAAACATAAAGCACCACAAATACAAACTCCCACTAAAACATAATATCCTCAAATAATACCACACCCATATGAGCAGTATGCTCATGAAAGACCTTAGGTGGCAATCCCTTAGTAAGAGGATCAGCTATCATGGAGTTTGTCCCAATGTGCTCTATGGATATCTGTCCACTCTGTACCCTTTCTTTCACAACCAGGAACTTAATGTCAATATGTTTTGACTTAGTTGAGCTCCTGTTGTTATTGGAATACATTACTGCAGATTTATTGTCACAATATAACCTTAGTGGTCTTTCAACATTTTCCAAAATGCGCAGTCCCGTGACAAAATTTCGCAGCCATATTCCCTGATTGGATGCCTCATAGCAAGCTACAAATTCTGCTGCCATAGTGGAGGAAGCTACTAGTGTTTGTTTGACACTTTTCCATGATATAGCTCCTCCTGCTAACATATAAATGTAGCCTGATGTAGACTTCCTGCTATCTTGGCATCCAGCAAAATCAGAGTCCGAATACCCAATGACCTCTAATTTCTCTGATTTTCTGTATGTGAGCATGTAATCTTTTGTTTTCTGAAGATACCTCATAACCCTTTTGACTGCTATCCAATGATCCATACCAGGGTTGCTTAAGTATCTGCCTAACATCCCAACAATGTACGCAATATCCGGACGCGTACATACCTGAGCATACATTAGACTTCCTACAGCCGAAGCATAAGGAATCTTCTGCATTTCCTGAATTTCAAGGTTACCTTTAGGGCACTGATTGAGACTAAACTTGTCTCCTTTAGCAACAGGGGTGTCACCTGGTCTGCAATCTTGCATGCCAAACCTTTTAAGTACCTTATCGATATAGCTCTTTTGTGATAATCCAAGAATACCCCGAGAGCGATCTCGATGTATCTGGATCCCTAATATAAAAGAGGCGTCCCCAAGATCTTTCATCTCAAAATTCTTTGATAGAAATCTCTTGGTTTCGTGCAACATGCCTATATCATTAGTGGCAAGCAAGATGTCATCCACATACAGAACCAGAAAAATATACTTACTCCCACTGAACTTGTGATATACACAGTCATCAACAATGTTCATCTCAAAACCGAACGAGATAACTATTTGTTGAAACTTATGATACCATTGACGAGGAGCTTGCTTGAGTCCATAGATGGATTTCCTTAATTTGCAAACCATATTCTTTGGGTCTCCTGACACAAAGTTTTCTGGTTGCACCATATAAATCATCTCATCAATGTCTCCATTGAGAAATGCAGTCTTAACATCCATCTGATGTAACTCAAGATCATAATGAGCAACAAGTGCCATGATTATTCTGAAAGAGTCTTTCGATGAAACCGGAGAGAAAGTCTCTGTATAATCAATGCCTTCCTTTTGAGTATAGCCTTTAGCCACAAGACGCGCCTTATACCTCTCCACATTACCGTTTGCATCCCGCTTGGTTTTAAAAATCCATTTACAACCAATTGGTTTTGCACCTTCTGGCAATGGGACAAGTTCCCAAACCTTATTGTCTTGCATAGACTTATACTCTTCATTCATGGCATCAATCCACTGTTGAGAGTTAGAACTTTTCATGGCCTGAGAGAAGTTGATTGGATCATCTTCTAACATTCCACTACTTTCCTCATGTTCTTGGAGAAATACAATATAATCATCCGGAATAGCATTTCTCCTTTCTCTCGTGGATCTCCTTAATGGCACTGGTTCTTGAGGTTGTTGAGTTTGTTCTTCTGGAACAGGGAGTTGTTCAACATTATCATCTTGAGGTTCCGGATTTACTTCTTGAGCAACAACAGGTATAGGAACCTGAATATTGTCAAAAGTAACTGTATGGATTGGATCTGAAGCCAATTCCTCCTCAAAACTAATGTCTCTAACCTTATTTCTCCCCCCAAACTCAACATCCTCAAAGAATGTTGCTGTTCCCGTCTCAAAAATATTCCTTATAGTGGGATCATAAAACTTATAGCCCCTAGAGCGATCAGGGTACCCAATAAAGTAGCTGCTAACTGTTTTGGAGTCCAATTTCTTTTCATTTGGCCTATAAGGCCTTGCCTCAGCTGGACATCCCCAAATATGTAAATGCTTTAAACTGGGCTTTCGACCAGTCCAAAGCTCATAAGGTGTTTTAGCAACTGCTTTACTTGGTACTCTATTCAGAATGTAAGCTGCTGTCTTAAGTGCTTCTCCCCAGAGTGACTCTGGTAAAGAAGAATGAGCAATCATACTTCTTACCATATCCTTAAGAGTCCTGTTTCGTCTTTCAGCTACACCATTCATGCTAGGTGAACCCGGCATAGTGTACTGTGGGACGATACCGCATTCCTCTAGGTATCTAGCAAATGGTCCTGGACGTTGTTCACCTGAACCATCATATCTACCGTAGTACTCACCACCACGATCAGATCTGACGGTTTTAATTCTTCTGTTGAGTTGATTCTCAACTTCAGCTTTATAGGCTTTGAACATGTCCAGAGACTCAGATTTTTCATGAATAAGATATAGGTGCCCATAACGTGAGTAATCGTCTATGAATGATATAAAATATTGTTGACCATTCCAGGATTCCGTAGGGAATGGCCCACAAATATCCGTATGTATCAATTCTAAGACATCCGAAGATCTGTTGGCACCTAATCTCTTCACTTTGGTCTGTTTTCCCTTGATACATTCAACACATACGTCGAAGTCCGAAAAATCAAGGGAATCCAAAATGCCATCAGACACAAGACGCTCAACTCTACCTTTTGAGATATGACCTAAGCGCTTATGCCATAATGTCGCCGAATTTTCCTTATTTAATTTACGCTTAGTACCACGTGATTCCACATGCAAGGATTCATTGTAAGAAGCAATTGTATCAAGCAAATATAGGTTGTCATAAATACTCAAGTAACCGGTTCCCACAACATTTGAATTAAAAGATAAACTGAATTGACTGTTTCCAAATGAACAAGAATAACCTGATTTGTCCAATACAGAAACAGAAACCAAATTCCGTCTAAAAGACGGTACTACAAAAGTATCTTTTAAATCCAAATAATAACCAGTTCCTAACAACAACCTAAAGTGCCCAATTGCTTCCACATCTACCGATTGTCCGTCGCCCACAAAGATGTGTCTTTCAACATCACTTGGCTTTCGGTAGCTCAGGCAACCCTGCATAGAAACACTTATGTGAGTAGTAGCACCAGAGTCTAACCACCAAGTGTTTCTAGGTACTGAAGCTAAATTAACCTCAGAACAGACCAAAGCAAGGAACGTACCCTTATTATCACGCCAGGCGTGATATTTTGTACAGTCCTTCTTTACATGTCCAGGCTTCTTACAGAAGAAACAACCCTGATTATCCTTATGTTGTTTCTTCTCAACTGGACCCTTAGCAGCTTCCTTATCATTCTTCCTTTTCTTGCCCTTATCCTTAGAGGCATAGGCCAAATGAGCACTTTCTGTCTTATCTTGCTTCAACCTGTCTTCTTCTTGCACACAGTATGAAATGAGCTCATTTAGAGTCCATTTCTCCTTTTGACAGTTATAACTGACCTTAAATTGGTTAAACTGTGCAGGAAGAGACAACAAAACCAGATGCACTAATAACTCGTCACAAAGATCGAGTTTAAGTGCCTTAAGCTTTGAAGCAATATGAGACATTTCCATAATGTACTCCCTGATATTTCCTTTGCCCTTATACTTCATTGAAATCAAGCGAGCTAAAAGCGTGCTTGTTTCTACCTTATCGTTTTTCGCAAAACGCTTCTCAATTTCGGCAAGGAAATCTTTAGCCTTAGTAATCCCTTCGGATTCTATGCCCCTGAAGGCTTCCGGAACGCCGCGCTTAATGATCATAAGACTCATGCGATTTGAACGCTCCCACTTCTCATGCTCCTTCTTTGCATCAGGAGTGCTTTCCGCATTGAGAGGTTGGGGTTGTTCAGTTCTTAATGCATAGTCAAGATCCATGCAGCCAAGAACAATTAATATGTTCTCTTTCCAAACCTTGAAGTTTGTCCCATTTAGCATGGGAATTGAGTTGATGTTAGCAGAAATTGTTGCAGCAGATGCATTAGCTGAAATAAAACAAAAGAATGCTCACATCAATAACCATAATCAATAAAATTCAAATAATGACAATCCCCATCCAAGATACCGACACAACATTAATATCAAGTCTTTGGACAGTAATATTAACTTGTAAGTGATACCTTGTTGCAATGATCAAACATTGACAATAACTCATGTCAAATAATGAAACTATCTTTGGATCGATTCATTATTCACATGTAAACCTTATAATTGTCACACGCTTATCATCGCAGATGTGTATACAGTCTAAATAAATATTAACCTTCCTTTGGGCCGATTAAATATTTACACGAAAGCATACACACAAACATCTCACATTCCTCATGAACAATCTACACAAGAGAGGTTACTTTGGCAACTTCTTGTTTTAATTAATCAATTGGAGTGAGAGACAACCTTAATACCTTAGTGTCATAATATTTGAATTAAAAAATTAATTAAAAACCGAATTAGATTTAAATTAAAAAAAAATTTAAATCAACTGAATTTCCAAAAACTTGATTGGTGTCTCACAGCTTAATTAGGGCCCATAACTTAATTGAATAAATTAAGTATACCAAAGTGGACCCATGAAAAAGCCGAGGCTTAACCATAATGAACACGAAGTTCCCTTAACTTCGAACGCGAGGTTCGACTGTATTGAGTACGAGACTCACTTAAGTACGAACGCGAGGTTCGTCTGAAAATGAACCGCAAAGTTCAACCTGAGCACGAACGCAATGTTCGACCTGAGAACGAACGCAAAGTTCGTTAAAAAATGAACGCAGAGTTCAACCTGAGAACGAACGCAAAGTTCGTTAAAAAATGAACGCAGAGTTCAACCTGAGTACGAACGCAATGTTCGACCAACGAACGCGAGGTTCGTTGAAATTGAGCTTGACGCTCACCTGAGTTGAACGCGAGGTTCACCTTAGAACGAACGCGAGGTTCGTTAAAATTGAGCTTGACGCTCACCTGAGTGGAACGCGAGGTTCACCTTAGAACGAACGCGAGGTTCGTTAAAATTGAGCTTGACGCTCACCTGAGTGGAACGCGAGGTTCACCTTAGAACGAACGCGAGGTTCGTTGAGCGCGAAGCTCGGTTAAAATTGAACGAACACGAGGTTCGTTTGAGGCAACCACTCCTTAATTTTCGCCATGAACCCTTAGGGTTTTAAACTGAAACCGCCGCCGCCAAACCCAAAAATCTTTGATTTTTATTTTCAAAACAGATCCAGAATTGGAAAAAATTGAAGAAAAAATCAAAGAAAAATCCAAAAAATTCCAAAAAGTTACTGTTCACCGACGATCTTTCAGTTACTGTTCATCCGAAAAACTTTTCGTTACTGTTCATCCGAACAAAAAAATTTTACTGTTCATCCGAACCCAAAAAATTTTACTGTTCATCCGAACCCAAAAAAATTGAATCTTTAACCAGAGATTTAAGATCAAAAACCCAATAAAACTTAAATCCCTAAGAATTAATCAAGGTGGCTCTGATACCACTTGTTAGATCTACATCATAAAACTTGAGATCTAAAACCATATAGCCATGATTAATTCAAAGAGATTAACAAGGATCTAAAAGAGCGGAAGCTTATACCTGAATCCATTGCTTGATCTTGATTTTGGGTTTTGGATCTTCTAACCTTAGAGTTTCTCTAGAACCGAATTTCTCTAGCTAGATGGGGGTGTAGAGAATTAGAGAATGTAACCCTAGGTTAGGGACCATAACCCCTTATTTATAGATGTTGTACTTTTGTAATTTAGCCCCTCAATAAATTACAATTACAACCTGGTATCTGCACATATAACCCCATGATTATATTTAAATACCCATTAACCCAACTTAATTGATCACTTTAGTGGGTTATCCTGAAAGATAGCAATACACATTGATTAATCATATGTGCCCACAAATAGATTTATTAGATTAAATCCAACATTACCCTCTCCTACATGATTTCTATAAATCTTAGAGACTAAAATAGCGTACTGATATTTTTAGTAGGATCATGTTTACAATATGTTTTTTTCACTAGCAATATTATGATATTAATATAGATATTTTGATCTGATATTATTTATATACAAAAAATAATACGATTAATAATTTTATATAGGAAAAATAACCAGATGGCTATTAACTTTGACATTAATATCATAATATTATTGGTAAAAGAAAAAAAATACTATATCAAAATAAAGTCCTACTAAAAATGGCAACTTGATAATTTAGCTCAGACCTTATGTAAGTTTTGAGTATATTTCTTATCAGAACGCTCCAGGTGAGGGAGTAATCTCATCCATTCGTGAGGAAGTAAAATATCGATACTGTCCCTCCTGTGCATCTGTGCGGCGCTGGAGGTTCTAAGAAGATTCGTACGCGTAAATTTCTGTATTTACCTCTTTGGGTGTCTCTATGGGTTCAAAAAACACGGTCCTAGAAAATTATCCCCTCTCATCCTTCGCTTCCACGCTAACAAAAAATGATCCCACGGCCCACCGCATCGCACTATATCCACTTTCCATCGGACTTCGCCATAAAAAACAAAAAAACTGAAAGCAGGACCAAAACACAATTTACACGCAACCGAGAACTTTCTTGACCCCGCGCGCGCGTGACTCGCACGCCCCCCCCTCAACCTCCAAACCCTCTCCGAAGAAACCCCCGCATATTCCCTCTTCAACCGACAAAAACCCTCGAAATCAATGGCGGAGCCGTCGCTCTTCGCGAATTTCCCCCAATTCGAGCCCTCCGATTTCTCCCTCAACGACCCCAATCTCTTCGCTGCCGACGATCAGGTAGGGATCACCTCCGATCTCGATCTCGACGGTTTCGACCTCGATTTCTCCGTCGAAGATCTCCTTCTTCCTTCATCCGACGACAATGAAGAGGGATCGAATTCGAAGTCCAACTCCAATTCGAATGTTACCAGTGATTCCAGTCCCGATTCAGGTTCGAATCCGGGATCGCCGGAATCCGGCAACTCCTCGGCGGCGTCGGGCGTTATCGTCAACCAGGAAGTGAAGCAGGAGGATGAAGAGAATTTGAGGCTGAAAAGGAAATTAGATGATGACGATAGAGTTGAAAACACTAGCCCTAACCCTGGCCCTAATTGTAAACCTAGCAGTAGAAGTCTTAAGATCCGGCGATCTGATGAGGTGAGCTCGCCGTCGCCGTCTTCTTTCAGTGCGGGGACCGACGAGGACGAGAAGAGGAAGGCGAGGTTGATGAGGAACAGAGAGAGCGCGCAGCTGTCGAGGCAGAGGAAGAAGCACTACGTGGAGGAGTTAGAGGAGAAGGTGAAGATTATGAATTCTACAATTGCTGATTTGAATGGGAAGATCTCTTTTTTTATGGCGGAGAACGCGAGATTGCACCAGCAGTTGAATGGGAATGGAGGAGGAAATGGTGGTATTGGGAATGGTAATGGTAATCCTCCTCCTGCTGTTTATCCACCGACGGTTCCTCCACCGTATCATTTTCCGTGGATTCCTTATCCTGGGTATGGGATGAGGCCCAATGGTCCTCCAGTTCCTTACGTCCCGATACCGAGGTTGAAGCCTCAGCAGCCTGCTTCAGCTCCCAGGGCAAAGAAAACCGAGAGCAAGAAGGGAGACAAGACCAAGAAGGTTGCAAGTGTCAGCCTGCTCGGGCTGTTATTTATTATGATGGTATTTGGGGGCGTCTTCAATTTTGGATTAGAAGGGAGTAGGGATAAGGTTTATGGCGGAGTAAGTGGCAGTAATGGTAGGGTTTTGAGTGTTAAAGGGCGCGGAAGCAGTTTGAATAATACTGAGGAATTTAGACGGTCTATAGGAAAGATGAATCAGAAGGAAATGGAAGGATCAGGAGCGAAGCATAATTCTAGTGAGAGTCTGCCTGCATTACTTTATGTACCAAGAAATGGGAAGCATGTGGAGATTAATGGTAATTTGATAATACATTCAGTCCTTGCCAGCGAAAGGTCCATGGCGCAAGCAAAATCTAGAGAGCAAGGAAAGGAATCATCAGGGAAAGAAGGCACTAGTTTGGTGATCCCAGGTAATGTGGCTTCTGCATTGGCTGTTCGTAAAGGTCCAGTGGATGTGGGGAGGCATTCTGAGAGATATAGGAACTCTGCTGAACGGCAAAGAGCTCTTGCTTCAGATTCTTATGATGCATACAGAGACAACATGAAATCAACTCTAGCTGACGGGCCGCTTCAGCAATGGTTCCGTGAAGGATTAGCAGGTAAATGATACCCAATTATCTTACAAATTTCTGTTTAAGTGTGTATTAGTTTATAGGCAATTGATCTATTTGAATTGGCAGACCATGATAGTATTTGTTTTATTGGGATGTCTAAGAACTATGTCTTTATGTGCTCCTGGAGATGATAATCTAAATTAGAAGATAGCAAAAAGACATAAATCAGATTTTTGCGTTGGCCTGTCACACTGTTGTCAGTAGTATCTGTTGTTTTTTGGGGTAGGAGGATTGCTAAGGCATACTGCAATAGGGAAAAAGATTGTCAAAAATGGATAGATGTGCATTACTGGGTCCATCTTTAGGTGATGTGATAGATGCGAGCAGCCCATACAGAAATGTAAAATTTTCTCCATTACTAATAAAGAATTTGATTGTTATTTTAAAATGCATCAACTGGGATGTTAATGTACATGCTTGCATGTGCATGGGCTTGTATGGATAGGAGGTGGTAGGAGAATTTCTTGTATTGTTAGCAGGTGATAGGAGATTTTGGAGCGCAAATGTGTGTCATTCATGTTGATTAGGGTCTTACGTCCAGTCTAGGATATCATGCAGATTGTGTGTTTCTCATCCAGAAAGACAAGTTATAGATCATGGATCGTGATATAGGGTTCTAAAACAAAGTTTCAAGGTTAACTTTTGAGATGTATTAATGTTTGATAATCCGTAATAGATCCGAGTATATTCAAGAATCAAATGTGTAGTTTCAGTGTAGTGTTTCTCGAAAACGACATATAAGGGGATAACATAAAATCAACTCTGGCTTATTGATCCTCTCAACAGTGGTCCGTTGAAGGATGGGAAACTGTGGCATACAATGGTCTTACACTCTTACTTGTTACCGTCCATTTATGTGCTTGCTAATTCTATCTGGAAAATGATCATGACTTTCTAATCCTTAAGTTTTGCTATGCTGAACATAAATGGCTTTATACTTTTACTGGAATTTCTTGGAAACTGTGCTTCATGGTAAGGTTTTCCAGGATACAGCGACTAGATTAGATTAGAGTGCCAACTTACAGAGATTAGATCTTTGCAAGTTAGGTGGATTGTCACACACTTGTATTAATGGCTTTGGTTAGAGATCAAGAGGAATGCCAAGTTTACTTGAGCAGAAATAGTCTTGTCAAAGAGGAAGGATGTGGAATACACCATCTTTTAAGGTAGTGATCCAAACTCTTACAGTTTAAATTGGATGCAAGTATATGCTAGCTTGTAAACGCTGATATCAATTAGCGCTCCATTATCCAGAAAGACGAGTGATATGTGTTCATTATCAGAAAATACAAGTGATAGGTTATGAATCATAATTCATGGTTTAAAATATACTTCAAATTTGGAATATGTGTTCTAGGATATAGGAATCTGTTGATTGAAGTTTGAAAAGCACCCACTAGATTGGAGTATAAATGGGAATAGAACGGTTGAAATTAAGGGTAGCTTCTTTGGGCACTACATTAATGAGTACTACTAAACAAGAAATGTTATAGGTTGTAACTATAGAAAGTTCATATGAGATAAATTTAGAAATCTATGGAGAGAGAATGTAGAGAAAGGGAAAGCCTGAAGACCAAAAGAAAAACTTCTATTTCTTGAAACTATCTTGAGAAAACTTCACCACTATTTTAATATACCTTATATTAAAAATTCATGGAAATTCGAAGATGCGATCATATGACTCGCCCGGAGCTTCGCTAAAGTAAAGTGACTCTGTTCACGTAAGCCATTTTGTTACTGCTAAACCAGCTGCGATATCCCTGATAACAACTCAGACTGGCTTATAATTGCTAACAAGATGTAAACCTTGCTTTGGTGACGTGCGCTGACTGCGCACATCATACATTCGTGAAAGCTATTTCACAGGATAAAGGCGCTGACCATATTTTCCTATTCCTAGCGCAATGTCCTAGGAAAGATTGGAAGTGCACTTGTTAATTCAATTTAGAAGCTATTGGAGGTTATTATTCTAGTACAGTAGATGATGGTTCTGGTATCTAATTTAGTATGGGATGCATAATTTTGGTTGGGACCATGTCAAATACAATGGTGAGACTAATGATATTTAAATTATTCTGCTGTTGAAGAATTCAAGTCGAGTTGCAAAATAGAGGCGAGTCTTTGTAGATCGGGAAGCTAATTAGTTTGATACTAAACATTGACCTTTAACCCAATTCATTTGTAGGATAAAATTCGGGATCATATAGTCCGCTTAAACAAATTTAGGATAAAGGTTTTCTTGTTGCTTGTTTCTGTTGATACATATGACACGATTAAACATTGCATCATATGCCTCTTTGTTTTTTTTCTTTATTTTCTCTTGAATGGTCGAATATGAGTTTTGCTACACTATTACGATTCAAGTGGTTTGATCTGCGTTAGTGTCTACAAAATATGTTTGTGTATCTTTGGTGGGTTTATGACTCTATTTGCTTGATAGGAATAATCAACGATTTACATTTCTATTATTTTACTCCCAGTTCTCTCTTGAGATATTGTTTGGTCATTGCTTCCTTGTTGAGTAATGCTTTTCTTCTGAAATTAGTCTGCTCTGCTATCCGTTTTGCTGATTGTCCTGATCTTGATGTATGCCACAACATCAAGTTTCTAAAAAAGTAGGGATGATAATATAGGTTAGCCTGAAACTACATATCAATTGTGTATACCTGCTCTAAGATTAGATTGTACAAGATGTGAGGGAAGTAGGAGAAGTAAGTGTTTAAGACATCAATTTCCAAACCAACTTATGTTCAAATCATTAACAGAACATGGGAGAAATAGAAGAGAAGACAGAAGCTGGTGTTGCCATCTGATCTTTTGCTGATATTCATGTTGGAGCAGCTGCATATATCAATTTGTCTCTTATTTCCTTCATCTTGCTCTTCCCTATTCTTCTCTGTTCTTCCCAGATCTTGTCTTTTTAATCCTTTTTTAGTTCTCTTAATCTTTGTTTTTCCAAAGCTTCTTCTGTCCTCTGCCGTGTAGACATTCTGAATTCATGGACAGAGCCTCAATTCAAAACCCACACCAATTCTCCCTCCCTCCCTCTCTGACCATTTCTCGTAGTGGCTTCATTGTCTATCAAATGGAGAGGAACCCAGTAGAAAAAAGAGGACTCCTATTATTTTCTTCACACAATCTGTTATACTAAACATCAACTATCTAGGACCTTTTGTTACCTTTTATTTGAAGTTTTGTTTAAAGTTTTTTATGTTTGTGCTAGTCTATGACTTTTTCTGCTGGTTACCTGTTCTTGAAGATTCTGTTTCAATCTTTATCATGTAGGAGAAGAGGGTTGTAAGTTGGTTTGTACAGTAGCCAATCTTTTCATTGACAACTTCACATTGCCCTATTCAATGACTGCTGGCACTGTTAAGATTTCGAAATGCAATGTTTAGTCCCTTTGCGCAGATAACTTCCACTTTTTTTAATAAGATTTGAGATATATATACAAGTATGTTTGCTTATATAGAGTTGAGAAGAAATACTTTGTTAGTGCATGCAAATCCGATGGTGGTATTTGACCTTTATATGTTGTTCTAATAGCTTGCTTTTTTAACTACATTAACTGAACATTCATTCATTCAACAAATTGAAACCAATTGTTAACTTAGCTGAACTTTCTTATATTAAAGAAAGCTTGCCAAAATGTATTATCATGCTTGATGCGGTATTTTTTTTAGCACAATTCCGATATATAGTTGGAACTGCTTATTTTGGGTGGAGTAGCAACTACGAACTGTTACATCCTATTTGCTACTACTAGGCATGGAGGTCTAGTGTAACCAAGCAACGATTTTTGAGTATATTATATTTGAAGCTGCATGCAGCTTCATTTGCAGGCAACCACACATACTCTGAATGCTGATAATGGCTGACCATATCAGGCACCATCTGTATTAAACTAAGGTTAATTATTTAGATATAAGAAATGAGACACATTCAGATATTATGTAGAAATTTGACGAGACGTTGTATAGTTCTTTTCCAAACTATAGAAGAATATTATCAGCTAAACTTTTAGCGTAAGTGCAATTTTTTGTTACTATATTGTTAGAATGTGTCTGGTCTTATCGATTTTCAAAGTATGAGTTGTGTAAACTATGCCTCACATTGTAACCCTTATCCCTGAAAACGTCGATATGGTTCGAATTTCTGTTCTAGTATCTCTTTCTCATGTATTTTGCAATCAACTTTATGCAGTTTGTGTATTATAGGCCAAATATTTGAAAAAAGCCATAGCGTATGGTTCGAATTTCTGCGCTCTCTGTTGTTGAGTCTAGGATTGTTTTCTTTGGCAGGTCCAATATTAAGTTCGGGCACATGCACTGAAGTGTTCCAGTTTGAAGTCTCACCATCTACCATCGTTCCGGCAACACCAGTGGCTAATACAACTGATAAGCTTCCCACGGGCAAAATAAAAAACCGAAGGATACTCTATGGTCAGTCAATTCCATTAAATGGATCAAGTCTAAATGAGACGGAGCACTTTGGGAAAGCAACAGAGAGCAGCAAAACCTTCAATGGTAACAACTCAGCGACCTCCATGGTCGTCTCAGTTATGGCTGATCCAAGAGAAGCCGGTGATGGAGATGGTGATGGAATGATCAGACCAAAATCACTTTCTCGTATATTTGTTGTGGTCCTCATGGACAGCGTCAAGTATGTTACTTATTCTTGCATGCTTCCGTTGAAAACCCATGGCCCTCATCTAGTAAACTAACTTCTGTAAGGCGCACAGAGAGCTCTTTTTTTTTGGAACTTGTTGTATTAGAACAAAGTGCTTTCTTATAGTTAAAGTTGACTTAATCAGATACGTACATAAGGGTACTGAAGCAGCTGAAACTTTTTTGAGGCCCCGAGTACGAGGAAAACGGTACCAGCCATGGCCCGAAGGGAGCCACTCTTCGCGCCTCAGCACCATCTATAAGTCCGGTGATTGTTCGGCACAGTATTCTATTCATTGATATAAAATCACTCCGTTGCGACAAGGCTGTGTCGATTTTTGGCCGGTATACATGTACTTATACGGTGGTAGGGTTATCTGTTGGTGGTTCATCTTTTGTGGTGCGTCAGTTTGTGTTGGGGGGATCTTGTGCTTGTCTAAGATTCCGGCCGCATATAGTTGTGATGACAATAAAAAGTGGCACGCGTCTCTTTTTAATGAATAGTGGGGGTTGATTACAGGAGGAAGATCGACGGAGGGTCTCTCGAACTTTAGTCGTGCGCTGCGCATACTATTCAAGAGGGTCAAAGAAGGGTCTTTGCTTGATGGCCGCAAATCGCACTACCGATGGAATCCTGGACTTTTCTTTGGGGTTATGATGTGCGATTAAAACATTTGATTCCCGGCCCAATAATTACGGTGATAAAATATTTCGGTGGATACGTGCTACCTGCTTTTTTGTAAGATTCTCTGGGCTTTCGGTAAACTCCAAGTGTATATATCTTCAGCGGTGGGTAGCTTGTCTTCTGAGAACGAAAACGATGAGGGTGCGTGGTTGAGTGGACGTGTGCGTGGATGCAGAGGACAGGGGAGGACACGTGGATGCAATCCGAACCACTTCGGTCACATCTCAATTATTTTCGTAACAGGATAGTTTGTAGATGTGAAACTTTGTTTCTATGAAAGTATAATTACCTATCATTTATGTTCTTCATTTACGTCTCTAGCTCCGGAACATGTGACAAGGGGTTATGTGTTTCCATCAGATCCCAAACTTCCGTTGAAATCACGCGACCCGTTAAGAGTCGAAAACATTTGCCCAGAACATGTTGGCACAAGATTGTCGCATGATCGAGTTTAAAAGTTCAGAAGGTTAACACTGTCGCGTAACCCGGAGGTGCATACGCTAACAAATTGAAGTAGCTATATTTTATGAGGATAAAAGCAGGTATCATATGATTCTGCGTAATACATGAACATTGGGTGAGAAACTATCTATTCTTGAATTAGCGCGGTTAAACAAGCTTGTTCAGCCTTCGATATTTTGGAAGGTTGCTCTTCCCTTGCCGCAGCCCAACAAAGAGTTAAATATGCGGGTACTATATGTCAAGACATGGATTAAGATATATGTTAATATGTGATGTGATCCTTTGAAAGACGAGTCTAAAAAGTTTGTTGTCTTTGTTATTGTAGAAAAAATAAAAGTGACACAAGACTCCCAGAAAGCTCCCTTACTCCCAGATTTTATTAATGATGAATTTCTTTCTTTTTTTTTGTATTTATTACAAGCTGTAGCAATGATATATGTTTTTTTATACAAGGAGAAGCAAATACAATTAAGCTAACTGCTCAAGAAAAGGAAACAAATAAAACTGCTAATCTCCTAAAGATGGAAACAGTGAAATATCAGCAGATAATATTCCAAAAATGCTTCTACCAGCTTATATGTTGCGCAACCGTTATGTCATGATTCCTGATGATATATATCTTCACAATAATTTAAAGTTACGGAGAGACTATAAATGTACATTCATACATTCATACCATAATCTAAAGCAAAGAGACAGGGCCTCATTGACTCCACCCCAGCAGCAGCTTTATTGCTCTCAAACTGAGAGAGGCAGGGGCTCAAGCTCACTGTTGCTCTCAGCAATGGAGAGCAAAAATGGAGGAGAGAAGAAGAAAGCAAAGCAAGGAGGGTTCAAGACTATGCTATTTATACTTGGTTAGCGCTGTGATTTTTAATTTTTCATAATCCCACTTTACATTTTGTGTTTGCTTACCGTAAAATTTAGACACGGCATTCGGACAAATAAAAATTCGTCATGAATTAGTTCTTGTGTATGGATTTGTTTTTCTCAAATATAATAAGTGCTACAAACTTCAAATTTGATGTTAACTAGAAATTTCCTTGAAAAAAGAGAATGATGTTAACCATTTTGTGCTTCAATGTTCAAGTGCTGGTATTTTCCCTATGTTTTTTTCTTATTAATTTACCAGGAGTAGATTAAAGCACAAAAATTCTAGCATTAAAACCTCAAATAAAGATCTCACAGGACATGATGACTTACAGCTTGCTGGTCATCCGTCGAACTGGCAAAATGTTTAGCATCATGATTCTATACACAACTACTACATCTCTCACTAATTAATTTGTTAGTAGTTCTTCTTTAATTATTGAGGAGTTTTCCATTCTTGCGCACATTTGTCTTCATGTGCTCAGCTTGACTGCATCCCTGCTCACTTGCAGGAAATGATATCTGTGATAAGTTTGCAACTGCTGGATTCAATGCAAACATGGTCTCGTACTTGACCAGCCAGTTGCATTTGCCTCTAGTTACAGCCTCCAACACCCTCAGCAACTTGAGTGGCACTTCCAGCCTCACCACTATCATCGGTGCTCTGATCGCCGACTCCTTTGCTGGCCGTTTCTGGACCATCACCGTTGGCTCGCTCATCTATCAGCTGGTACGCATGTACAATCTTAAAACAGTTACATATTTAAGGTCTGTCTGGTATGTTGCAACCGCAATTACAATGCAAATGTCAGTTCCGTGCAGCTGCAGTTGCTGTAAATGTTGTGGCATGCAATTGTACTTGTAGCTATGGGAATTTTAAAATTTTCTTTTTGAATTCTATTCTGGTGTAGTTGCAATTGAGTCGCGACTTAAAACTCGCTGCTCAAAATGATTGAAACTGATACTCCCATCCAAATTTGCATTAGTCGTGAACACATCTGGGGGCCTTTTGCATCTGCATTTATTGGTCGTACGTGAAACAAGAAGACGGAATCATGGAATTGTCCCAAAATGTCTCATTTGCATGCAATTGCATTTACAAGCTTTGCAGTTAGAGCGAAAGTATTCACTCAATATTATGGCTGATGCCTTATCAACATCAAAAAACTTAATTTTACAGGGAATGATCACTCTCACAATATCAGCTATCCTCCCTGCTCTCCGCCCACCGCCGTGCACACCACCTGACGTTTGCCACCGTCCATCAACATTCCAACTCCTAGTCCTCTACTCCTCCCTCATCCTAACCTGCATTGGCGCTGGAGGCATCAGACCCTGTGTTGTTACATTCGGCGCAGACCAATTTGAACTCGACAAGACACGAACAAGCACAAGGAAATGGAACTATTTCAGTCTCTACTACTTCGCATTGAGCGTGTCTCATCTCTTAGCCCTTACTTTGGTTGTGTATATCCAAGACAATGTTGGTTGGGGATGGGGGTTTGGGATTCCTAGCATGGTGATGTTCGTGTCGGTTGTTGTGTTTGTGATTGGATATCCGCTGTATATAAAAATTAAGCCTGCAGGGAGCCCGATGACACGGTTGACACAAGTATTGATTGCTGCTTTCAAGAAGAGGAAGATTGCGAAGCCTGAAGACCCGAGTCTTTTGTTTGTTGATAAGGAATTGGATGCTGATATTTCAACTGGAGGGAGGCTTATCCATACTGAACAGCTTCGGTGAGTGCACATCTCGAGCAATACTCAAGTAGCATGAAATGTTGAATTGGATGTTCCTAGAGTTGAACAGCGCATTAACTTACTTATACATGCAGAATGGAATACGATCAAACTATAAAAACACAATTTTGATGAATTTCAAAATCATGAAGTTTTGCATATTGAGCAGACCCATAGGCCACATTGATAACATGTTTTCAGTGAAATGGACAAAATTTAGCCTGTTTGTTTTAGCAGAGAAATGTGAAAACAATAACAGGATCCAATAAAGACTTGCTACTATACACACCAAAAAGAATTATAGGCGTAATACAATAAAGAGCATGTAATAGTAATAAGGAAATGACATGAGACTAGAACCTCAATGCATTCTTGATACTGAACCCTTAAAATATGTAATAGTAATAAGGAAATGACATGAGACTAGAACCTCAATGCATTCTTGATACTGAACCCTTAAAATATGACCCTGATCATGCATTTTTATTTGAGACTAGAACCTCAATGCATTCTTGATACTGAACCCTTAAAATATGACCCTGATCATGCATTTTTATTTTCATGGTTTACAACTTAGTTAACATGAAATGATGAATTGGAGTCCACTCTGAAAGCAAGTCTAATTCCTAAAATTGAACAAATTGGATAAAATTATTCGATAAAAAATCGACTCTGATGAATCTCAACACGGTTTTATTTCATGAAATTTGTATAATGAGCAGACCCTCAACTACATAACCTTCTGATGAATCTCAACACGGTTTTATTTCATGAAATTTGTATAATGAGCAGACCCTCAACTACATAACCTTGATAACTTATTACTTTCAGTAAAATGGTATAATGAGCAGACCCTCAACTACATAACCTTGATAACTTATTACTTTCAGTAAAATGGACAACACTCGGCTTGTTTCTTTCAGCAATGTTTTGCTGACATTATACCCTGAAACTGATATCCCTACATCATGGAAATTCATTCATGGATTGGTCAAGGTTCCTCGATCAAGCTGCAATCATTACTGATGGCGACATGACTGACTCTGGCAAGACAAGGCTCTGGAGACTATCGACAGTGCACCGGGTAGAAGAACTGAAGTCAGTTATACGCTTGATCCCAATTTGGTCCGTTGGGATCTTGACTGTGACTGCAGCCTCCCACAACCACTCCTTCGCGATAATTCAAGCAAAGGCGATGAACCGCCATCTCACACCTAACGGTTTCCAAATCCCTGCAGCATCCATGTCCATCTTCGCCACTGTAATGATGATCATCGGCCTTCCACTCTATGATAAAGTCATAGTCCCTATATCTCGCCAATTCAAACAATCAGGGTTCACATATCTACACAGGATCGGAATTGGGCTAGCGATCCAAGTTCTAGCCATTGTATTGGCTGCACTGGTGGAGCATAAAAGGAAGTTAACTGTAACTGCTCCGATCAGTGTATTCTGGTTAGTACCACAGTACGCGGTCCATGGGCTCGCTGAATCGTTCATTCAAGTCGGACACATGGAGTTTTTGTACGATCAGTCGCCGGAGAGCATGAAGAGCACGGCAGTGGCGCTGTTCAACCTTGCCGCGTCCGTGGGGAACTATATGGGGACTGCACTTGTGACTGCGGTGAGTGAGTATACGAAGAAGAGAGGAGATTGGTTGCAGGATGATATTAATAGGGGGAAGTTGGATTCCTATTATTGGTTGGTGACAGTGTTGCAAGTGATTAATCTTGGGTATTATCTTGTTTGTGCAAAATTATATACTTATAAGACGTTGGAAGTTGATGGAGTAGAGAAAGGAGGAGGTTCTGTTGGAGATTTGGAGCTTGTTAATAGTGTTCAAGACTGATTAAAAGTTGACTTGGTAAATGATATTTTGCTGATATTTCTGATGTAATTGCAGATTTTCGTTAGCTAAAATTTCGGTCTTTGGTTTTATTTTGTTAGTGGAGTAGTGGCTAATAAATCTGAAAGTAGTTCAGAGTTTTATGATGATTCAGTTGTTTTGTAAGGCTATAAAATGTACTTTCAGTTTATGAATAAAGGGTAGCAAAATCTTCTCCTCTTTTTTTTTCCAACATGGTATCAGAGCTACAGTTTTCTTGGGTTCGTGAGGATTTAAAAAAATAGAGTGATCAACCTTTGTTTTTTAATGGCATCCAATATTTTTTCGCTTCCATACCCCATCCTCAATAGAGACAATTATCAATCTTGGGCTATCAAGATGAAATCTCATTTGAAAGCTTTGAGTTTATGGGAGGTTGTTGAGAGTGACTATGAGCCGAACCCTCTTCCACAAAATCCAACCCCCAAATCAAAAAGCACGACGAAGAAAAAGTAAAGAAGCCAAAAGCCCTCTCCTGTATTCATTCAGCTGTGTCGGACGGAATCTTCACAAGTATAATGACTTGTGAATCACCTAAGGAGGCGTGAGAGATGTTAAAGGAATAGTTCGAGGGCAACGATCAAACAAAATTGATGCAAGTTCTGAATCTCAAAAGGGAATTTGAGATGCAAAAGATGAAGAAATGCGAGACCATCAAAGAGTATGTCGGTAAGCTTATGGCTATTGTCAATCAAATTAGATTGCTTGGTGAAACATTTTCAAATGAAAGAGTGGTTGATAAGATTTTAGTGACTGTTCCCGAAAGGTGAGAGTCCAAAATTTTCTCACTTGAAGATTCTATAGACCTATCCAAAATAACTCTAATGAATTTAGTCAATGCCCTCAGTGTTGTAGGCCAAAGGAGATCAATGAGGAAGGAAGAAAATGGTGAAAAAATTGAAGAAGCCTTATTAGCCAAAACTTCCTCTTCAAAAGGGAAAGACAAAGACATCCAATGCAACCATTGTAAGAAACTTGGCCATGAGGAGAAGGATTGTTGGCATAAAGGAAAACCTCAATGTCACAAATGCAAGAGATTTGATCATATCCAAAAATATTGCCGATATAATGGTGAAGAACAAGCAAACATGGCACAAGCAGTTGAAGAAGAAATTTTATTCTAGGAATCATGGTGAGATGTGCACCATGGAGAGATTGAGACAAGTTCTCTATCAATATTTGTGGAGAGATGTGTTCCTTTAAGAGAATATTGGTGATTATGTGCTGTTGGATTTAAATCTAATTAAATCTATTTGTGGGCACATATGATTATTCTGTGTGTATTGCTATCCTTCAGGATAACCACTAAAATGATCAGTTAATTTGGGTTAATGGGTATTTAAATAAATCATGGGGTTATATGTGCAGATACCAGGTTGTAATTGTAATTTGATGAGGGGCCAAATTACAAATGTACAACACCTATATATATATGAGATTATGGTCTCTAATCTAGGGTTAGTCATTCTCATTCTCTTATCCCCATCTAAAGAGATCCTAAGGAGAGAAACCCTAAGATTAGAAGATCATCAAACCCTAATCAGGTTTCCTCAATGGATTCAGGTATATGCTTCCGCACCTTTTGATTCTAGTTAATCTCTTTGAATTAATCATGACTTTAAGATTTAGATCTCAAATTTTAGATCTTACAAGTGGTATCAGAGCCATCGTGATTTGTTTTAAGATATTAAGATTAAAATTAGGGTTCTTTGATCTTAATTTGTGTTTTATTCAGATCTGGTCACGGATAAACAGTAACATTTTTTGATTTTTCGGGTGAACAGTAAAAAACACTATGAACAGTAAAAATTTTAAATTTTTTGGATTTTCTTTGATTTTTCTTGGATCTGAATCAAGAATTTTTTTTTTTTTCGATTCTGGATCTGATTTTGAAATAAAATCGAGAAATTTTTGGATTTATTTTGTTTGGTCGTCGGTCTCGTGCTCCTCGCCGGCGAAGTATCATTGGCTGTCTCGCTTTCGACTCCAACGGCGACGGTGGCGTTAGGAAACCCTAGGATTTCGACCTTTGGGTGCGGGAGCAATGGTGGCGACGGTTTCAGATTAAACCCTCAAAGGGTTCGTGCGTGAAAACGTGCGGGAATTAAGGAGGTGATTACCTCAATTTTTGGCGAGGCTTGAAAGCTTCAAACGAACTTCGCGTTCGTTCTAAGGTGATCCTCGCGCTCAATTCAAACAAACTTCGCGTTTGTTCTAAGGTGAGCCTCGTGCTCAATTCAAACGAACTTCGCGTTCGTTCTAAGGTTAACCTCGCGCTCAATTCAAACGAACTTCGCGTTCGAGCCTCGTGCTTAATTCAAACGAACTTCGCGTTCGTTCTCAGGTGAGCCTCGCGTTCAATTCAAGTCGAACCTCACATTCGTTATCAAGTCGAACTCCGCGTTCATCCTCAGGCGAGCCCTGTGCTCAATCCAAACGAACCTCGCGTTCGTTCTCAAGTTGAACATCGCGTTCATTCTCAGGTCGAACTTCGCATTCATTTTCAAACGAATCTTGCGTTCGTTCTCAAGTTGAACATTACGTTTATTTTTTTAAACGAACCTCGCGTTCGTTCTTAGGTGAGTCTTGTACTCAATTCAGACGAACCTAGCGTTCGAAGTCAAGCGAACTTCATGTTCACTTTAGTTAAACCTTGGCTTTTCATATTAACTTATGGGTCCACTTTAGAATACTTAATTTATTCAATTAAGCTATGGGCCCTAATTAAGCTATGGAAAATTCTTCTAATTCGAATTAAGTTGTTTAATTTGAATTAATTTTGGTAGTTAATCAATTATTTTACTCAAATATTATGACACTAAGCTATTAAGGTTGTCTCTCACTCTAATTGATTAATTAAAACAAGAAGTTGCCAAAGTAACCTCTCTTGTGTAAATTGTTCATGAAGAATGTGAGATGTTTGTGTGTATGCTTTCGTGTAAATATTTAATCGGCCCAAAGGAAGGTTAATATTTATTTAGACTGCATACACATCTGCGATGATAAACGTGTGATAATTATAAGGTTTACATGTGAATAATGAATCGACCCAAAGATAGTTTCATTATTTGACATGAGTTATTATCAATGTTTGATCATTACAACAAGGTATCAATTACAAGTTAATATTACTGTCTAAAGACTTGATATTAATGTTGTGCCAGATATCTTGAGATGAGATTTGTTATTATTTGAATTTTATTGATTACTAATTACGGTTAATGATGTGAGTATCTTTTGTTTATTTCAGCTAATGCATCTGCTGCAATAATTTCTGCTAACATCAACTCAATTCTCATGCTCAATGGGACCAATTTCAAGGTTTAGAAAGAGAACATATTAATTATTCTTAGCTGCAAGGATCTAGACCTTACATTAAGAACTGAATAACCTCAACCTCTCAATACGGATAGCACTCCAGATGCAAAGAATGAGCATGAGAAGTGGGGCCGTTCAAATCGCATGAGTATTATGATCATTAAGCGCGCGTTCCGGAAGCCTTTAGGGGCATAGAATCCGAAGGGATTACTAAGGCTAAAGATTTCCTTGCCGAAATTGAGAAGCGTTTTGCGAAAAACGTAAGGTAGAAACAAGCACGCTTTTAGCTCGCTTGATTTCGATGAAGTATAAGGGCAAAGGAAATATCAGCGAGTACATTATGGAGATGTCTCATATTGCTTTAAAGCTTAAGACACTTAAACTCGATCTTTGTGATGAGTTATTGGTGCATCTGGTCCTGTTGTCTCTTCCTGCATAATTTAATCAGTTTAAGGTCAGTTATAACTGTCAAAAAGAGAAATGGACTCTAAATGAGCTCATTTTGTACTGTGTGCAAGAAGAAGACAGGTTGAAGCAAGATAAGACTGAAAGTGCTCATTTGGCCTATGCCTCTAAGGATAAGGGCAAGAAAAGAAAGAATGATAATAAAGCTGCTAAGGGTCCAGTTCAGAAGAAACAACATAAGGATAATCAGGGTTGTTTCTTCTGTAACAAGCCTGGACACGTAAAGAAGGATTGTCCCAAATATCACGCATGGCGTGCTAATAAGGGTACGTTCCTTACTTTGGTCTATTCTGAGGTTAATTTAGCTTCAGCACCTAGAAACACTTAGTGGTTAGACTCTGGTGCTACTACTCACATAAGTGTTTCTATGCAGGGTTGCCTGAGCTACCGAAAGCCAAGTGATGTTAAAAGACACATCTTTGTGGGCGATGCTCAATCGGTAGATGTGGAAGCAATTGGGTATTTTAGGTTGCTATTAGGAACTGGTTCTTATTTGGACTTAAAAGATACTTTTGTAGTACCGTCTTTTAGATAGAATTTGATTTTAGTTTCTGTATTTGACAAATCAGGTTATTCTTGTTCATTTGGAAATAATCAATTCAGTTTATCTTTTAATTTAAATATTGTGAGAACTGGTTACTTGAGTACTTATGACAACCTATATTTGCTCGATACAATTTCTTATTATAATGAATCCTTGTATGTGGAATCACGTGGTACTAAGCGTAAATTAAATAAGAAAAATTCGGCAACATTATGGCATAAGTGCTTGGGTCATATCTCAAAAGGTAGAGTTGATCGTCTTGTGTCTGATGTTATTTTGGATTCCCTTGATTTTTCGGATTTCGACGTATGTGTTGAATGTATCAAGGAAAAACAGACCAAAGTTAAGAGATTAGGTGCCAACAGATCTTCGGATGTCTTAGAATTGATACATACAGATATTTGTGGGTCATTCCCTACGGAATCTTAGAATGGTCAATAATATTTTATATCATTCATAGACGATTACTCACGTTATGGGTACCTATATCTTATTCATGAAAAATCTGAGTCTCTGGATATGTTCAAAGCATATAAAGTTGAAGTTGAGAATCAACTCAACAGAAGAATTAAAATCGTTAGATCTGATAATGGTGGTGAGTACTACGGCAGATATGAAGGTTCAGGTGAACAACGTCCATGACCATTTGCTAGATACCTAGAGGAATGCGGTATCGTCTTACAGTACACCATGCCGGGTTCACCTAGCATGAATGGCGTAGCTAAAAGACGAAACAAGACTCTTAAGGATATGGTAAGAAATATGATTGCTCATTCTTCTTTACCAGAGTCACTCTGGAGAGAAGCACTAAAGATAGCAGCTTACATTCTGAACAGAGTGCCAAGTAAAGCAGTTGTTAAAACACCTTATGAGCTTTGGACTGGTCGAAAGCCTAGTTTAAAGCACTTACATATTTGGGGATGTCCAGCTGAGGCAAGACCTTATAGGCCAAATGAAAAGAAATTGGACTCTAAAACAGTTAGCAGCTACTTTATTGGGTACTCTAAACACTCTAGGGGCTATAAGTTTTATGATCCCACACTCAGGAATATTTTTGAGACGGGAACAATAACATTCTTTGAGGATGTTGAGTTTGGGGGGAGAAATAAGGTCAGAGACATTGCTTTTGAGGAGGAATTAGCCTCAGATCCAATCCATACAGTTACTTTTGACAATATTCAGGTTCCTATACCTGTTGTTACTCAAGAAGTAAATCCGGAACCTCAAGATGACAATGTTGAACAACTCACTGTTGCAGAAGAACAAACTCAACAACCTCAAGAACCAGTGCCATTAAGGAGATCCACGAGAGAAAGGAGAAATGCTATTTCGGATGGTTATATTGTATTTCTCCAAGAACATGAGGAAAGTAATGGAATATTGGAAGATGATCCAATCAATTTCTCTCGGGCCATAAAAAGTTCTAACTCTCAACAGTGGATTGATGCCATGAATGAAGAGTACAAGTCTATGCAAACGGTAATGTGGAGAGGTATAAGGCACGTCTTGTAGCTAAAGGCTCTACTCAAAAGGAAGGCATTGATTATACAGAGACTTTCTCTCCGGTTTTATCGAAAGACTCTTTCAGAACAATCATGACACTTGTTGCTCATTATGATATTGAGTTACATCAGATGGATGTTAAGACTGCATTTCTCAATGGCGACATTAATGGGATGATTTATATGGTGCAACCAGAAAACTTTGTATCAGGAGACCCAAAGAATATAGTTTGCAAATTAAGAAAATCCATCTATGGACTCAAGCAAGCTCCTTGTCAATGGTATCATAAGTTTCAACAAATAATTATCTCGTTCGGTTTTGAGATAAACATTGTTGATGACTGTGTATATCACAAGTTCAGTGGGAGTAAGTATATTTTTCTAGTTCTGTATGTCGATGACATATTGCTTGTCACTGATATAGGTATGTTGCACGAAACCAAGAGATTTCTATCAAAGAATTTTGAGATGAAAGATCTTAGGGACTCGTCTTTTATATTAGAAATCCAGATACATCGAGATCTCTCTCGAGGTATACTTGGATTATCACAAAAGAGCTATATCGATAAAGTACTTAAAAGATTTAGCATGCAAGACTGCAGACCAGGAGACACCCCTATGACTAAAGGAGATAAGTTTAGTCTCAATCAGTACCCTAAAGGTAACCTTGAAATTCAGGAAATGCAGAAGATTCCTTATGCTTCGGCTGTAGGAAGTTTAATGCATGTTCAAGTATGTACGCGTCCGGATATTGCGTACATTGTTAGGATGTTAGGCAGATACTTAAGCAACCTTGGTTTAGATCATTGTATAACAGTCAAAAGGGTTATAAGGTATCTTCAGAAAATAAAAGATTACATGCTCACATACAGAAAATCAGAACAACTGGAGGTCATTGGGTACTCTGATTCTGATTTTGCTGGATGCCAAGATAGCAGGAAGTCTACATCAGACTATATTTATATGTTAGCAGGAGGAGCTATATCATGGAAAAGTGTCAAACAAACACTTGTAGCTTCCTCTACTATGGCAGCATAATTTGTAGCTTGCTATGAGGCATCCAATCAGGGAATATGGCTATAAAATTTTTGTCACGGGACTGCGCATTTTAGAAAATATGGAAAGACCAATAAGGTTATATTGTGACAATAAATCTGCAGTAATATATTCCAATAACAACAGGAGCTCAACTAAGTCAAAACATATTAACATTAAGTTCCTGGTTATGAAAGAAAGGGTACAGAGTGGACAGATATCTATAAAGCACATTGGGACAAACTCCATGATAGCAGATCCTCTTATTAAGGAATTGCCACCCAAGGTCTTTCATGAGCACACCGCTCATATGGGTGTGGTGATATTAGAGGATATCATGATTTAGTGGGAGTTTGTAATTTTTTGGTGCTTTGTGTTTGGTTATATTGTCTGATCAGAATAAAATATTCAGTTAAGACACTCTGTGACATTATGTTTGGTTTTGACCTCACTAAAGTAGGACCAGTTGAAAATAGACATGTATTGATCATATTGCATGTAATTTTCATGCTGCATATCCATGATTGATCTATGTCGTTTGATTGTATTGGTATATGTGACCATTGATGGGTCGAGTCACGATAAATGTGACGAAGGCCACTTTGATCCTATATTGATATAGTCAATAGACGAGATTGTTCGAGAATACCTTTTCAGTGATAGCAATTTTGAGCTCATAAGGTTATACACAATTTAAGGAGTCATATGGTGCCCACCTTTTCAGTGATAGCAATTTTGAGCTCATAAGGTTATACACAATTTAAGGAGTCATATGGTGCCCAAGTGGGAGATTGTTGGATTTAAATCAAATTAAATCTATTTGTGGGCACATATGATTAATCTGTGTGTATTGCTATCCTTCAGGATAACCCATTAAAGTGATCAATTAATTTGGGTTAATGTGTATTTAAATAAATCATGGGGTTATATGTGTAGATACCAGGTTGTAATTATAATTTGATGAGGGGCCAAATTACAAATGTACAACACCTATATATATGGGGTTATGGTCTCTAATCTAGGGTTAGCCACTCTCATTCTCTTATCCCCATCTAAAGAGATCCTAAGGAGAGAAACCCTAAGTTTAGAAGATCATCAAACCCTAATCAGGTTTCCTCAATGGATTCAGGTATATGCTTCCGCACCTTTTGATTCTAGTTAATATCTTTGAATTAATCATGACTTTAAGATTTAGATCTCAAATTTTAGATCTTACATGTGCATCAACAAGATAGAGATGAGAAGTGCATCACAAAGTGAAGAGAAGTGCTTTATAAGATTATGGAGAGAAGTGCTCTATGAAGATTCAAGAGGAATGACAAGAAACTTTGAATCAAGCGAGAATGTTGAAGACTGATTCAAAGTTGACATGATAAATGATATTTTGCTGATTTTTCTGATGTAATTGCAGATTTTCGTTAGCTAAAATTTCGATCTTTGGTTGTTATTTTGTTAGTGGAGTAGTGGCTAATAAATCTGAAAGTAGTTCAAATTTTTATGATGATTCAGTTGTTTTGTAAGCCTATAAAAGACACTTTCAGTTTATGAATAAAGAGTAGCAAAATATTCTCCTCTTTTTTTTCCCAACAAATAGTGGAGGGTAAACATGACGCAAGTGGAGACGATAAATATTAGTGGTGTTAACGGAGCGGATACGGCTCGGATATGACATTTACCATATCCGTATCCGCTTACCCATCTCGGATACGGATACGGATACAGATATATGTCGGTAAGAAAAATTCATATCCATATCCGCCAAAATCGGATATATACGGTTACGGATATAGATGCAGATATATAAACGGATATGCATGCGGATACAAAAAGGATATGAGAAAACTAGACAGTATTCAGAAAAATATAGTCATGTGATACAAAAAGATTTCGTTAATATGTTCATTGTGATTGAAAAGCTAAGATTAGACATCTTGATCATCCAAATTAACCACAAATCCATAATCTAAGAATCAAAACTATCGTAAGAGTATGACTAATATGTATTCGGATATTTTCGGATACAGATACGGATATTTCACTACAAAACCATATCCGTAACCATATTCTATCGGTTATAGATTTGAGTAACCATATCCGTATCCTAACGGATACGGTTACAGATATTTCCTCGGATACGGATACGGTTTGGCACCCCTAATAAATATCAAATCTTTCTAGCTTATTGCATTAGTTGCATGCATTAATGGCACATTAATTGCATGCATCAATGGCACATTAATGTGTGTAAAATTTTAAGGATATGTGGTTAATACAATGGATCAGAATCACGAGATACTTGCAAGATGACAAATCTGGTTACGCTAGTAAGATGATTACATTTTTAAATTTTGTATTGAGATTTGTACATGTTAGGAGAGACGTCTGTTTCGAGTTATTTTTATATCATTATTAATTATAGCAGAATATGTAGTGCCATCTGAAATCATTAAAGAAGGAATATGGATAAATGAGTTTCTCCATAAGCTTAATATTATTTCTCATAATATTTTTCTTTCTCATTATTATTTGATAGTAATGGAGCTGTTGCAAAAAGCTTAGAAAGAAAAATTATCTTATTAAAGGTTAATAAGAAGAAATATATGATGGTTTAATAGATGGCACTACAACAGACATGTCTTTTAGCGACCAACTTTTTTGTGAGAAAATTATTTTCCTCAACAAATATCA
>NC_033800.1:59076186-59076945 GCF_001876935.1 Asparagus officinalis | reverse complement strand
GAATACCCATGTGGTATTCTTTCGGGAACTTCCCGATTCATTGGATTATCCACCCCCAGCTTCTCTCTTTAGAACTAGGTTTGATTTTGTTATCCGACCGGGTTATCCTTAAGAATATTAGTGTAATACCCTCCACGAACTTCCCGTCAATGGTAGGGAATAGTTTAGACTCATATACCTATTGGAGTATCAAGGAGCAGTTTAACCTCTTATACTGGTCGGAGGATCAAGAAGCAGTTTATACTCTTATACTTATCGGAGTGTCAAGAAGCAGTTTATACTCTTATACTTATCGGAGTGTCGAGAAACAGTGTATGGAGAAACAGTTTATACTCTTGTACTTGTTGGAGTATCAAGGAGCAGTTTATACTCTTATACTTGTCGGAGTCTTGCCGTTTTCAATCGGCTTACCCTAGCGTTATAACGCCGGCTTCAACCAAGGTCTGGATGTTATTCTTGAGAGCAAAGCATTCCTTGGTGGGGTGGAGGATCCTTCTGTGGTACTCGCAGTACGTTGGATCCGCAGAATCGCCATCTTCCTCTTGATGCGTGATGGGCGGGAGTTTGATTTTGTTGTTTTCGAGAAGGGTCTCGAAAATAGCTGGAACGTCTTCGTCTTTGAACGAGTACTCGTTTTGGAGCTCCTCGTCTGAATTCTCCTGTTGTTCCCAGGACTGCTGTTGTGACGTTTGATCATCGTCAATAACAGTTGCAGGTACGTCCTCTTCATAATGAGGTACGAGATCCGAATCCGGAGGA
>NC_033800.1:58990372-59075161 GCF_001876935.1 Asparagus officinalis | reverse complement strand
GCAATAGGTCACATACTTATGTCGTCAAAAGAATATTTCCTCGTTATAGAGTATACTGCTTACGTCGACAAAAACATATTTTCTCGCTATAGTGATACAACCTATAACGGCAAAAGTAATTTTCCTCGCTATAGACCATATAACCTATATCGACAAATGTAAATTTTCTCTTAATTGAATTTCTTTGGCGAGGAATATGGAGTATAACCTACAATGACAAATTTAAATTTTCTTGTCTTTGAGTCCCTTTACTGAGGAATTGTTTCCACGAGAAAAAGATACATATAATGAAGAAAATTAATTTCCTCGTTAAAGATTTACCTTTGGCGAGGAATAGTTTCCTCGCTGAAAGATACAACGATGAAAATAGTTTTTTTAAAACTTTTATTATATATAAATTAAATATAATTCATGTATCATTGGCGAGGAAACTATAGTTTAGCGATGAAAAAGGTATGAGATTAGGTGAGGAAAAATATCGAGGCTAAAGAGTAACAACGAGAAAAGAATATATTCATCGCAAAAAGGATTTCGCGAGAAATTATAATATTCATCGCAGAAACTTTTCTTGACCATCCTACCGCGAGGAAATGGTGACCAAAGTTTTTTCCTCGCCAACACACTACGGCGAGGAAATCTCGACTTTCAACGACAAACTTGTTCCTCACGGATTAGCTTTTCTGTTGTAGTGTGGCTAAGCAGATAACATTTAATGTCCTTTTATAGACCATTGTCATAAAATGTTTTTGACAGATGAGAGTAAGGATTACATCTGATTAGATGTTAGGGCAAGTAGGAGATTGCTGGAATAGTAATAATAATTTGCCCTTAAACATCCAATACAAATTATATAATAATATTGTAATATTAATAAATTTAATTGTTGCACATATAATTTGGGTATTATTTATATAATTGTTATATATCCCTAGAAGTTATTTAGTTAGATCATGCACTATGGTGATCACTTGCTTGGAGATATGATCTAACTTAGAAACTTTCTTAAATTTGTGCTTAAGCTATAACTAGTATTTTTTTTTTGTTTAGAAAGAAAGGTAGTGCAGAAGGCGAAAGAAAAGATTGCTAAGTACGTAGCGTGTAGATCCAATAAATTCGTAGAGATAGAAGATTTTATGCAAATTTTTAGTTTATTCTCACCCCTTAATCCTTTCCGTTCTCTTCTTTGTAATAAATTATTCTTTACTGTCAATAAATTATTCTTTACTGTCAATAAATTTTAATCCCGGAAACTTTTCTTTAGAAAAAGCTCCAGTAGGTTTAAGAATATGTATAAAGATGATTAGTTAATTTGGTATACAGCACATTTAAAATTAATAACTTGGTCTTTGAGTTGGGTACAGACATGAATGGGTTATTGACCCTGTTAAAACTTAACGAGCACTTTTTATTTACTTGAGCAACACTTTGTTTATCTTACACCACCTTTTTTTAGTTATATCTTTACGTAAGACTATCTTACAAACGGAAAATGTGGTAAAGCATTTTTTTTTTCTTTTTTGGATATGAAGAATTTGAATATGTTGTTTTCTTTCCCCCTCGTTTCTTGTGGTTATGAGGTATATTTCGTTTTCTATTTTTAAATACGTTATAGTTTAAATTTGTTAGATTCGTAATAAAATAATTCAGTATTAAATCAATAACCGAAATTAAATTGAATAATATTCCTGTAAAGAACTGTTAGGAAAAACACTTTTAGAAGAAGCACTTTTGTAGGAGAGAGAGAAAGAACTAGAATTGCTGGAGTGAGGTACGTCAAGTGACGAATCTCATTAAGACAAATTACGCCCCCTGCTATGGTGCTTACAGGATGATCGGACGCTGTCTCCCAAGGTACAACACTCCTTCATAGCTTCGGAAAAGCACTTCTACAAAGTTGTACTAGTGAACCAAATCTAATCGTGTCTTCCACCACTTGACCGGAAAGGAAAACGAATGGAAGAAGAACGAACACAAAATTCAGATCTCTCTGTGTCTTCCACCACTTGACCGGAAAGGAAAACGAATGGAAGAAGAACGAACACAAAATTCAGATCTCTCTTAAACACACTGGATTTGATTCAATGTTAAAACGAATGGAAGAAGAACGAACACAAAATTCAGATCTCTCTTAAACACACTGGATTTGATTCAATGTTGAGTGTTTTGGGAATGAGATTTTGGGTTCCTTTTATAGGGGCAAGGTGTTTTTTGAAGACATCCCTTCACCAAATGACGTACCCATTCGGAATAAAAAAAAGTGATTGTTTGGGTTCGAACAGACACAACTCAACGAACAGTTGCGACTCTTCGTGATTAGATGCGCCCATTAAACTTTAGTTTTGGTCCATCTTCCGACTTGAATATCTCATTCATTCGAAAACCTTTTTGGACAAGTGAGTATACCAGATTTATTCTCTTTGAATGAAGAACGCGTTCAAACTCACTCACATCCATTTTGGACAGAGGGACCCACCAAAAAGTTCTAGCTCAATTTGCCTAAAAATTCACTTGGAAAAATCCAAGTTTCCCCAACAAAATTCAACAAAATTCAACATCCATATTTGAATGAGTGGAGGAGGATTTGACACATCACTTCCAAGCATAACTTTTTGTGCTTGGTACCAAGCATACCCATATATATATATATATATTATTAATTATATATATTTATTATATATATATATATATTAATTATATATATATTATATATATATATAATATAATTATATATTAATATAATATACTATATATAATATATATATATATGATGTTCGGTTACCAAGCATAAAAAAGTTGTGCTTGTAGTACATGCAAATGCCTCATCTACTCGCCTACCCATGTGCAGTGGTCTAAATTTTTGAATGAGTGGAGGAGAATGTGCACACTATCACTACCAAGCATCAATTTTTTATTGCTTGGTCCCATATTTCTCATATAATATATATTATATATATATATATATATATATATATAATATTATATATATATATATCTATATATATATATATGAGAGAAGATGAGTATGATTATACCAAACACAATTTGTGCTTGGTAGAGGTGTCTTATTCTCATTCACTCATTCCAATTTCTCAACCACTCCCCAACTCATGTGAATGTGGGCGCCGATTTTCAAGAGTAGCGATGCGGAATATGTCACCTCACTACCAAGCACAAAATCTTATGTTTGGTAACAAACATACACATTTCTCTCTCCTCTCTCTCTCTCTCTCTCTATATATATATATATATATATATATATTATTATATAGATATATATATATATTATATATATATATATATATATAGTATATATATATATATATATATATATAGGAGTAAGACTCCTATCAACTTAAGTTTGATGCTCACCAAAGTTCCTAGCCACACACATTATTAATATAAAACACCTTTTATATAATACAATGATCCCTAGCAATATGAGTCGTTAAAAACTTTGGTGGACACACTATTGCGCTATCCACTTAAGTTGACACAAGTTTTCACACACACACACACACACACACACACACACACACACACACACACACACACACACACACACAACACACACATATATATATATATATATATATAATATATATATATATATATATATATATTATATATATATATATATTATATATATATATTATATATAATATAATAGTATGAGAATACATGGCAGAGCTGACTCGCTGGCAGCGTAGGAAATTTCCTGCGCTGCAAGTGTATGACATGTGAGCCCCCTACTAGTCACATCGGTGTGGGGCTCACATGTCATACACTTGCAGCTCATGGGGAGAGGTGAGCTGCCAGCTCACCTCCATTATTCTCATATATATATATATATATATATATATATATATAAGAAAAATGGGTATGCTTGGTACGAATCACAAATTTTGTGTTTGGTAGTGAGCTAGGTGTCATATTCCCATCCACTCATTCCAATTCTTAATCACTCCCAAACCCATGTGAATGTGGACCTCGATTTCAATAAGTGAAGGGGAATATGTCACCTCACTACCAAGCATAAAAACTTGTGCTTGATATCAAACATACCCATTTTTTGATTATTTTGCCTAATCTTGATAGGAGTTTTTTTGCCTAATCTTGATAGGAGTTTTTTGAAAAACACTACAGACACACCCTTGGGTACACTCTCAGCCACACCCTATCTCCTGCTACAGTGCAGGGTGGCCCACCTGAGATTTTTTAAAAAATCTTAGGTGGTCCCCTGCACTATAGCAGGAGAGAAGGTGTATCTAAAAGTGTGCCCAAGAATGTGCCTGTAGTGCCACTCGAGTTTTTTATTTGGAACGTTAGCAAATAATGTTCGTAAAACTTTATAAGATATGGGCCTAGCGTAAGTCTGATAGGTGCCTTAAAATTTAATGATAGGATTTCGCTTTACTAAGAAAATAACCTTTAATGGTCTTTGTTTTATAGAATTCAGCAAGGAAAATTTATGTGGTTACTTTATTCTTTCAAAATACCTTAACGATCAATGCGCATGAAAATGTCTGTCAGAAGCTTTTAAATAAAAGAGTAATCGGTCAACGGTCAAGCAGACTATTGTGTAACATGCTACAAGTTAGCTGGCATTTTTGTCATTGCCCACAAATTGCATATTACCTAAATATACTAGTTTGTTTTATTTGGACCAATACGGCAATACGTCGGTGGTCCTTATCTATTTTTCTTCACAATCTGCAAATTATCTGAAGAAACTGTTTTTTGAGGCTTTTTTGCACATATGCCCCCGAATGAATCTACCCAACAACAATTTGAAAAATGTGGGTCCTCCTTACAACTCTCTGAAACATTAGGAATAGTCTCTCTTAAAATAGGCATCCTATCAAATCCGCCAATATGCGAGCGAACAGTTCTCTGCCACACAACAGGCAATAAAGATACTGTCCACTGTTTTTAAACCTAAAGGGTAGAAATTCGGCCACATGCATGCAATAATGTGCACTCTCCCTCACACACATTTGGAGTACTAGGCTAAGAAATAACAAAATGGATAATTGTAAGGATTACCATTCATGTTCAAAAAAAAAAAAAAACAAAAACAAAATGGCTAATTGTCCATGGTACATAGGTGAATCTGAAATTAAAATTTCTATTTATTTTTTAAGTAAGAAATGTTGTATTATGCCCTTCTTATTAGCATAATCATAGGGTCAAACTGATAGCATTGATTTAGGATCTGATAGCATTGACATTCCTTATTTATTATTATCATTAATTAGAGGATTGTAATTAGCATTGATTTAGGATCTGATGTCCTTGTAATCTATTTATACGCTCCTATTGTGAATTAGAAAATTAACAATTCATTCAATCTCCTTCATTATATGGTATCAGAGACTTAGGTTACATTCTTTTTTTCGATCCTGCCTCACGCACACAACAGCCCTATCGTCTCCGACTTTATGACCAACAACACCAGCACCACCACCGGTCTCACCGGCCAACTCCTTGTCGCTGCCAACTCCTCATCCCCGTTGAACTTCTAGATTCAATCAATCAATGTCAAGCTCGACCGGACGAACTTCTCTTTATGGCGCAATACTGTTCTCCCGGCACTTCAAGCCTTTGAGTTGGCGGCTCACATCCTGACTGATGACTCGCCTCCTCAGTACAAACCTCAAGTCGTCGACGTTACGACTCCTCCCGAGTCGAATACAGAGCACATCACTTGGCGTCGTTGTGACCGCTTTGTACTCCTCTGGCTTCGCTCAACTCTTTCTAAGAGTGCACTCGCCACCGTCGTTCACGCTACCACCGCCCGTCAAGCCTGGACTACCATCGATCGAACGTTTCACGCTCAGTCTAGGGCCCGCCGAATGACTCTCAAAAACCAACTTCAATCTCTCTCGAAGGGCTCTTTATCCATCATGGAGTACTTCGAAAAGAAACGTGCAATTGCTGATGCACTTGATGAGATTCTTCAACCTATCTCAAATGAAGAGCTCACTGGCTATATCTTCTGAGAACGAAAAGATGAGGGTGCGTGGTTGAGCGGACGTGTGCGTGGATGCAGAGGACAGGGGAGGACACGTGGATGCAATCCGAACCACTTCGGTCACATCTCAATTATTTTCGTAACAGGATAGTTTGTAGATGTGAAACTTTGTTTCTTTGAAAGTATAATCATCTATCATTTATGTTCTTCATTTACGTCTCCAGCTCCGGAACATGTGACAAGGGGTTATGTGACGGTGTGTTTCCATCAGATCCCGAACTTCCGTTGAAATCACGCGATCCGTTAAGAGTCGAAAACATTCGCCTAGAATATGTTGGCACAAGATTGTCGCATGATCGAGTTTAAAAGTTCAGAAGGTTAACACTGTCGCGTAACCCGGAGGTGCATACGCTAACAAATTGAAGTAGCTATATTTTATGAGGATAAAAGCAGGTATCATATGATTCTGCGTAATACATGAACATTGGGTGAGAAACTATCTATTCTTGAATTAGCGTGGTTAAACAATCTCGTTCAGCCTTCGATATTTTGGAAGGTTGCTCTTCCCTTGCCGCAGCCCAACAAAGAGTTAAATATGCGGGTACTATATGTCAAGACATGGATTAAGATATATGTTAATATGTGATGTGATCCTTTGAAAGACGAGTCTAAAAAGTTTGTTGTCTTTGTTATTGTAGAAAAAATAAAAGTGACACAAGACTCCCAGAAAGCTCCCTTACTCCCAGATTTTATTAATGATGAATTTCTTTCTTTTTTTTTGTATTTATTACAAGCTGTAGCAATGATATATGTTTTTTTATACAAGGAGAAGCAAATACAATTAAGCTAACTGCTCAAGAAAAGGAAACAAATAAAACTGCTAATCTCCTAAAGATGGAAAACAATCACAGTGAAATATCGCAAGATTTTATTCCAAAAATGCTTCTGCCAGCTTTATGTCTCTTTTTATACAAGGAGAAGCAAATACAATTAACCTAAGTGCTCAAGAAAAGGAAACAAATAAAACTGCTAATCTCCTAAAGATGGAAACAGTGAAATATCTCCAGCTAGCATTCCAAAAATGCTCCTGCCAGCTTGTATGTTGCGCAACAGTTATGTCATGATTCCTGATGATATATATCTTCACAATAATTTAAAGTTATGGAGAGACTATAAATGTACATTCATACAATGATCTAAAGCAAAGAGACAGGGCCTCATTTACTCCACCCCAATCTCACTGTTGCTCTCAGCAATGGAGAGCAAAAATGGAGGAGGGAAGAAGAAAGCAAAGCGAGGAGGGTTCAAGACTATGCCATTTATACTCGGTTAGCGCTGTGATTTTTAATTTTTCATAATCCCACTTTACATTTTGTGTTTGCTTACCGTAATTTAGACACCGCATTCGGACAAATAAAAATTCGTCATGAATTAGTTCTTGTGTATGGATTTGTTTTTCTCAAATATAATAAGTGCTACAAACTTCAAATTTGATGTTAACTAGAAATTTCCTTGAAAAAAGAGAATGATGTTAACCATTTTGTGCTTCAATGTTCTAAGTTATCTCTTTTGCTCTTTGGACGAAACTAATTAGCTGATCCCTTGCGGTTGTCTATACTAGCATACCAAATTTTAGTTATTTTCCTAGTGTTTTAGCCAAGTGCTGGTATTTTCCCTATGTTTTTTTCTTATTAATTTACCAGGAGTAGATTAAAGCACAAAAATTCTAGCAATAAATCCTCAAATATTAAAGATCACACAGGACATGATGACTTACAGCTTGCTGGTCATCTGTCGAACTGGCAAAATGTTTAGCATCATGATTCTATACACAACTACTACATCTCTCACTAATTAATTTGTTAGTAGTTCTTCTTTAATTATTGAGGAGTTTTCCATTCTTGCGCACATTGGTCTTCATGTGCTCAGCTTGACTGCATCCCTGCTCACTTGCAGGAAATGATATCTGTGATAAGTTTGCAACTGCTGGATTCAATGCAAACATGGTCTCGTACTTGACCAGCCAGTTGCATTTGCCTCTAGTTACAGCCTCCAACACCCTCAGCAACTTGAGTGGCACTTCCAGCCTCACCACTATCATCGGTGCTCTGATCGCCGACTCCTTTGCTGGCCGTTTCTGGACCATCACCGTTGGCTCGCTCATCTATCAGCTGGTACGCATGTACAATCTTAAAAACAGTTACATATTTAAGGTCTGTCTGGTATGTTGCAACCGCAATTACAATGCAAATGTCAGTTCCCTGCAGCTGCAGTTGCTGTAAATGTTGTGGCATGCAGTTGTACCAGTAGCTATGAGAATTTTAAAATTTTCTTTTTGAATTCTATTCGAGTGTAGTTGCAATTGAGTCGCGACTTAAAACTCGCTGCTCAAAATGATTGAAACTGATACTCCCATCCAAATTTGCATTAGTCGTGAACACATCTGGGGGCCTTTTGCATCTGCATTTATTGGTCGTACGTGAAACAAGAAGACGGAATCATGGAATTGTCCCAAAATGTCTCATTTGCATGCAATTGCATTTACAAGCTTTGCAGTTAGAGCGAAAGTATTCACTCAATATTATGGCTGATGCTTTATCAACATCAAAAAACTTAATTTTACAGGGAATGATCACTCTCACAATATCAGCTATCCTCCCTGCTCTCCGCCCACCGCCGTGCACACCACCTGACGTTTGCCACCGTCCATCAACATTCCAACTCCTAGTCCTCTACTCCTCCCTCATCCTAACCTGCATTGGCGCTGGAGGCATCAGACCCTGTGTTGTTACATTCGGCGCAGACCAATTTGAACTCGACAAGACACGAACAAGCACAAGGAAATGGAACTATTTCAGTCTCTACTACTTCGCATTGAGCGTGTCTCATCTCTTAGCCCTTACTTTGGTTGTGTATATCCAAGACAATGTTGGTTGGGGATGGGGGTTTGGGATTCCTAGCATGGTGATGTTCGTGTCGGTTGTTGTGTTTGTGATTGGATATCCGCTGTATATAAAAATTAAGCCTGCAGGGAGCCCGATGACACGGTTGACACAAGTATTGATTGCTGCTTTCAAGAAGAGGAAGATTGCGAAGCCTGAAGACCCGAGTCTTTTGTTTGTTGATAAGGAATTGGATGCTGATATTTCAACTGGAGGGAGCCTTATCCATACTGAACAGCTTCGGTGAGTGCACATCTCGAGCAATACTCAAGTAGCATGAAATGTTGAATTGGAATTTCCTAGAGTTGAACAGGGCATTAACTTACTTATACATGCAAAATGGAATACGATCAAACTATAAAAACACAATTTTGATGAATTTCAACATCATGAAGTTTTGCATATTGAGCAGACCCATAGGCCACATTGATAACATGTTTTCAGTGAAATGGACAAAATTTAGCTTGTTTGTTTTAGCAGAGAAATGTGAAAACAATAACAGGATCCAAAAATAGAAGAGAAGACAGAAGCTGGTGTTGCCATCTGATCTTTTGCTGATATTCATGTTGGAGCAGCTGCATATATCAATTTGTCTCTTATTTCCTTCATCTTGCTCTTCCCTATTCTTCTCTGTTCTTCCCAGATCTTGTCTTTTTAATCCTTTTTTAGTTCTCTTAATCTTTGTTTTTCCAAAGCTTCTTCTGTCCTCTGCCGTGTAGACATTCTGAATTCATGGACAGAGCCTCAATTCAAAACCCACACCAATTCTCCCTCCCTCCCTCTCTGACCATTTCTCGTAGTGGCTTCATTGTCTATCAAATGGAGAGGAACCCAGTAGAAAAAAGAGGACTCCTATTATTTTCTTCACACAATCTGTTATACTAAACATCAACTATCTAGGACCTTTTGTTACCTTTTATTTGAAGTTTTGTTTAAAGTTTTTTATGTTTGTGCTAGTCTATGACTTTTTCTGCTGGTTACCTGTTCTTGAAGATTCTGTTTCAATCTTTATCATGTAGGAGAAGAGGGTTGTAAGTTGGTTTGTACAGTAGCCAATCTTTTCATTGACAACTTCACATTGCCCTATTCAATGACTGCTGGCACTGTTAAGATTTCGAAATGCAATGTTTAGTCCCTTTGCGCAGATAACTTCCACTTTTTTTAATAAGATTTGAGATATATATACAAGTATGTTTGCTTATATAGAGTTGAGAAGAAATACTTTGTTAGTGCATGCAAATCCGATGGTGGTATTTGACCTTTATATGTTGTTCTAATAGCTTGCTTTTTTAACTACATTAACTGAACATTCATTCATTCAACAAATTGAAACCAATTGTTAACTTAGCTGAACTTTCTTATATTAAAGAAAGCTTGCCAAAATGTATTATCATGCTTGATGCGGTATTTTTTTTAGCACAATTCCGATATATAGTTGGAACTGCTTATTTTGGGTGGAGTAGCAACTACGAACTGTTACATCCTATTTGCTACTACTAGGCATGGAGGTCTAGTGTAACCAAGCAACGATTTTTGAGTATATTATATTTGAAGCTGCATGCAGCTTCATTTGCAGGCAACCACACATACTCTGAATGCTGATAATGGCTGACCATATCAGGCACCATCTGTATTAAACTAAGGTTAATTATTTAGATATAAGAAATGAGACACATTCAGATATTATGTAGAAATTTGACGAGACGTTGTATAGTTCTTTTCCAAACTATAGAAGAATATTATCAGCTAAACTTTTAGCGTAAGTGCAATTTTTTGTTACTATATTGTTAGAATGTGTCTGGTCTTATCGATTTTCAAAGTATGAGTTGTGTAAACTATGCCTCACATTGTAACCCTTATCCCTGAAAACGTCGATATGGTTCGAATTTCTGTTCTAGTATCTCTTTCTCATGTATTTTGCAATCAACTTTATGCAGTTTGTGTATTATAGGCCAAATATTTGAAAAAAGCCATAGCGTATGGTTCGAATTTCTGCGCTCTCTGTTGTTGAGTCTAGGATTGTTTTCTTTGGCAGGTCCAATATTAAGTTCGGGCACATGCACTGAAGTGTTCCAGTTTGAAGTCTCACCATCTACCATCGTTCCGGCAACACCAGTGGCTAATACAACTGATAAGCTTCCCACGGGCAAAATAAAAAACCGAAGGATACTCTATGGTCAGTCAATTCCATTAAATGGATCAAGTCTAAATGAGACGGAGCACTTTGGGAAAGCAACAGAGAGCAGCAAAACCTTCAATGGTAACAACTCAGCGACCTCCATGGTCGTCTCAGTTATGGCTGATCCAAGAGAAGCCGGTGATGGAGATGGTGATGGAATGATCAGACCAAAATCACTTTCTCGTATATTTGTTGTGGTCCTCATGGACAGCGTCAAGTATGTTACTTATTCTTGCATGCTTCCGTTGAAAACCCATGGCCCTCATCTAGTAAACTAACTTCTGTAAGGCGCACAGAGAGCTCTTTTTTTTTGGAACTTGTTGTATTAGAACAAAGTGCTTTCTTATAGTTAAAGTTGACTTAATCAGATACGTACATAAGGGTACTGAAGCAGCTGAAACTTTTTTGAGGCCCCGAGTACGAGGAAAACGGTACCAGCCATGGCCCGAAGGGAGCCACTCTTCGCGCCTCAGCACCATCTATAAGTCCGGTGATTGTTCGGCACAGTATTCTATTCATTGATATAAAATCACTCCGTTGCGACAAGGCTGTGTCGATTTTTGGCCGGTATACATGTACTTATACGGTGGTAGGGTTATCTGTTGGTGGTTCATCTTTTGTGGTGCGTCAGTTTGTGTTGGGGGGATCTTGTGCTTGTCTAAGATTCCGGCCGCATATAGTTGTGATGACAATAAAAAGTGGCACGCGTCTCTTTTTAATGAATAGTGGGGGTTGATTACAGGAGGAAGATCGACGGAGGGTCTCTCGAACTTTAGTCGTGCGCTGCGCATACTATTCAAGAGGGTCAAAGAAGGGTCTTTGCTTGATGGCCGCAAATCGCACTACCGATGGAATCCTGGACTTTTCTTTGGGGTTATGATGTGCGATTAAAACATTTGATTCCCGGCCCAATAATTACGGTGATAAAATATTTCGGTGGATACGTGCTACCTGCTTTTTTGTAAGATTCTCTGGGCTTTCGGTAAACTCCAAGTG
This sequence comes from Asparagus officinalis, assembly GCF_001876935.1. Taxonomy (NCBI): domain Eukaryota; kingdom Viridiplantae; phylum Streptophyta; class Magnoliopsida; order Asparagales; family Asparagaceae; genus Asparagus; species Asparagus officinalis. The sequence continues at coordinate 59,063,073 of NC_033800.1, read as the reverse complement.
TATATATCTTCAGCGGTGGGTAGCTTGTCTTCTGAGAACGAAAACGATGAGGGTGCGTGGTTGAGTGGACGTGTGCGTGGATGCAGAGGACAGGGGAGGACACGTGGATGCAATCCGAACCACTTCGGTCACATCTCAATTATTTTCGTAACAGGATAGTTTGTAGATGTGAAACTTTGTTTCTATGAAAGTATAATTACCTATCATTTATGTTCTTCATTTACGTCTCTAGCTCCGGAACATGTGACAAGGGGTTATGTGTTTCCATCAGATCCCAAACTTCCGTTGAAATCACGCGACCCGTTAAGAGTCGAAAACATTTGCCCAGAACATGTTGGCACAAGATTGTCGCATGATCGAGTTTAAAAGTTCAGAAGGTTAACACTGTCGCGTAACCCGGAGGTGCATACGCTAACAAATTGAAGTAGCTATATTTTATGAGGATAAAAGCAGGTATCATATGATTCTGCGTAATACATGAACATTGGGTGAGAAACTATCTATTCTTGAATTAGCGCGGTTAAACAAGCTTGTTCAGCCTTCGATATTTTGGAAGGTTGCTCTTCCCTTGCCGCAGCCCAACAAAGAGTTAAATATGCGGGTACTATATGTCAAGACATGGATTAAGATATATGTTAATATGTGATGTGATCCTTTGAAAGACGAGCCTAAAAAGTTTGTTGTCTTTGTTATTGTAGAAAAAATAAAAGTGACACAAGACTCCCAGAAAGCTCCCTTACTCCCAGATTTTATTAATGATGAATTTCTTTCTTTTTTTTTGTATTTATTACAAGCTGTAGCAATGATATATGTTTTTTTATACAAGGAGAAGCAAATACAATTAAGCTAACTGCTCAAGAAAAGGAAACAAATAAAACTGCTAATCTCCTAAAGATGGAAACAGTGAAATATCAGCAGATAATATTCCAAAAATGCTTCTACCAGCTTATATGTTGCGCAACCGTTATGTCATGATTCCTGATGATATATATCTTCACAATAATTTAAAGTTATGGAGAGACTATAAATGTACATTCATACAATGATCTAAAGCAAAGAGACAGGGCCTCATTTACTCCACCCCAATCTCACTGTTGCTCTCAGCAATGGAGAGCAAAAATGGAGGAGGGAAGAAGAAAGCAAAGCGAGGAGGGTTCAAGACTATGCCATTTATACTCGGTTAGCGCTGTGATTTTTAATTTTTCATAATCCCACTTTACATTTTGTGTTTGCTTACCGTAAAATTTAGACACGGCATTCGGACAAATAAAAATTCGTCATGAATTAGTTCTTGTGTATGGATTTGTTTTTCTCAAATATAATAAGTGCTACAAACTTCAAATTTGATGTTAACTAGAAATTTCCTTGAAAAAAGAGAATGATGTTAACCATTTTGTGCTTCAATGTTCTAAGTTATCTCTTTTGCTCTTTGGACGAAACTAATTAGCTGATCCCTTGCGGTTGTCTATACTAGCATACCAAATTTTAGTTATTTTCCTAGTGTTTTAGCCAAGTGCTGGTATTTTCCCTATGTTTTTTTCTTATTAATTTACCAGGAGTAGATTAAAGCACAAAAATTCTAGCAATAAATCCTCAAATATTAAAGATCACACAGGACATGATGACTTACAGCTTGCTGGTCATCTGTCGAACTGGCAAAATGTTTAGCATCATGATTCTATACACAACTACTACATCTCTCACTAATTAATTTGTTAGTAGTTCTTCTTTAATTATTGAGGAGTTTTCCATTCTTGCGCACATTGGTCTTCATGTGCTCAGCTTGACTGCATCCCTGCTCACTTGCAGGAAATGATATCTGTGATAAGTTTGCAACTGCTGGATTCAATGCAAACATGGTCTCGTACTTGACCAGCCAGTTGCATTTGCCTCTAGTTACAGCCTCCAACACCCTCAGCAACTTGAGTGGCACTTCCAGCCTCACCACTATCATCGGTGCTCTGATCGCCGACTCCTTTGCTGGCCGTTTCTGGACCATCACCGTTGGCTCGCTCATCTATCAGCTGGTACGCATGTACAATCTTAAAAACAGTTACATATTTAAGGTCTGTCTGGTATGTTGCAACCGCAATTACAATGCAAATGTCAGTTCCCTGCAGCTGCAGTTGCTGTAAATGTTGTGGCATGCAGTTGTACCAGTAGCTATGAGAATTTTAAAATTTTCTTTTTGAATTCTATTCGAGTGTAGTTGCAATTGAGTCGCGACTTAAAACTCGCTGCTCCACACATCTGGGGGCCTTTTGCATCTGCATTTATTGGTCGTACGTGAAACAAGAAGACGGAATCATGGAATTGTCCCAAAATGTCTCATTTGCATGCAATTGTATTTTCTAGCTTTGCAGTTAGAGCGAAAGTATTCACTCAATATTATGGCTGATGCTTTATCAACATCAAAAAACTTAATTTTACAGGGAATGATCACTCTCACAATATCAGCTATCCTCCCTGCTCTCCGCCCGCCGCCGTGCACACCACCTGACGTTTGCCACCGTCCATCAACATTCCAACTCCTAGTCCTCTACTCCTCCCTCATCCTAACCTGCATTGGCGCTGGAGGCATCAGACCCTGTGTTGTTACATTCGGCGCAGACCAATTTGAACTCGACAAGACACGAACAAGCACAAGGAAATGGAACTATTTCAGTCTCTACTACTTCGCGTTGAGCGTGTCTCATCTCTTAGCCCTTACTTTGGTTGTGTATATCCAAGACAATGTTGGTTGGGGATGGGGGTTTGGGATTCCTAGCATGGTGATGTTCGTGTCGGTTGTTGTGTTTGTGATTGGATATCCGCTGTATATAAAAATTAAGCCTGCAGGAAGCCCGATGACACGGTTGACACAAGTATTGATTGCTGCTTTCAAGAAGAGGAAGATTGCGAAGCCTGAAGACCCGAGTCTTTTGTTTGTTGATAAGGAATTGGATGCTGATATTTCAACTGGAGGGAGCCTTATCCATACTGAACAGCTTCGGTGAGTGCACATCTCGAGCAATACTCAAGTAGCATGAAATGTTGAATTGGAATTTCCTAGAGTTGAACAGGGCATTAACTTACTTATACATGCAAAATGGAATACGATCAAACTATAAAAACACAATTTTGATGAATTTCAACATCTTGAAGTTTTGCATATTGAGCAGACCCATAGGCCACATTGATAACATGTTTTCATTGAAATGGACAAAATTTAGCTTGTTTGTTTTAGCAGAGAAATGTGAAAACAATAACAGGATCCAAAACTTGCTACTATACACACCAAAAAGAATTATAGGCGTAATACAATAAAGAGCGTGTAATAGTAATAAGGAAATGACATGAGAGGAGTCCACTCTGAAAGCAAGTCTAATTCCTAAAATTGAACAAATTGGATAAAATTAATCGAAAAAAACTCGAGTCTGATGAATCTCAACACGGTTTTATTTCATGAAATTTGTATAATGAGCAGACCCTCAACTACATAACCTCTGATGAATCTCAACACGGTTTTATTTCATGAAATTTGTATAATGAGCAGACCCTCAACTACATAACCTTGATAACTTATTACTTTCAGTAAAATAGTATAATGAGCAGACCCTCAACTACATAACCTTGATAACTTATTACTTTCAGTAAAATGGACAACACTCAGCTTGTTTCTTTCAGCAATGTTTTGCTGACATTATACCCTGAAACTGATATCCCTACATCATGGAAATTCATTCATGGTTTGGTCAAGGTTCCTCGATCAAGCTGCAATTATTACTGATGGCGACATGACTGACTCTGGCAAGACAAGGCTCTGGAGACTATCGACAGTGCACCGGGTAGAAGAACTGAAGTCAGTTATACGCTTGATCCCAATTTGGTCCGTTGGGATCTTGACTGTGACTGCAGCCTCCCACAACCACTCCTTCGCAATAATTCAAGCAAAGGCGATGAACCGCCATCTCACACCTAACGGTTTCCAAGTCCCTGCAGCATCCATGTCCATCTTCGCCACTGTAATGATGATCATCGCCCTTCCACTCTATGATAAAGTCATAGTCCCTATATCTCGCCGATTCAAACAATCAGGGTTCACATATCTACACAGGATCGGAATTGGGCTAGCGATCCAAGTTCTAGCCATTGTATTGGCTGCACTGGTTGAGCATAAAAGGAAGTTAACTGTAACTGCTCCGATCAGTGTATTCTGGTTAGTACCACAGTACGCGGTCCATGGGCTCGCTGAATCGTTCATTCAAGTCGGACACATGGAGTTTTTGTACGATCAGTCGCCGGAGAGCATGAGGAGCACGGCAGTGGCGCTGTTCAACCTTGCCGCGTCCATCGGTCACTATATGGGGACTGCACTTGTGACTGCGGTGAGTAAGTATACGAAGAAGAGAGGAGATTGGTTGCAGGATGATATTAATAGGGGGAAGTTGGATTCCTATTATTGGTTGGTGACAGTGTTGCAAGTGATTAATCTTGGGTATTATCTTGTTTGTGCAAAATTATATACTTATAAGACGTTGGAAGTTGATGGAGTAGAGAAAGGAGGAGGTTCTGTTGGAGATTTGGAGCTTGTTAATAGTGTTGAAGACTGATTAAAAGTTGACTTGGTAACTGATATTTTGCTGATTTTTCTGATGTAATTGCAGATTTTCGTTAGCTAAAATTTCGGTCTTTGGTTGTTATTTTATTAGTGGAGTAGTGGCTAATAAGTCTGAAAGTAGTTCAGATTTTTATGATGATTCAGTTGTTTTGTAAGCCTATAAAAGGTACTTTCAGTTTATGAATAAAGGGTAGCAAAATCTTCTCCTCTTTTTTTTTTTCCAACATGGTATCAGAGCTCTAGTTTTCTTGGGTTTGTGAGGATTTAAAAAAATAGAGTGATCAACCTTTGTTTTTTAATGGCATCCAACAAGTATAATGACTTGTGAATCACCTAAGGAGGCGTGTGAGATACTAAAGGAAGAGTTTGAGGGCAACGATCAAACAAAATTGATGCAAGTTCTGAATCTCAAAAGGGAATTTGAGATGCAAAAGATGAAGAAAGGTGAGACCATCAAAGAGTATGTCAGTAAGCTTATGACTATTGTCAATTAAATTAGATTGCTTGGTGAAATATTTTCAAATGAAAGAGTGGTTGATAAGATTTTAGTGACTGTTCCCAAAATGTATGAGTCCAAAATTTCCTCACTTGAAGATTCTACACTTTTAGAAGAAGCACTTTTGTAGGAGAGAGAAAGAACTAGAATTGCTGGAGTGATGTACGTCAAAGGACGAATCTCCTTAAGACAAATTACGCCCCCTGCTATGGTGCTTATACAGGATGATCGGATGCTGTCTCCCAAGATACAACACTCCTTCATAGCTTCGGAAAAGCACTTCTACAAAGTTGTACTAGTGAACCAAAGCAAATCGTGTCTTCCACCACTTGATTGGAAAGGAAAAGAAATGGAAGAAGAACGAACACAAACTTCAGATCTCTTTTAAATACACTGGATTTGATTCAATGTTGAGTGTTTAGGGAATGAGATATTGGGTTCCTTTTATAGGGGCTAGGTGTCTTTTGAAGACATCCCTTCACCAAATGACGCATCCATTCGGAATAAAAAGAAGTGATTGTTTGGGTTTGAACAGACACAACTCAACGAACAGTTGCGACTCTTCGTGATTAGATGCGCCCATTAAACTTTAGTTTTGGTCCATCTTCCGACTTGAATATCTCATTCATTCGAAAACTGATTTGGACAAGTGAGTATACCAGATTTATTACCTTTGAATGAAGAATGCATTCAAACTCACTCACATCGATTTCGGACAGAGGGACCCATCAAAAAGTTTTAGCTCAATTTGCCTAAAAATTTACTTTGAAAAATCCAAGTTTCCCCAACAAAATTCAATAACCGTAGTCTAAATGACGGGATATCCATATATATATATATATATATATATATACTATACTAACTATATATATATATATATTATATATATATATATATATATATATATATATATAATATATATATACTATATATAATGAGATTAATGGGTATCCTTGTCATAGGAGGGGATTTCCTCGTTATGACGCTCTAAAATCACATGATGAGCCGACATTATGGATGATCCGCTCCGTTGGAACTTGATCTACATATTCTAAAACCCCACACACCAAGTTTGGGTGTAACCCGTCGTCGTTTGACCCTTCATCACTCGGTATCAATTTTAACAGTTTTGAATGAATAGAACTTTCACATGGCTCGATGGAGGGTCAAAGCGACGACGTTCACCCCAAACTTGGTATGTTGAGCTTTTAGAATATGTAAGATCAAGTTCAACGGAGCGGATTATCTATAATGTCGCTCAATCATGTGATTTAGAGGCGTCAGAGGAGGAATCCCTCCTATGACAAGGATACCATTAATCTCTCTCTCTCTCTCTCTCTCTCTCTATATATAAATTAATATATATATGTATATATATATACTATTATATATATATATATTATATATATATATATATATATTTATATTATATATATTATATATAGTAATAGTATCACGCGGGATATACATGCGGCGAGAGCAGGATAACTGCGACAACTAGTTAAGGAAAAAGACTTAAAGCAGATAGCAAAGGAACAAGCTAAAAATTATGTGAACGAAGAAGAAGATATAGCTATAAACAATAGATATATCATCTCCTCCGTCTACACAGTATTCCCCACGAGCTAGTTCTATCGTATCAAGGCTAAACATGTCCTGGTCACGGTTTGTATCAGAGCCAAGTTAGCCAGTGGAGGAGTCGGCCTGCGGTGGTGAATCCATAAACCCCGCTCTTGTCGGTGTATATCCCCGTGAGAAACAACTCACTCTTTGATACTTTTGCACATTCTACAATAAAACAATTGTAGATATTTGTAGTTAAAAACTACTATAAATATTGTATGATTGATTGCTTTAAATTCTAAAGCACTTTCTTTATTTTCTTTTTTATAGCTTTAATCTTAAGCACTTCTCTTGCTTTACTGCTTTATTTGAATTGAAATTTAATTCTCTATATTTTCTAGTATGATCTAGAATCTCTAGCATATTCTAGTTCTCTTTATTTGTTCTCTTTTTTATTGCCTTCGTCGTAACTTACACAGCTTTGTTCTGTGTTCATCCGGTGTTGTTGACTGGTGGGGACTCTGCGAACCTTTTAGAGTTCTTCTTATGCTTAATTTTTAGCTTGATCTTTTGCTATCTGCTTTAAAGTCTTTATATCCTTAACTAGTTGTCGCAGTTCACACGGTTTTTGCCCGCTAAGCTTTGTTTGCGTCTAGGACCTTTCTGTCCGTGTTCATCCCTTGCTGTTAACAGGTTAAGTCTTAAAGTCTTTCTTTAAGATGCCTAAGTTTCTAAGCTATCTCTCTCCTGACAAAAAGAATGCCTATATTAGAACTATGTCAGTTAAAAACTCAGAATCCTTAGATTACGAAAATATTGATCAAACTATTCAAAACTGGAAAATGCCTAAAGTTAGTACTAATGATATCTATGGTAAGGAAGGTTTTAAACTAAAAACATCATATCATGTTAAAACCATTGAAAAAACAAAAACTGTAACCTCTCACACAGAGAAATTACAATTACTTTGTGATAGCGATATCCGAAGGATCACTGAAGATCCTACTCTTAAATTCCTTCATTTTAGTCTTGTTCAAGTGTCCATTAGACCCCTTACCAGAAATAGCATTAACACCTATGTTCTTGTTTGTTTATGAGACGAAAGGTTCTCTGTTTTTTCAGACTCTTTAATTGGTCTAATAGAGTCGAGTTTAAGCAATTGTCCTATATTCTTCAATGCCTTTCCAAACTTCTCAGTCTTTTTATCAGATCCTGGCATCCTCAAAGTGTTAACCTTAAATTTTCAAACCTCTGGATTTAATATGGATATTAATTCTGAGAATATAGGTTTAACTTATAGGATCTGCTATAAATCCATGAATACTCTCATACCTTTAGCTAAGGTTAATCCAGAGAAAAGAGCAACTACTTTATTTCTTACCCATGCTAAAAGTAATCTAGTTGTACCATGAACTTTAAAATGGAATAAAATTCAACTTCCTTCAGTTTGGAAATTAAGTCAAGTCATTGAACCCTTACCCCCTGAAAATTCTACTCTACAAAAAATTGTTGAACATCCTAATGGTGATGTTGAGGTTAACTTTTCTTTGTTTATAAAAATTACTCTTGAAGCTAATGATGAACAACGTGCCTCCGTTTCCTCTATTCCTACCCGAGAAAAAGATTTCTTTAAACACAAAAAACCAATAGGAATTAAATATAACATGGAGCCAACTGCTATTTATGATGATTCCGATTCATCAAGACTAAACGTTAATGTTATTGAAAACTTTGATAATACACCCCATTTTGAGATTGATAAGGAGTCTCTAAGAAACGAATTTAATTCTCCTAAAAACCAACACAAAAAGGAATGGTTTTTTAAAACTTATGAAAAAGACTTTAGGTCATCTATTCGAGCCCTATATTATGATTGTATGCGAACCATTAGAAAAAATATACCTTTTTTCTTATGGTATGTGTTTGTTTACATTGAAGATCAAAAGAATTCTCTTAAACATTTACCCACTGAAAACCAGGTCTACATGCTAAAAAAGATCTCAAACACATGGAAGACAGAAAAAGATAAAGAAATCGAATCCTTACATCCTCCTCTTGAACCAATAAAATTCAGTAAAGGAAAAGAAGAAGTCAAAGCTACTCCTATAAAAACTCTGGAGCCAAATTCCAACGCAGCTAGACAAGAACATATCTCTCTAGTTATTGAACAAAATAATTTTACTAACATTAATCTTCAAACAATAGGTAAACAAACTGATAGGATTGAAAATATGCTCCTTGACATGAAAAAGCATATCATCAACCAGATATCCATGCCACCTTTTGCCCCTCAGACTTTCACTGAGAATATCAAATTAGGAAATAATAAACCATTTAAACTAAGTGAGAAAATGAGTAATCTTACTGAAGAATTAACTAAGAGATTAAAAGACATGTCTTTAAATAAATCTCCTACTATCAATGTCTTGTCTGAATATGAAACTCGCTTAGATAATACAATTGAATATTCGACTGATTATAATGAAACCATCCAAACCATTAGAAAGCAACCTTCTAGCTCCAAAAATTACTATAGAGACCCACTCCTGCTGATATGCAATTTGAAGAAATAACTAATAATCATAAGACAAATTTTGATGGGAATTCTCTTGTTGAGTGGAATCTTGATGGATTTACTGAATACCAAATTATACATCTCTTATAAGAAATGCTTATTTATGCTAATGCTTGTAGACAGCATGGTAACTCTGAAAAAGACATTGCAAGCGAAATATGTTCTTCTTTTTCCGGTCAATTGCAAGGATGGTAGGATCACTATCTTACCCCAACAGATAAAAATAACATTCTAAATAGTTATAAACAAAACCAATTAGGAGAACCAATTCGCGATGCAAATGGACATTATATTAGTGATGCTATTTACACCTTACTCCTTTCCATTTACCATCACTTCATTGGCTTAGCTAATAGCCTTCAAGATAAAGTTATAGAACAACTCATGAACTTTAGGTGTAAGACCCTTACAGATTTTAGATGGTACAAAGACGTCTTCCTTTCCAAGGTCTACCAATTACATGATTGTAATAACCCTAGTTGGAAAGAAAAATTCATTCCAGTACTTCCTCCCTTATTTGCTGAAAGAATAAGAGAATCCATTAAAGAGCAAAGTAATGGAAGTATACATTATGATCAGATTCCTTTTGGAGAATTAATTTAAAGGGTTAATACCATTGGCCTAAAACTTTGTAATGATGTTAAAATTAACAATCAATTAAGAAATCAAAACCTATTAGGAAAAAGGGAATTAGGAGATTTTTGTTATCAATTTGGGTTTCAAATGGAAAATCCAAGAATAAGAAATTATAAAAAACGACAGAAACCAAGAAATAATTGGAAAGAAGAAAAAACACCTCTTAAAAGAAAGACTAGAACAAATAATACTAAAAACCCCACTTGTTATAAATGCAAAATGAAAGGACATTATGCTAGTAAATGTCCACAAAAAGATCTAAAAACTAAGGTCAATGAACTTTTATTAGACTCCAAAGAATTTACTACAGAAGAAATTGATCAGTTCATTAATAATTTAAGACTTAGTGATGATGATTCCTCAGATCGCGAAGATTTATGTAATAATCTTTGCACTTGTTTCAACTTTTCTGAAAGCTCTTCGGAAACTTCCCAGATAAACACTTTGAGCGAACACGAACAATTTATTCTTGATACCATAGATGCTATTACTGATCCATAAGAAAAAAGAACCCAATTAACTATCTTGAAATGACCAAAAATAAGGAAAAAAAATCTAACAAAAGTTCTTGAAGAAAAGAAAGAAAATGAATATTATACTTTCTCTGAAATTATAAACAGAATTCAAAATGAGAAAAAACTTGAGAATAAAGTAAATCTTGAAGAACTTCAGAAGGAACAAGGAATTTTAAAAATAGAACTTCTTGAATTAAAACAGAAAATAAACATTTTAGAAACTTACTTAGAAAATAAAACCATAGATGAATATGATGGTTTCAAAAATATAAAAAACTTTGAACATTAACAAGATTCTGATGACAATGAATTTATAAATTCTACAGAAAAATATGTTGATAAAAAATGGAGATGTAATATCATGCTTAATATTATGAACGAATACTCTGTCCAATACACAGCTCTAATTGACACTGGAGCGGATGTAAAATTGCATTAGAGAAGATCTTATTCCTCTGAGGTTTTATGAGAAAACATCTCATCTTGTCAGTGCTGCAAATGGATAATCTCTCAAAGCCCGATATAAACTCACTGATGTTTACATTTGCAATGATGGTCAAAAAATTAAAACCTCTTTTGTTCTATTCAAAGACCTCAAGCAAGGTATTATTCTGGGAACTCCTTTTATCAATAATCTTAAGCCTTTTATTGTAGATTCTCATGGAATACATACACATGCTAGAGACCCTAATATCTCTTTTTGGTTTAATAAGGAACCAGAAGATATATTAGTTAATGACCTATTTTCTGCATTACAATTCAAAGAGAAATTCATAAATGTTCTTTCTAATACTGAAGACAAAGATTGCCCAGACTCTTTTAACACAAAGATTCTTAATAACAAAGGGTATATTCGTCTTTCATATATTAAAGAATTCTCTCGTATTCCTTTTGATAATAGATATTTTGATATACCAGTACATATGAATGAAGATCTCCTGACTGCTTGCAAAGAAGAAATTGAAATACTTATCAAGGACAATTTAATAAAAATTGATTACAACACATGCTATTTGGACTCTAACGATTACTCTGAATATGGTGTTGCTAGTCAAATTATTGATTATAAGAGCTCAAATAATTTGGTTTGGGTTAATTATCAAGTACCAGAATATCAAATTGAAAATATTATACATGGAAGGATATTTTCAAAATTTTACATCAAAATGGATTTTTGGCAAATGCAAATCATAGAAGAAAATTGATGGAAAACTGTTCTAATTCTACCCTTCTCTTTCTATACTTGGAGGCGAAGGCCGCCAGGTTTTACTCACTTTCAACAAAAATATCTAAAATTCTTAGAACAGTATCTTCATGAGTGCAGAGAATTTGTTATCCTATTACGTACTGTGATAATTCTCTTTTCAAAATATTTTGAAGAACATTGGAAACAACTAGAAATATTCTTTCGTTATTTTAATGAAATATTATTTTCAAATATACATTTTTGAACCTTTTGCAGGAAAAAGATGACTCATCAAGTTTTAATCTCGCAATCTAAAGGAAAATCTCTTTGCTTAACTCTAGCATCTCCTTCAAAAAGGACCAAATAATTTTATGCTCCAGGATTAAAGTATCCTGATTACATGCTTGTTAATGATCTATGGAACAACATATGCGCTCACGAAAAAAGACAAATTAGAGTTCATATGACTCATCTAGTCAACCTTTTAAAAGAAAAGGATGAGAAGTTTCTTAAACAAAACTAGCAGCTTAAAGAAAAATATACAGATCTTTCATATAAGATTAATTATCTCTATCCTTATTCCAATAAAATTGGAATAACATCTCATGAGATGTTTCAAATCCTCGAAATACCAGAATATAATCAGCAAAATATTTGTCTGGAACGTCTTAACGGAGAGCAACTATGGTCCAAACTAAATATTTTGCCTCAAGATATTCAAAATGTTATTAAGGTAAAAGTTGAAGATGACAATATTGTCTCCCTTTTAAAAGCTCACAAGGAACATACAATTCCTATAACAAATGGCTCTCCCAGATTCGCGATAAATATTGATCATATTCCCATTTACATCCCGCATATTGATGCTGGACTTGTATACGAGTTACAAATCGCAAGGGAACCTCCATTTTTCTATAATCCAATGAGGCTTAAGGGCCTGCCAGCCATAATCAAGACAACCATCTTTTTGTCTCTAATAACTTTGGCACACCTTCAATTTAGCATTACAGCTACCTTACATGAACGAAGAGGACCTGACTATTTTCCAAGCTTACAAATTTGGGAAATCTCTACATTCTATGAAATTCATCCTTGGGGTTCATGGTTCGATGTGGAACGCTATGATACAGGCCTAGATCGTTTTTAGAGTACCATTCGGTTCTACCAAAAACTTAAAACTTTATTCGATGATTATTCTTACTTTATAACACAGACTTCTAATCATCTGCACAGACATTAGCATGGGAGAAACCTCACATCACAGAACCACTAAGGCAGTCATTGATAACTGGATGTCTAATCCACCTATTAGGCCAGAAACCAGAGAAGCTTATGACGTGTTTATGGGAGTAAAACAATATCAAGAAAATGCCTCCGGTCAAGAAGAAGGACCAGTCTCTTCAAATGACATATCAATTGATAACGACTTGGTCGAAAAAATAACACATAGATGAGATGATATGTGACTTATGGTAAAATTCATATACCATTAACTTATGGTAACTGCTGATTAATATCAACGACTTAAACACTAAGTCGATCACCCTTATCATTTTTCCAAAAATTTTAAATAACCAACTTTTATAAAATTCTTTCACAGCTAAATAAAGCAGACTACAGCTAAAATAACAGCCTACATACCTACAACCACTCAGCTTTGGATGCTTAAGGAAGAGGCAATTTTTGTCAAAAAGTCTAAGCTACTCTACATCTCTTAGGTTTTGATAAAATTGAAGCCGGCGAGACCTACAAGCTTTGTTAAAATATGATAGGAATCTTTGCATAGTTCCTAAAAAGTCTATAAAAGGAGAAGGAGTTGATGCGTTCAAGGGAGGTGTTTTGGAGAGTGAAGTCTTATCCTCTCTAGTGAAATCCCTCCAAGTTTCCCTTTTTTAAGTTTTCAGTTTTAGTTTAAGTTTGAGTGAGGCTTGCTTTTAATTCTTCTTTTGAGTGTTTGTAAGATAAGTGCCAAGCCTTCGGTTTGTAAGTGTTTTAAGTTTATTTTCTTTCTAGTTTGTAAGTCTCTTATATAAATACTATCTAGTTTACTTCTGTTTTTCTGCTGTTACTATTCATTACTGTTCATACTATTACTGTTCATTTTTACTATTCATTTCTATATTTTCTTCTTTTATTTTTGATATACATGTGAATAAAGAAGAAGATATAGCTATAAATAATAGATATATCCTCTCCTCTGTCTACACAGTATTCCCCACGAGCTAACTCTATCGTATCAAGGCTAAACAAGTCCTGGGTCCCGCCGGCTTCAATTTTGTCAAAACCTAAGAGATGTAGAGTAGCTTAGCCTATTTGACAAAAATTACCTCTTCCTTAAGCATCCAAAGCTGAGTGGTTGTAGCTATGTAGGTTGTTATTTTAGCTGCAGTCTGCTTTATTTAGCTGTGAAAGATAGTATTTACATAAGAGACTTACAGATACCAACCGTGACCAGGACTTGTTTAGCTTTGATACGATAAAGCTAGCTCGTGAGGAATACTGTGTGGACGGAGGAGAGGATATATCTATTGTTTATAGCTATATCTTCTTCTTTATTCACATGTATATCAAAAGTAAAAGAAGAAAATATAGAAATGAATAGTAAAAATGAACAGTAACAACGTGAACAATAATAGCAGAAAAACAAAAGCAAACTAGATAGTATTTACATAAGAGACTTAAAAACTAGAAAGAAAATAAACTTAAACACTTACAAACCGAAGGCTTGGTGATCTGCTGGAGCTAGTAGTAGTAGAGCACACTTATCTTACAAACACTCAAAAGAAGAATTAAAAGCAAACCTCACTCAAACTTAAACTAAAACTGAAAACTTAAAAAAGGGAAACTTGGAGGGATTTCACTAGAGAGGATAAGACTTCACTCTCCAAAACGCCTCCTTGAACGCATCAACTCCTTCTCCTTTTATAGACTTTTTAGGAACTATGCAAAGATTCCTTTCATATTTTAACAAAGCTTGTAGGTCCTGCCGGCTTTAATTTTGTCAAAACCTAAGAGATGTAGAGTAGCTTAGCCTTTTTGACAAAACTTGCCTCTTCCTTAAGCATCCAAAGCTGAGTGGTTGTAGGTATGTAGGCTGTTATTTTAGCTGTAGTCTGCTTTATTTAGCTGTGAATGAAATTTGTATATAAGTTTAGTAATTTTTAAACTTTTAAAAAAGATAATGGGTGATCGACTTATTATTTAAGTCGTTGATATTAATCAGTAGTTACCATAAGTTAATGGTATATGAATTTTACCATAAGTTAATGGCGAATTTTTTCCATATGTTAATGGCGAATTTTACCATAAATTAATGGTATATCATAGATCAATTTCGTAACAATCGTCGCCATTGTTGTCAAAACCATCTTCACTATCCATGGGAGTATCTTCAAGGACGGGGTTCATCTTTTATTTTAACAGGCTCTGATGTCTCAGCAGGTTCTGAAGTAGAGGACGTAGTATCCATTGGTGCTAGTATCATTAGCATTTCATCATAAGTTAATAACTTTAGTTTTTCTTCGCTCGCATTTGGATATTGTAGAGCAAATTTGTCATAAAGACTTTCTTGTATAGCCTTCATATCAGATCTTCTAGGATTTGATTTTATGCCATATTCTGTTCTATAGTCTGGGAGTAATGAGCTTTTTCTTCCATTTAGATAGTTTGCAATATTCCAACGATCATACCATTTCACAGAAATACTTCTTGCAAATAAGATGGTGTGCTGTTAGCACAATCCCAATCCCATTGCATAATCCACGGGAGACCAAATTCCATAGATATTTGAAGCATATCTTGTGGAGATACAATTTTTCCTTGTTTTTTAAGGACTTCTTTTGGCATAATTTCTTTGATGGCTCCAAATTTACCCAGAAGGTTTTAATAAACCAATTTGGTAGACACATTTGATTCATAAATTGAATCCACCATGAATGCTTTCCCAGATAATTTTGAATGTACAGAACATGTTCCCAAGCAGCTTGATAGTCCCAATAATTATATTGTTGGGGACCAATTAGAGTTTTTTCTTTAAACTTTCGCGGAACGTTGGGATTTCCATATGAGTTCCATTCATTTAATGGATAATACGATATATTCTTAGCTGAGAGTAACTATATTCTTTACCTCGGTATCTATGATGAGCAAATGCACTTTCTGTTTCTTTAAAAAAAATTCATAGAGGAGGGTAGTTTTACCGAACATGGACGGCACATAGTAATATTCCTTAGGAAGGAATTTTGCTGCCATTTCAATTGGTAAAAGAGTCTGATCAGACATTTCAAGGATGACAAGTTTATCCAATATTTTCTGATAAAATTGAGAATAAGTTCCCTTATTGTCTTGTGTTAAGGGAGTAGAAGAATATCTCTCTTTTTCATGTGAGAGAGCCTTTTGGTAATGATATTTTGACAGGGCCATATCCTTGTAGAAATTCTCTAGAGAGGAAATCAGGTAAATTATTATTATCACCTTTAATAAATTATATATCAAAATCAAACACAGTAAGGATAGCTTGCCATCTAGCAAATATTTGTTTAGATGCTAAGTTTTGAACATCTTTATTGATAACGTATTTTGCAGACATACAGTCGATTCTGAGCAAGAATTTTTGGTTTAATAAATAGCTTTGAAATTTATTGATAGAAAGAACAATAGCAAGCATTTCTTTTTTAATTGTTGAATAATTTTTTCGAGTGTCATTCCAAGCACCAGAAGTAAAGGCTATTAGAACATCTTTATTGTTAACTCTTTGCTTAAGAATCCCCCTGTAGCCAAAATCAGATGCATCTATTTCAACTATTTTAAAGGCTGTAGGATCTGGAAGAGATAAACAAGGCAATATTTTTACTTTAGTTTTTATCCTTTTGACCGCTTCAGAATGTCTTTCTGTCCATTCGGTACAATCTTTTTTTAAACGATAACTAAGAATTTTTCTATCGTAGGCAAGATCTTTATAGAAATCAGAAACATAATTAAGATATCCTAGAAATCATTGTAATTGCTTAGTGTCTTTTATCTCATCAAGAAATTTATCAGCAAAGGCAATGACTCTGTGGATAGGAGAAATAGTACCTTTATTAATAGAATATCCTAAAAATTGTATTTTGGTTTGGAAGAGTTTTATTTTTCTAGCGGAGACAACTAAACAATTATCTTTAATGATTTTAAAGAAGATATGTAGATGTTTCCAATGTTGGTCGATATCTTTAGAAAAAACAAGAACATCATCAATGTAAACAATGGTGAAAGAAGTGTAGGGATTAAATATTTCGTTCATTATTTTCTGGAATTTAGAGGGACCATTTTTTAAACCAAAACGCATAACATTCCACTTATAATGACCGAAAGGGACAGTAAAAGCTGTTTTATAGCGATCATCTTCAGTAATTTGAACTTGCCAAAATCCAGATTTCATGTCAAAATTTGAAAATAAACTTGTTCCTTGTAATCTCTTCATTAGATCTTTTTTATTTGGTATAGGATATCGAATCCATTGTAAGACTTTGTTAAGAGGTTTGTAATTGAAAACACTTCTAGGAACTCCTCTTTCAAGTTCCGCAGCATTCTCAACATAAAAAGCTGCGCAACTCCAAGGAGAAGAGCTGGGTTTGATCAGGTTTTTCTTTTGTAGATCAGAAATCTCTTGCTTACATATTTCTAAAAGTCGCTGACTTATTTGTATTGGGCGAGCTTTGGTAGGAATTTTATTTTCAGAAAAATCTTTTTCATATGGGAGGTTAACAACATATTTTTTTTTAAACTAAAAAGCATGAGGAATCTACGAACAAACTTCTTTTTCAAGTTTTTCATGGAAAAATTTTATCTTTTCAGCAAATCTTTCTTCATTAATTTGTTTTTCTATCTTTTCTAATTTAATCTCATCAGAAATATCTTGAAGGAGTTTTTCTTTATGAGATAAAGATGAAACTAAATAATAAGATAAGCTTCTTCAGGAGCATTGTTAAACTTGATAGTATATTTAAACCCATTATTATGAAAATGAAGCCCATTGTCATCAACAGAAAAGGGTTTGAGAAGATTAATGAAAGGAGTGCTAAGGATAATGTTTTGTTGTAAATCTTTGACCAAGATAAAGGATGTTTTTAAACATAAACCTTGATTACAAACATGAACACCAGAAAGTTTATATTCAATACTAAGACTATGTCCACCCGCGGAAGAAAGACTATGAGTTGTTTTTTCAAAGTATTGAAAGGGAACAATGCCTTCTCTAATACAATTTAGGTCTGCTCCAGTGTTAATTAAAGCAGTATCTTTGACAGTGAACCTGGACTAAATTTTGAGGATATCGCATTTCTATTTTTGACTGATATACTTTTCTACGGTATCAATATTATTAGCGCATTTATTTGGTTGAGACTTTAAGGTAAAAATTTATTATTTAAGATTTTTAAGTTGAATTTTAACTTCTTTTTGTTCTTTTTGAGGTCTTCATTGGATGCCTTTTTAGATGGAAAAGTTATAGTAGAAGAGGCACTGTTTTTCCTTTTTATCATCTCGAGATCTTTCTTTAACTGTATCCCCTTCTCTTGAGGATTAGTAATGGCATTAATGGTCTCAAGAATGAAATGTTCATGTTCATCTAGGGTATTTAATTCAGAGGAACTATTATAAGATGTTATGGATGAATCATCAGAACTATTTTCCTTTTTAGAAGTGCAAAGATTATTGCAACTATTATAAGATGTTATGGATGAATCATCAGAACTATTTTCCTTTTTAGAAGTGCAAAGATTATTGCACTCATCGTTAGAGGAAGAATTATCATCAATAAGATTTAAAGTATTAATAAGTTTTTTGATTTACTCTTCAGTAAAGGCATTGGAGTTTAATATTAACTCATTAATCTTCTTTTTTATTTCCTTTTGAAAACATTTATTAGCATAATATCCTTTTTGTTTACATTTATAGCATGTAGGAGCCATTGTAGTATCATTTCTATTTTTCCTAAAATTTCTTTTAGGAGGTTTTCTTGGTATTCTTTTGGTTTTATTAGAATTTTGTGTTTTTTGATAATTAGATTTTGTTTTACGATAATTCTAAGGACTATTTTTTATCGCATTATAGTAATGAGCTTTTTCTTCCATTTAGATAGTTTGCAATATTCCAACGATCATACCATTTCACAGAAATACTTCTTGCGAAATAAGATGGTGTGTTGTTAACACAATCCCAATCCCATTGCATAATCCACGGGAGACCAAATTCCATAGATATTTGAAACATATATTGTGGAGATATATTTTTTTCCTTGTTTTTTAAGGACTTCTTTTGGCATAATTTCTTTGATGGCTCCAAATTTAGCCCAGAAGGCTTGTTTTTTAAGGACTTCTTTTGGCATAATTTCTTTGATGGCTCCAAATTTAGCCCAGAAGGTTTCAATAAACCAATTTGGTATTTTGGCATAATTTCTTTGATGGCTCCAAATTTAGCCCAGAAGGTTTCAATAAACCAATTTGGTAGACATATTTGATTCATAAATCGTATCCACCATGAATGCTTTCCTAGATGATTTTGAATGTACAGAACATGTTCCCAAGAAGCTTGATAGTCCCAATAATTGTATGGTTAGGGACCAATTAAAGTTTTTTCTTTAAACTTTCGCGGAACGTTGGGATTTCCATATGAGTTCCATTCATTTAATGGAATAATATGATATATTCTTAGCCGAGAGTAACTATATTCTTTACCTCGGTATCTATGATGAGCAAATGCACTTTCTGTTTCTTTAAGAATTTTTTCGTAGAGGAGGGTAGTTTTACCAAACATGGACGACACATGGTTATATTCCTTGGGAAGGAATTTTGCTGCCATTTCAATTGGTAAAAGAGTCTGATCATACATTTCAAGGATGACAAGTTTATCCAATGTTTTTTGATAAAATTGAGAATAAGTTCCCTTATTGTCTTGTGTTAAGGGAGTAGAAGAAGATCTCTCTTTTTCATGTGAGAGAGCCTTTTGGTAATGATATTTTGACAGGGCCATATCCTTGTAGAAATTTCCTAGAGAGGAAATCAGGTAAATTATTATTATCACCCTTAATAAATTCTATATCAAAATCAAACACAGTAAGGATAGAGCAAATATTTGTTTAGATGCTAAGTTTTAAACATCTTTATTGATAACGTATTTGGCAGACATACAGTCGATTCTGAGTAAGAATTTTTGGTTTAATAAACCGCTTTGAAATTTATTGATAGAAAGAACAATAGCAAGCATTTACTTTTTAATTGTTGAATAATTTTTTCGAGTGTCATTCCAAGCACCAGAAGTAAAGGCTACTAAAACATCTTTATTGTCAACTCTTTGCTTAAGAACCCCCCCATGGCCAAAATCAAATGCATCTATTTCAACTATTTTAAAGGCTGTACGATCTGGAAGAGATAAACAAGGCAATGTTTTTTTACTTTAGTTTTTATCCTTTTGACCGCTTCAGAATGTCTTTCTGTCCATTCGGTACAATCTTTTTTTAAACGATCACTAAGAATTTTTCTATCGTAGGCAAGGTATTTATTGAAATCAGAAACATAATTAAGACATCCTAGAAATCTTTGTAATTGCTTAGTGTCTTTTATCTCATCAGGAAATTTATCAGCAAAGGAAATGACTCCGTGGATAGGAGAAATAGTACCTTTATTAATAGAATATCCAAAAAATTATCGTTTGGTTTGGAAGAGTTTTATTTTTCTAGGGAAGACAACTAAACCATTATCTTTAATGATTTTAAAGAAGATATGTAGATGTTTCCAATGTTGGTCGATATCTTTAGAAAAAAAACAAGAACATCATCAATGTAAACAATGGTGAAAGAAGTGTAGGGATTAAATATTTCGTTCATTATTTTCGTGAATTTAGAGGGAGCAATTTTTAAACCAAAAGGCATAACATTCCACTCATAATGACCGAAAGGGACAGTAAAAGCTGTTTTATAGCGATCATCTTCAGCAATTTGAACTTTCCAAAATCCTGATTTCATGTCAAATTTTGAAAATAATCTTGTTCCTTGTAATCTCTTCATTAGATCTTGTTTATTTGGTATAGGATATCGAATCCATTGTAAGACTTTGTTAAGAGGTTTGTAATTGATAACCAATCTAGGAACTCCTCTTTCAAGTTCTGCAGCATTCTCAACATAAAAAGCTGCGCAACTCCAAGGAGAAGAGCTGGGTCTGGCCAGGTTTTTCTTTTGTAGATCAGAATCTCTTACTTACATATTTCTAAAAGTCTCTGACTCATTTGTATTGGGCGAGCTTTGGTAGGGATTTTATTTTCAAAAAAATCTTTTTTATATGGGAGGTTAACAACATGTTTTTTTCTAAACCAAAAAGCATGAGGAATCTCCGAACAAACTTCTTTTTCAAGTTTTTCATGGAATAGTTTTATCTTTTCAACAAATCTTTCTTCATTAATTTGTTTTTCTATCTTTTCTAATTTAATCTCATCAGAAATGTCTTGAAGGATTTCTTCATTAATTTGTTTTTCTATCTTTTCTAATTTAATCTCATCAGAAATGTCTTGAAGGAATTTTTATTTATGAGATAAAGATGAAACTAAATAATTAAGATAAGCTTCTTCAGGAGCATTGTTAAACTTGATAGTATATTTAAACCTATTATTATGAAAATGAAGCCCATTGTCATCAACAAAAAATGGTTTGAGAAGATTAATGAAAGGAGTGCTAGAGATAATGTTTTGTTGTAAATCTTTGACCAAGATAAATGATGTTTGTAAACATAAACCTTGATTACAAACATGAACATCAGAAAGTTTATATTCAATACTAAGACTATGTCCACCTGCGGAAGAAAGACCATGAGTTGTTTTTTCAAAGTATTGAGAGAAAACAATGCCTTCTCTAATACAATTTAGGTTTGCTCCAGTGTCAATTAAAGCAGTATCTTTGATAATGAAGCTGGACTAAATTTTGAGGATAATATCACATTTCCATTTTTGCCTGATATACTTTTCTACGGTATCAATATTATTAGAGCATTTATTCGGTTGAGACTTTAAGGTAAAAATTTCTTGTTTAAGATTTTAAGCTGAATTTTGACTTCTTTTTGTTCTTTTTTGAGGTCTTCAATGGATGCCTTTTTAGATAGAAAAGTTAGAGTAGAAGAGGCCCTATTTTTCCTTTTTGCCATCTCGAGATATTTCTTTAACTGTATCCCCTTCTCTTGAGGATTAGTAATGACATTAATGGTATCAAGAATGAAATGTTCATGTATCTAGGGTTTTTAATTCAGAGGAACTATTATAAGATGTTATGAATGAATCATCAGAACTATTTTCCTTTTTAGAAGTGCAAAGATTATTGCACTCATCGTTAGAGGAAGAATTATCATCAATATGATTTAAAGTATTAATAAGTTTTTAGATTTCAACTTCAGTAAAGGCATTGGAGTTTAATATTAACTCGTTAATCTTCTTTTTTATTTTTTTTTAAAACATTTATTAGCATAATATCCTTTTTGTTTACATTTATAACATGTAGGAGCCTTTGTAGTATAATTTCTATTTTTTTAAAAATTTCTTTTAGGAGGTTTTCTTTGTATTCTTTCGGTTTTATTAGAATTTTGTGTTTTTTGATAATTAGATTTTGTTTTATGATAATTCTTAGGACTATTTTTTATCCTTGGATTTTCCATTTGAAAACCAAATTGGTAACAAAAATCTCCCAATTCTCTTTTACCAAATTGGAGTAGTCGGCCTGCGGTGGTGAAACCATAGACCCCGCTCTCGTCGGTGTATATCCCCGTGAGAAACAACTCACTCTTTGATTCTAGTGCTCTTTCTACAATAAAACAATTGTAGATATTTGTAGTTAAAAACTACTACAAATATTGTATGCTTGATTACTTTAAATTCTAAATCACTTTCTTTATTTCTTTTTTCAGAGCTTTAATTCTAAGCATTTTATTATTCAGCCTCATTGCTTTATAATAGCTTTAATCGTAAGCACTACTCTTGTTTTACTGCTTTACTTGAATTGAATTTTAATTCTCTATATTTTTCTAGTATGATCTAGAATCTTTAGCATTTTCTAGTTCTCTTTCATTGTCCTCTTTTTACTTGCCTTCGTCGCAACTTACACAGCTTTGATCTGTGTTCATCTGGTGTTGTTGACTGGTGGGGACATTGCGAACTTTTTAGAGTTCTTCTTATGCTTAATTTTTAGCTTGTTCCTTTGCTATCTGCTTTAAGTCTTTTTCCTTAACTAGTTGTCGCAGTTCACACGGTTTTTGCCTACTAAGCTTTGTTTGCGTCTAGGGCCTTTCTGTCCGTATTCATCCCTGGCTGTTGACAGGTTGAGTCTTAAAGACTTTCTAAGATGTCTAAGTTTCTAAGCTATCCTTTTGCGAAAACCATGTTGGTTAAAACCTCTGATCCTAAGTTAACAAATATAAATACTATTGAAGATTTCTATAATGAATCATCTTTTGAAATCGATAAAGAGTTCCTAAGGAAAGACTTTAACTCCCAAAAAAATAAAGTTAAAAAAGAACGGTTTTTCCAAACATATGATGAAGACTCTAGAACATCCATTAGAGCCTTATACTATGATTTTATGCGAACAAACAAACAGAATATACCCTTCTTTCTATGGTATGAAGCCATATATTTAGAAGATCTAAAATACTCTATTAAACATCTACCTATTGAAAATAATGCTTTTGTTTTGAAAACAATATCTAATACATGGAAAATAGACAAAAAAAAATAGAATCTTTACATCTACCCTTAGAACCAATAAAGGTGGGAAAAGAACATGTAAAAGCTATCACTATCACATCTTTGGAACCTTCTAGTTGGGTACCCTTGCAAAGGGATATCACCCTTGTGACTGAACAAAATAATTTTGCCAATATTTACCTTCAGACAATAAGTAAACAAACAGATAGAATTGAAGATTTGATTCTCGGCATAAGGAAACCTCTTACTCACCCGATGTTTATACCATCTTTTCCACCTCAGATTTTTACCAATACCAAATTAAATAATAAAAAACCTTTTGATGAACAAATCCAGGATTTTAATGAAGAATCAACCAAGAGATTAAAAGATATAGAAAAAGGAAAGTCTCTTGCAATCAATGTCCTATCTGATCTTGAATCACAATTTGATGATATAACCAACACTGATCATGATTTCGACAAACCCCTAACAATCAGAGTATTAAAAACATCCATATTCTTCCAATAATACAAAGAATTACTATAGGAGACTAACTCCTGCCGATATGCAATTTGAATAATTTAATAGCCAAAAAATAAGTTTCGATGGTAACTCCCTAGTTGAATGGAACCTTGATGGTTATACTGAATACCAGATAATACATCTATTACAAAAAAATGCTTATATATGTCAATGCTTGTAGACAACAAGATAATCCCGAAAAAGATATTGCTAGTGGCCTATGTTCATCATTTTCTGGTCAGTTACAAGGATGGTGGGATCGGTACCTTACTGATTCACAAAAACATAATATTTTAAATAGTTATAAAAAAACCCAATATGGAGAACCAATCCTTGATAAGACAGGACAAGTGATTAATGATGCTGGCTATACCTTGCTTCTTGCTATATATCATCACTTTATAGGTCTTGTCGATAGCCTTCAAGATAAAGTCAGAGAACAACTCATAAATTTTAGGTGTAAAACCCTTACGGACTTTAAATGGTACAAAGACGTGTTTCTGTCAAAAATTTACCAACTACATGATTGTAATAATCCCATTTGGAAAGAAAAGTTTATTTCTGGCCTTCCACCTTTATTTGCCGAAAAGGTTAGAATATCTCTTAAAGACCAGTGTAATGGCGTCATTCTCTATGATCAAATTCCCTTCGGAGAATTAATCCAAATAGTCAACACTATTAGTTTAAAACTTTGTAACGATATTAAAATTAAGAATCAGTAAAAAATCAAAACCTTTTAGGTAAAAAAGAATTGGGGGATTTTTATTACCAATTTGGTTTTCAAATGGAAAATCCTTGGATAAAAAATAGTCCTAAGAATTATCGTAAAACAAAATCTAATTATCAAAAAACACAAAATTCTAATAAAACCGAAAGAATACCAAGAAAACCTCCTAAAAATTTTTTTTAGGAAAAATAGAAATGATACTACAAAGGCTCATACATGTTAAATGTAAACAAAAAGGACATTATGCTAATAAATATTTTCAAATGGAAATAAAAAAGAAGATTAATGAGTTAATATTAAACTCCAATGCCTTTACTTATTAATACTTTAAATCTTATTGATGATAATTCTTCCTCTAACGATGAGTGCAATAATCTTTGCACTTCTAAAAAGGAAAATAGTTCTGATGATTCATCCATAACATCTTATAATAGTTTGCAATAATCTTTGCACTTCTAAAAAGGAAAATAGTTCTGATGATTCATCCATAACATCTTATAATAGTTTCTCTGAATTAAATACCCTAGATGAACATGAACATTTCATTCTTGAGACCATTAATGTCATTATTAATCCTCAAGAGAAGGGGATATAGTTAAAGAAAGATCTCGAGATGATAAAAAGGAAAAAGAGTGCCTCTTCTACTATAACTTTTCCATCTAAAAAGGCATCCATTGAAGACCTCAAAAAAAAGAAAAAGAAAAAAAAGAAGTCAAAATTCAACTTAAAAATCTTAAACAAGAAATTTTTACCTTAAAGTCTCAACCGAATAAATGCTCTAATAATATTGATACCATAGAAAAGTATATCAGGCAAAAATGGAAATGCGATATTATCCTTAAAATTTAGTCCAACTTCACTGTTAAAGATACTGCTTTAATTGACACTGGAGCAGACCTAAATTGTATTAGAGAAGGAATTGTTCCCTCTCAATACTTAAAAACAACAACTCATAGTCTTTCTTCCGCGGGTGGACATAGTCTTAGTATTGAATATAAACTTTCTGTTGTTCATGTTTGTAATCAAGGTTTATGTTTAAAAACATCCTTTATCTTGGTCAAAGATTTACAACAAAACATTATCCTTAGCACTCCTTTCATTAATCTTCTCAAACCCTTTTCTGTTGATGACAATGGGCTTCATTTTCATAATAATGGGTTTAAATATACTATCAAGTTCAATAATGCTCCTGAAGAAGCTTATCTTAATTATTTAGTTTCATCTTTATCTCATAAAGAAAAATTCCTTCAAGACATTTCTGATGAGATTAAATTAGAAAAGATAGAAAAACAAATTAATGAAGAAAGATTTGCTGAAAAGATAAAACTATTCCATGAAAAACTTGAAAAAGAAGTTTGTTCGGAGATTCCTCATGCTTTTTGGTTTAGAAAAAAATATGTTGTTAACCTCCCATATGAAAAATATTTTTCTGAAAATAAAATTCCTACCAAAGCTCGCCTAATACAAATGAGTCAGGGACTTTTAGAAATATGTAAGCAAGAGATTTCTGATCTACAAAAGAAAAACCTGATCAGACCCAGCTCTTCTCCTTGGAGTTGCGCAGCTTTTTATATTTAGAATGCTGCGGAACTTGAAAGAGGAGTTCCTAGATTGGTTATCAATTGCAAACCTCTTAACAAAGTCTTACAATGGATTTAATATCCTATACCAAATAAACAAGATCTAATGAAGAGATTACAAGGAACACGATTATTTTCAAAATTTGACATGAAATCAGGATTTTGGAAAATTCAAATTGCTGAAGAGGATCGCTATAAAATAGTTTTTACTGTCCCTTTTGGTCATTATGAGTGGAACGTTATGCCTTTTGGTTTAAAAAATACTCCCTCTGAATTCTAGAAAATAATGAACGAAATATTTAATCCCTACACTTCTTTCACCATTGTTTACATTGATGATGTTCTTGTTTTTTCTAAAGATATCGACTAACATTGGAAACATCTACATATCTTCTTTAAAATCATTAAAGATAATGGTTTAGTTGTCTCCGCTAGAAAAATAAAACTCTTCCAAACCAAAATACAATTTTTAGGATAATCTATTTATAAAGGTACTATTTCTCTGTAGGATGTCTAAAAATCACAATGGATAGCTGATACCCATCAAGCTTCAATGATGAAAGATACAATCCGATGACTTTCACGTCAACAAACGAAAGCTGCAAATGAAGGACTTTTTACATAGATCGAGAAGAGTTACAATTCAACGACACTTTCGACAACTGATGAAAACTCTATTCAGTGGTCTTCACAATCAGAAGAGTTACAATTCAACGACACTTTCGACAACTGATGAAAACTCTATTCAGTGGTCTTCACAATCAACAGTGAGAGTTACAATCTGATGACTTTCTGAAAACTCTATTCAGTGGTCTTCACAATCAACAGTGAGAGTTACAATCTGATGACTTTCACACCCCATGACAGTTAAAGTAAGGATTACTGAACAATAGTCCTTGCAACGCTTTATAGAAGAGGTTACAAGTCAACCAACCCCTTCTAAAGCGCGGAATTCATCCCCGCATTATGATTCTTGAAATGCAGGTGACCCCCGCATTTCTATGTCACAACAGGCGAAACGTGAGCGACCCCCGCGTTTTCAAGATGGTAACAAGTAAAACGCGAGCGGCCCTCGCGTTCTTAACGTTCAGTCAACACCCAACTTCGCGTCTCAATTCTAAGAAGCAAAGTTAGGGTCCTGAACACCGAATTGGGCGTTTGACTCATTCAAACATGAGTCGGACCGTTTCAGAACTGTTTCCCCACGATCTGAGGAAATCACGCCAACTTAGGAGCGGATTTAGAGGGCAGTTATAACCTCTTATCCACCTATAAAACCTCAACAAACTCAACTGAGTAGGAGGTGGGAGATTTTTCAGTATCTAAACCGTACGAGGAGGTTCGGAGCTTGGATCTTATCTGGAGATTACAGAGGCGAATTCTTCGAAGGAGAAGATTTAACTCAGATTCAGAGGATCAAATCTAAAAGAATCTTTCAGCAACAAAAAATCTGCTTGGCCATTAACCGAATTTTCGGTTTTAACAACTCTTTTCACAGAGTTCTAACTCGTTCTTAGTTCTAAAACTCGTTAAGAGTTATTCATCAAACTTTCCACAAAAGTTCATTGTTCCCACAAGATAACAGATGGTCGGATCGTCAACGGAGAGCAAATTCGACGCAAGCAATCGAAGGAGACACTCCATTGCTACCAAGAAGAACCCAGTTTTAAACAAAGGGGAGAATCAAATTCATTCTCTTCTCTTTTGTAATCGAATTGTAATAGAGATTAAAGGAATACAAGTTAATTTTCCTTTATTTCTTTTACTACAAAATTTCCAACAAACAAAAGATGGCGACTCTGCTGGGGACTAGCTTTTTTGACGAAGAAGTGGTGGCGCAATCCGACGTCCACCTTATGGGAATGACTGTTGAAACTCTCATCGTGGAGTTCGACCAAGCAAAGTACGAGGAAGCCCTCTCCTCTGGATCGCTTAGCCCCAAGGCTAGGCGCGACGTTCGCAAGATCTCCAAGGAGATCAAACATGTTGCTAAAATACCAAAGAAAGCCCTCTCCTTTGGCCAAGATTCGTTGAATAGCCCCTCTATCTCAAGAGCAGGCTTAGCCTCTGCTGAACTCGTCCAGCGAGTTGAATGTCCCACATCCGCGTCAACACGACGCGCTTCAGGCCATAAACGGTCCATAGAGGAGACGAGCTCTATAAACGCCAACGACGCTGCTGCCAAGGCTTTGAAACAAGCAAGTAGAACTCCGCTCAAAGACGGAGAAGATCCATACGACGAGCACATCTACGCGAAAGCCGAATGCTGTCCCAACGCGAGGATCGCGTTCTTGAAGCTTTACCCGAACACATCGTTTCCACCACAGAGCGCACGCTTCACGGCAATGAGCCCGACTACGAGCCTCAGCTGATACAGCTAAAACGTGACCCTCAGTGACACGTTATTTCTTCAAAATGCAGCCCTCAGAAAGGCGCTGCCGAAGATAAACGCACACATCACATGTGCGTTCAAATGAAACATAACCCTCAAAGGTCCGTTTCACCAACTAAACGCGATCCTCAGGGGTGCGTTCAACCAAACCAGGACCCTCGAGGGCCTGTCTCATCATTTAAACGTAGGCCTCAGCCTAATGTTTACAAATCCAAATGCGATCCTTACGTTATTCCTCAGGAACGTGACCCTCGTGTTGTTCCTCAGGATCGTGATCCTCAAGAGGTCCGCCAAGTTTAGAAAAGTCAACATGGGTTTAAAATCCACGTTTGACCAGAATCAATCTTACCCACTCAAGGGTAGGGGGTTCCATCTCCGTCTCCACACCCAGGGAATGATTCCTCCCAAGTTCCTGATTTGCGGGAATTATTGTCAAGAGGAAAACCAGCACAGCAAGCAGCTCACCCATGCCAATGTGAGCAGTTTATCTCTACAGTCCTGTCAGAATGCTATTATTGCACATCCGTACCTCGACAGTCCGTGTTCAACAGGTTGACAAATGTTGTTAGACCTGCCAAACGATAACGTCGATACAAAAAGAAGAAAGCCAAAACTGAATACCCCGAAGTCACTATAAATATGATAGGTAGAGGGAAGGCTCAGGTCCCAGTTCTGAGGAGTCACAAAGAAGTCATTCCCTGACTGTTCGGGAAATTTGTGACAAGTTCGAAGGAGTGTACCGGTATACTCGGACTCAAACAGGAACCATTCACTCGGTTAACTACCAAAGATTAGCCAAGGGGATCATTTCTGATGATGAACATTCGGCAATTGCCGAATCTCAATCTTCAAGCTCTGTTGTGGCACGAGAGGTTTCCGCTTACATGGCAGGAAATCGCAATTGCCGAATCTCAATCTTCAAGCTCTGTTGTGGCACGAGAGGTTTCCGCTTACATGGCAGGAAATCCTGAAGACCTAGCTAAGAGAGTAGACATCTGTTGTGGCACGAGAGGTTTCCGCTTACATGGCAGGAAATCCTGAAGACCTAGCTAAGAGAGTAGACAAACATCATGTCATGCTCCAAGCACAGTAAGAAACACTTCTGCAAATGAAGGACATGTTGGCCCAGCTCCTTGCTGAAACTCACAACTTGGAATCCTCCTCTGAAAACGAGAAGGAGATAGAAAGAAAGTTGCATCCTCAGTCTGCTAAAATGGACAAACAGGAGGCTCACCTCAATGCAATCACCAACAGAAGCGAGCTCCGTGAAGAAGGAATGGTACGGCCTTATCCTGCTGAGTGGGACACAGACTGGAGACGTGGTAGCAAATGATGCTATCCTGACGCGCTTGTTCATAGCCACTCTTAAAGGAGTCGCCTTCGAATGGTTTATGAAGCTGCCTGCTGGATCTATTCAGAAATTGGTAGATTTAGAAAGGCTTTTCTTAGCTAGGTTCTTCGAGGACGATACAGAAGTTTCAGTCCTGACTCTTCTCGCCACCAAGCAGAGGAAGGGAGAATCTATCAAGACCTATGTGGAGAGATTCCACAGCATGGCATTGCAATGCCCTTCAGGTATGATCCAATCAACTTTGGTTAAAACTTACAGGCACAACTTGCAGACCCAGCTCCTTGCTCAGATGGGAGTAGCAGAATATCGCTCCTGGAGACAACTAGTTTCGCAAGGAGAACAAACTAAAGAAATTGTTGCTCGAGTTAAAGCCGAAGAAGTGACGCAACCCAAGCCGCAGCAGCAATGCAATCAGCACAATGCCTAGCGGTCTAAGGGAAAAGAGACTTTGGAGGCTGACGCTAGCACGCGAGCACGACCTCCCGCTAAGCATGGCAAGGCTCCAATTTTTAAAGAGGAGCATGTAGACACCTTGTTCCAATTGCTTCGGAAGAACAACAAGTTGTAGCTGCCCGAAATCAGGAAGCCGAATGAAGCAGGGAAGGTGGATGACCCTAATTATTGCCGTTATTATAGGTTCCTAGAACATCCTACCAGAAAGTGTTATGTCTTCAAAGACATCCTGCAAAATTTGATGAATGCTAATGTGCTCACTTTAAAACCCGAGCAGAAGACTGTATCCACCAATATGATAGTGGTCTAATTCGGTGACTTCCCTCCGATAGTGACTACAGATGGCGTTGTCCCCATTCATAAAGGAGAAATGCACCTGAAGAATGCTGACTTGCAAAGTCAGAAAGACAGGGGGTTGGTACCCCTCACTACCCCAAAAGGGAAAATCATGTGAGTCCACCCTGATCTGCTAGGAGACCAACAGTGGACGAACACCTCGTCCATAAAGAAGGGCGGCAAGGCTAAGTCTTCCAACATGATTAGCCCCTCCGTTACTAAGAATGATGACCACCTCAAACCTCTTACCGATTCAGAAGAAGAGAGGATTGTCCTGGCAGCATACCCAGGAGACAACCCTGGCACTCGGTCAGGAAATGCTTACTTGAGAGACTACAACCAAAATACTCAAGAAGCTGAAGAACAGCCCCAAGACGCTGGGGGTTCTGTACCAAAGAAGCCGGTTGATAAAGGAAAACAAAAGGAGCTCCGGTTCAACACAAATCTTCACCAGGAATTTGGGGAATCGAGCGCTCCTTTCCAATTTAATGTCATGACGTAGCTGGCCAACATACCAGCCAGGATTACTCTATATGAGCTCCTAAGGTTGTCAAAAACCACTAAGGAAGCTCTAATCGAAGCCTTAAAGAATACGGAGAGCTTTATCACTCAAGTCACTCTGATTTCCGAAGCTTCTGAAGACCAGTCCTGCTTGCAACGTCTGCAAGCGGTTAGGAGTTTACCTTGCATATCATTTACTCAGGAAGATATATAGGTTAAACACAAATATGACAGACCTCTATACTACACAGGGTATATTAGATCGTTAGAAATCAGTCGTGTCCAAGTTGACCCGGGCTCAACGCTCAGCATCATGCCCTACAGGGTCATGCAGGTCTTAGGGATTCCCATGCATCGACTGAACACTACTCAGACTACCATCTTTGGGTTCAATGCAAACAGCACTCGGCCCCTGTGGAAGATCAAACTCAGGTGTCAAATCGGAGACCTTAAGTCCGAAGTGACTTGTTACATCATAGATGCGGACACGTCCTACAATCTTTTGCTAGGACGACCATGGATACATGCAAACCGCATTGTCCCATCTACCCTACATCAGGTCATGAAGTATGCCAATGATGAGGGAGAAGTTTGAACCCTAATTGCGGAAAAATACCCTTTCCGAGGAGTGGAAAACTTTCACACCAACTCCGCCTTCTACCTGGAATCCCAGGAGAAAGAAGATGTGGACAGCGGCAACGAAGCCGATATTGAACCGGATCCTGAAGAAGATTGTCCATGGGAATTGAATCTAAATATAATGGGTCAGGACGAGAGTAATAATAATGTACCGAGTGAGGGCAAGTGGTGCATTAATGAAGATTTTATTTTGGTGTACTTGTCTGATGTGTCCTCTAAAAATAAACAAATAGAGAATGATCCTAATGCAGGTACCAACCCATGGCACGCACTGTGCATAGAGGCATCACTCACATTGCCAATCGAGTCATCCTTCGCTTCTGATGAAGGAGTAGAAGACGCATAGAAGGCTTTCTTCAAAGTCTCATCCAAAAGGAAAGGGCAGAAGCCGATCTGTTTTTGTAAAGTCAAACCCGAACAACTCAAATGAGGAAGTTCAGAGGAAGATGACGGAGTTCCCCAATTCCATTACCACGAACCCAATTCTATACACTTAATAAAACGAATAGGGTATAACTTTAATAAAAAACAGGGTTTAAACTTGGGGAAAGGAAGGCGAACACCAATTCGAATGTCTCTAACCCCCAAAGGAAAACCTTCGGATTACTATCAAAAAACCGAAAGAGGTGTGGGCTACGTCACAACCCCTTCTGTCTCAGAAAATGAAATCAGTAATTATCTGCGTCAGGACCATTCTTCCGGGACATCTTCTTGGGAATCCGACGTCAGTGTCAGACCTTTCTTTAAAAGTCTGACTGTGAATATGGTTTCAACTAGTCATCCAGATGAAGACGCAGAGGGTGATGAAGAGTTACTCGAATCAACCAATGATCCTTGGATCAAACGCCTCAACATTTTGTGGGATATGCGCTTTGAACAACGCGAACCACCCACTGAAGATAAAGTGATCCAGGTCAATATGGGAGATGAACATGACCCTAAGCCCATCTTTATAGCTAAAAATTTATCATCATCCGAGAAAGAGGACCCTATATCTCTTATTCGAGAATATATAGATGTCTGCACTTGGAATTATGAAGATATGCCTGGCCTTGATCCAAAAGTTGCCATGCATCGGCTTAACATAGATCCGGGTGCAAAACCCGTTAAACAATAACAACGTCGGTTTCGTCCAGAAATCATGGAAGCAATTGAGTCCGAAGTTAAAAAAACTTATAGACTCGGGTTTTGTTAGAGAGGAACAACACCCAGATTGGGTAGCTAACATTGTTCCAGTTCCCAAGAAGAACGGTAAGGTCTGGATATGCATCGATTTCCGCAATCTTAATACAGCTTGTCCGAAAGACGAATTCTTGCTTCCTATCACAGATGTTATGATTGACAACACCTGCGGATATGAAAGGATGTCTTTCATGGATGGATTCTCCGGGTACAATCAGATCAAAATACACCCGGAAGACGAAAAACATACTGCTTTTAGAACACCACTTGGAGTGTATTGCTACACAGTGATGCCATTCGGCCTGAAAAACGCAGGTGCAACTTATCAACGTGCAATGAACGCCATCTTTCATGAACACCTACGTAAGAATATCGAGTGCTACGTTGACGATATAGCAGTAAAGAGCCAATATAAAGGTGATCATCTTACAGACTTGAAAACAATGTTCGACATCATGCGAGCACATCAACTGAAGATGAACCCAACAAAATATTTCCTTGGGGTATCAAGCAGGAAATTTTTAGGATTTATCGTCACATCCATAGGAATCTCTCTTGACCCAGAAAAAGTGCGTGCTATCCAAGACATGCCACCTCCGAAGAATCTCAAAGAGCTCAGAGGTTTGCAAGGCAGACTGGCCTACATTCAAAGATTCATATCAAATCTTTCAGGGTGTTGCCAACCTTTCTCTAAGCTCATGAAGAAAGGAGTATCCTTTGTTTGAGATGGAGAATGTCAAAAAACATTCGAGGAGATTAAGAGATATCTCACTCAACCGCCAGTTCTCGTGGCCCCAATATCAGGTAAGCCATTCCTGTTGTATGTGAGAGCCATGGAACATTCTCTTGGAGCTTTGTTGGCCCAGAACAATAATCAAGAGCAAGAGCAAGCCATCTACTACTTAAGCAGGACCATGATGGGAGCCGAGCACCGGTATAATCCGGTCGAAAAAGAATGTCTCGCTTTGGTATTCTCAGTTCAAAAGATGCGACATTACCTAGTTGGACAAACAATTCACGTCATCTCTAAGGTGAATCCCTTGAGAGTTCTGATGACGAAGCCATCATCTCTAAATTGTCGGCTCGCAAAATAGGCCATTCTCTTGTCACAATATGACATGAAATTCATGCCCTAAAAGGCGGTCAAGGGTTAAGCACTGGCAGACTTCTTAGCCGATCACCCGGTGTCGGGACCGTCTAAGTTGTATGAAGAATTGCCCGATGAAGTCGCTGAAGCTTGCATTGCTCAAGAAACTACGTGGGTGTGAAAATTATTCTTTGATGGTGCATCTAGAGCAAACCCTCATGGAGCAATTGTTGCGAGAGTAGGAGTAGTATTCGTCTCTCCAAATGGTCACGTGATCCCAAGAGGATTTTCCCTGATCGTACCTTGTACCAACAATGTAGCCGAGCATAATACGCTGCTATTAGGAATACAATTTGCTGAAGAACTCAATATTCGGTATCTTAAGGCTTACGGTGACTCTCAGCTCATCGTAAATCAAGTCCGAGGAGAATACGAGGTGCGTCATGAGGATCTAATCTCGTACTACTTCGCAGTGCTAAAGCAAGCTAAAAAGTTTGAAGGTTTCTTTATTGAATACATTCTGCGGGCTCAGAACGCTTCTGCAGACGCTTTAGCCTCTTTGACAACTTCACTAGCATTGCCACCAGGGGCTAAAACAATGATTACAGTCACGGGACGCGAGCTATACTGTTACAAGATTCCTATAGAGGAAAGCTCAGACAAGACAACGACAGGAGAAGTCTGTATAACCTCTATGGAGTTCGAATCTAGGGATTGGAGATTCCGATATATCGACTATGTCCTGTAAGGAATTTTTCCCGATAATCCTAAGGAAGTGGCTGCTATCAAACGAAAGGCCCTCCGATTCTATTACGATGCAGTTTCTCAAATCCTGTATCGTAAATCACATGATGGAGTTTTGCTTCGATGCCTCTCTTGGAAGGAAGCAAAAGAGGCCCTCAAGGAAGCTCATGACGAAATGTGTGGAGCTCATCAGCCTGGAGCTAAGTTGGGAGATCGCCTCTGACGAATCGGTTATTATTGGCCAAAGATATTCTCAGACGCAGTTGATTACGCTAAACGTTATCACCCGTGTCAGATTCATGGGGACTTTATCCACCAAGTGCCAGGTAACTTACACCCCACATCCGCATCTTGGCCATTTAAAATATGGGGTATGGATATCGTAGGACCAATCTCTCCTCCGACTTCCAAAGAACATCGGTTCATTTTAGCTGTAACCGATTACTTCTCCAAATGGACAGAGGCAATCCCATTGAAAGAAGTCAAGACTTCGAATGTGATTAAGTTTATCAAACATCACGTTATTTACCGTTTTGGAGTCCCGAGACGAATAGTTCACGACAACGGGACACAATTTGTTAGCTTTAGGTTTCAAAGATTTTGTGATAAATTTAGAATCCAAAGTGTCGCATCTACGGCTATTATCCGCCAACAAATGGTCTTGCAGAAGCCTTTAACAAGACTATCGTGAAACTTCTCAAAAAGTTTGTTTCCAAGAGCCGACGTGATTGGGACGAAAGACTTGGCGAATGTTTGTGGGCCTATCGTATAACGGTGAGGACCCCTACAAGAGCTACACCGTTCTCTTTGGTATACGGCTGCGAAGCTGTACTACTGTTAGAAATTCAAATCCCTTCCCTAAGAGTCGTGATTACAACTGGACTAACAGAAGAAGAGAAACATCAACGACGTCTGCAAGAACTTGAAGCCTTCCACGACAAACGACTTCAAGCTCACCAACAGATTGAATTATATCAAGCCCGTATTTCTAAAGCCTACAACAAAAAGGTTAAAGAACGAATTTTCAAGAAATGCGATTAAGTTTTGGCCAACAGATGACCCATGGTGATGACGTACAAAACCAAAGGGAAGTTTAATCCTAAATAGGAAGGGCCATTCGTAATAGAATCGGTTTATTCGAACGGAGATTATCGCCTCATCGATCAAAAAGAAGACATGCTCATGATGCTAATTAATAGGAAGTTCCTTAAAAGATACTTTCCGTAAACCATGCAGCCCCTTGAACCCCAGCCGAGTCAGGCTGGGGGTTGCTAATTCAAAGTGTATTTCAGGAATAATAGTTTAATTTTCCTGTTTTGTATGTCGTCATGTTAACACTACACCTCTGACGATTGAAATTTTCTGGAATTATTCTAAGTGGTAATAAAGAGAATTTCAATTTTATGCTAAGTTAACACTACACTTATAGCATTTGCATTACTTTTCATTGTCCTGAATTAGAATCCAACAAAAGAGATGATGAAAGGCAAAATAATATCGTTTTCATTCAATATTGTTAATTTGAATACAAAGTGATGACAATCAAAATGAAAGTGATACAAGATTATTCCCCAACCAAAAGCAATTCAAATCTTAGGTATCAGTTCCTATCAGCTTAAAAGATTTGAGCTTAGATTTCAAAGCCGATATTTTCTGCTCACGAGCCTTTTTGACTTCTTCTGTTATCTTGCTCTTGAGCTCCTCTTCATTAGGTGCTGCTTCTGCAATCTCTCGTCTAATCTTTCAGCAGCAACAATTTCATCGCAATAACCTTTGAAAAGCCCACCACAGTGAGCAGCTAGCCCTTTTATAACTTTCATATCGTCAGCTAATTGGGCATTTATCTGAGATAGCTCAACACCCGTGCAGGTAAGTTCTGCTGCAGTATCCCGGACACCCATAGCAAGACTGCCCATGTCCACTTGTATTTGGAGATGCTCCCCACGCAGGCTGGCAATACGAGACTCTTTCTCTGACAGACTCTTCTGAAGTGTCTCTTGATGTTGTGCTCTCAATGCTTTAGCCTGAGAAAGAGCCCGATCCACTTCTGGCCCTATATCGTCGTGTTGCAGTATTGAAAGGAAATCCAATTCATATTCCAAGATAACAATGCTTTCATAATAATTATCGGTCCATAATGCATTCCCCTGGTGCTCGATCTTAGCTAGGCACTCCAGCAGATGGGGTTCAAAAACTTTGAAGCTCACTTCCCCAAGACTAACGACATTGATGGTCATCTGCATCCAATACTCTAATTGCTCGATGAGTTTCCTCAGAGTTTCTGAGCTTGGGGGTGGAGCAATCGGATAAATAAAACAATTCACATAATCAGTGCGAATAGGACGATCGACGACTTCAGATGGTAATCTTTCGGGCATATCTGGTGCTGAACCTTTGATGGTCAACCCCTGCCCGGCCGTTGTCATTTTAGGACCAGAAGGATCGTCTTGAAGCATAGCATCAACTTTGTTCTCAGGGGGTGCAACAGGTGCAGACTTGATAGCGTCCCCCATCAACATGGTCCTCTTGGAATTCTTGGCTGCAATGGGCTTCCGCTTGCGAAGTTTCCTATCATATTCGCCTTCCTCCTTAGCGGTAAGAGCCCTCTTACTTGATGATCTTAAGGAGAGAGGCTCTGGAGAGAGTGCTCCCTCGAGAACTTCTTTAGTAGCCTCTTCTTCAGTAGGCCCAGCAGCGGGTAAATCATGTGGGATCCCCTCGATTCCAACCGCCTCTCGTTCTCAAGAACGATACTCTTCTATTCCTGGTAAACGAGTCTTGGTAGAACGGCTTCTCGATTTATACAACTCCCAAATTTCATTTATGCATGAAGCATAGATGTCTTATTCGGGGATTTGAGAAGCTTCATCAAACCAGTGGCGAAAATCAGCAACAGTAGAACAGCCAGGTGGCGAATTAGGTAAAGTAAAATGCTCATGAGTCCCTCCGACAGAGAAGAAGTACCATGCGTGAGTTCCCTCGTACAAATTCCCAACTTGAGCCAACGCTGGGTTAGGATTGCCAACATAGAGTTTGTCATATCCAAATTGTCTAGCGAATCTAGAAGGCATGTAAGGCTCAATAATGCCCTTCTCCCTCAAGCGATAGACTAGATAACCTAACCTGATCATAAGAAGCCATTTAAAGGTGCCATCTTCCAGAGAAGATGAGCCCTCAAAAAGCACGTCCATGAAGCGAGCATTCTCTTCATCAGCTCCATCAAAATTAGGAGCGCAACAGAAAATCTGGTAATTATCTTCCTGGGACAAAAGCTGTCGAGCCCTAACTATATAGGAATTAGTCTACGTGGCCAACTCTAATCTCTGTACAAAGGGAACATAAGCGTCATCACCCTCAGATACTCCCGTCATCAATGAAGGGAAATGCAACACGAACCAGGCCACCAAATACGTGTACAACACTAGTACACATGGTTGAGAAGCCTTCCTAGCTTTCTTCCCAGCAACCTTAATTCCCAGGGCACCGAGAAGTTTGGAGGTCAACATTCGTAAGCCACTCTATACGCAGCTTGCCATAGCAGTGAGAAGGCTCACAGGTCTCCCATGTGCTAGCAAAATAGGCGGATACACAACCTCAGCTAATATTGCCTCTACTAGTTTTGACGGTACTACACACCGTTTCAACCAAATCATGAAGAAGCCCGCAAGAAGAGCCGTGTCAGAAATAGGAACTGTGGCTTGGTGGTGGAAACTTTCAAATTCAACACCAGCCTCAAAATTATCCTCTGCATGCTCTGTCTTGTAAGTAGCGCTGGAAGCCTTAATTCGGGTTTTAGCGTCCTTAAGAGAAATGGCTGCAATACGAGATACAGCTACGTCTTTCCGATTTAAGTTCAGAAAGAGGTATTCCGCCCACGCGGTATGCATAATACCCCCTCCACGCATCCTAAAAACTTGAGCACATATATGGTAGTGGCACATCAACTCCCAGAAAGTAGTATAAACTTCTGGGTGCGTCATCCTCAATAGGGAAAGCTCCTCGGTGGTAGGGATGAATTCTTCGTATGACATTCTACCAAACGGTAGCCTCGATGCTGCTTGCATCTCATGGAGAGCAAAACCTAACTCCCCTATAGGTGTGAAGAATGTACAGCTGTCCGGGTTATATTTCTCCAACATAGCGAAGAAATTGTGATAACTTTGCACAACCCCCCGTCGAGTAGCTTACACGGGAATTGTGAGACCCGATGGAGCGAGTGGTTCCTTAAGCTCCTCAAGAACGAAGTCAACCATACGAGTCCACCAACCTCCTTATCCAGAACAGACCCACCCTGGGGATCTGAACATATGGGTAGAGAATTCACCCTGAGCCGTAATGAATTGGCGAACGAAAATATTCGCTGGACGCGGCACCTCTAGAACGAGATCCTTCTTCTCAAATAAGCCGGGTCTTAACCCCTTGAGTTGTCCCCCGATTTGTGTACGAGCTCGTCGACCAAATCCAAGTGACACATTCTCCTTCTCCTGGATGATATCAAAAGTTAAACCCTGACGACAACTCACATTCAAGAAGTAGGAAAGCTGATACATCCTCTTCATACTTGGGAGGAAGAGGAAACGGTTACCGACTCCCCGCAGTAGTTTTGACTCCCTCGCATGTATGAGATGATCATCAATTGCTATACGATATCCAAATATGAATGCTGGTTTGGGAAACTGAGCACGACCGATAGGGGTCTCCATGTCCAAGTCAGTGATCAAAATTCTGAGAGTAGAGCATCGGGGGAATTTAATCATGTCCGCTCTCTCCGAGTCAGGGAAAGTACACAGTGGAATCCTGCTCTGAAGACTTCATTCGTGTCAGGACCGCCAATATATCCAAAATGATGCTCTTGTGAAAGCGACACGTTTGGAAGAAGCACTGCACAATCAAAAGCAGAGATTAGCAGCTAAAAGCAAGCTGTTGACATAAATACAGAATCTGAAAACAAAAGGCCAGCCTCGTGTCAGAAATCTCAAACGCGAGAGTCAAGCCTTGTGTTAGAAATCTCAAACGCGAGAGTCGAGCCTCGTGTCAGAAATCTCAAACGCGAGAGTCGAACCTTCTATTGAAAAACTTAAACGCGAGAGTCGAGACCCACATGGAGTCCCAACTCCGCGTTTTTATTAAACAGAAACGAGTCATCTTCCTCGTTATTAAGAACCCACATAGGGTTTTCAGAGAACTTGCCAAGGTAAGTTATTTTGGTTATCACTTACCACGACAGGGAGGCCCCCGTGATGGTGACGGTGACGACAACGTTCCTGCAAGAACGAGAACACCGCCAGCGTCCTCAGCAGACGACGTTGCGAAAGTTGCTCCAGCGACTTTCTTGGAGCTAGAACCCACTCTTCGCAGCGCCATCGACACAATCGGTCAGAGGAAGTGTTGTTGATCAAAGGAGACGGAGTTCGTTGGAGATCTCGTCAAAATCAAACGAGAGTTCTCGTTCTTGGAAATAGCCAAAAATGGAAAGAGTCAAATAACTGTTGACTTGACCACTCAGGTCTATTTATAACAGCCGTCAAGCTGTTAAGATGGCACGGGATTCCAGGAGAATCCCAACAATTTTATCTTTTAAAACGCAATCTTTCGCGTTTTTAGATAAAGACTTTAATCTCAATGCGAAGTTCACACCCGCGTTCAAACGCTAGGCTCAGACTAGCATTATGAAGGTTCTTAACCTCGCGTTTCATACCTCAAACGCAAGAGTCTCCTTAGCGTTGTAATTTTTCCAAATGAAGAATCTACCCTTGATACTTATCCCCTAAGTTCATGGATTCTTTCAATAGAGTGATTTTAAAACTCTGTATTTCCTCAGCATAATTTGAATACTCATCAGGTTAATATTACACCTCAGATGATCATCACCCAACAGAGATTGAATTTAGTTGTCATCACTACCAATATGACTACAATTCCTCTGTTAAGGTCCATTTATCGATTCTCGTCAATAGAACGATAAATCTCCAAAATTATCCAAATCCTGGTTAATTCGTCAACTCTCCTCAGCAGAATATCAAATAACCAATTGACCTAATTCTTTTCAGTGGGATGATAAAATTCCTCGAATCTTGTTCAAATCACAAGTGATATAATTCATCACCCTGATGATAAAACACTTAGCAGTTCTCCCCAGTGAGATGCTACAATATTTTTTCCTCACAGATGTCACGTTAAAATCACACCTCTGATAAAATCAACTTATCGATTCTCATCAATAGAGCGATAAGTCCTCAAAATTGCCCTGAACGCAATATTTCTCCTGTCATGTTAAAAATCACACATCTGACAAAATCAACTTATCGATTCTCGTCAATAGAGCGATAAGTCCACAAAATTGCCCTGATCGCAATATTTCCCATGTCACGTTAAAATTACACCTCTGACAAAGTCAACTTATCGATTCTCGTCAATAGAACGATAAGTCCTCAAAATTGCCCTGAACGTAATATTTCTCCTGTCATGTTAAAAATCACACCTCTGATAAAAATCAACTTATCAATTCTCGTCAATAGAGCGATAAGTCCACAAAATTACTCTGATCGCAATATTTCCCATGTCATGTTAAAATTACACCTCTGACAAAATCAACTTATCAATTCTCGTCAATAGAGCGATAAGTTCTCAAAATTGCCCTGATCGTAATATTTCTCCTGTCATGTTAAAAATCACACCTCTGATAAAATTAACTTATCAATTCTCGTTAATAGAGTGATAAGTCCGCAAAATTGCATTGATCGCAACATGCTAACAGTCCAACCCTCATACTTGAACCTTTTTCCTCAGTGGATTAAACTTTTTCCTAAATTATCCCTAAGAAAATTTGTGAGTTTCACTCTATGAGGAAATTCACGCCAAATTAAAATTACACTTCTGGCATTTATAGTCTTCTTTCAGTGTTTAAAGTAAAAGCGTAACACAGGAAGAATTCTATTAGTCAGCCCTATTTTTAGAGAATAATAAAGTATTTATTCTTAGCAGTTAGAAATTTTCTGGAGTTATCTTAAAGGATAATAAGGAGAATTTTCTAAATCAGATCTATCACGGAAATTTATAATTTTGTTGCTTCGAGATTAAAACATGACACATGCAAGAAATAATGAGAAACTAATATCATTTTTTTATTCAGAAACCAAAAGGAAGTGATACAGAGCCGTTCTTAAGAAAAATAATAATACATGGTCAAGTCAAAAGAAGCAAGTTGAGCTTTGGCATCAGAGAGCTTTTCCTCATGATTGGCCCGTACAACAGCTTCAGCCTTCCTCTGCAGCTCATCCTCAGTGGGTGCTACTTCAGCGGCTGCCTCCTTCTTCACTCTTTCAAGAGCCTGAGCTT
Organism: Asparagus officinalis; assembly: GCF_001876935.1. Lineage (NCBI taxonomy): Eukaryota > Viridiplantae > Streptophyta > Magnoliopsida > Asparagales > Asparagaceae > Asparagus > Asparagus officinalis. The sequence continues at coordinate 59,020,950 of NC_033800.1, read as the reverse complement.
CTTTATGGTAATTCAAAAGAGTGTCCGTATTTTTGGCACCAAGTATATTAACAACGGCTTCTTCGCGAGAAAGCTGGGCCTTCAATCTGAGTACCTCCGCCTCAGCTTCGACAAGTTTTGTATGAATGAGGTCCAGAGAAGCAGTAGAGAGCTCCAATTCTTTTTTTCTCAGATCGCTCTGTTCTCACAAGTGCGTAACTTGAAGCTCTTTTTCAGCCAGACCCCACTCAATTGCCTCACGGCGAGTCACTTCCTCAACTTGGAGGTCAGCAAAAGTAGACACAATCTGTGTCTGAATGTCTGCATGGCTGAGGGCTTCTAAGTGTTTGAGCTGGGCTTCTAAGTGAGAAATGGCTTTCGAACAACGTTCAAAGCATTGGGCATTGCCCACACTTTTGACTCCATTTAAGCCTGCTTCTAAGAGAGACTTAAAAGAATCAAAGCGGCCTCGACCAGCCGTGACAACTTCAATCACCTTCCTCACGAGACTGTTCAAATAACTCAGGGAAATATGGAGTAAGTCAGGAGTGTCCGTTGGACTAGAAAAAGCAATGGAAGATGACTCGACGACCATGGAAGTGGACATATCAAAGTACAGACTAACAAGTGATTTGGGTGTAGAAGTCATGGAAGCAACTGAAACATTCAATTGCGAAGGACTTGAAGTCAAAGCCATCATTGTCCTCACCTGAGACGTGCTTGGTCCGGCCTCTGTTGGTGCAAGTGAAATCCTCATCAATGCTGCCGGTGAAGCAATTGTCGTGGATGAACTGGGCAAAGGTTGCTCTTGCAAAGGAGCTGATACTTGCACAAGCTGTTGTTCTAGAGAAGGAGTCACAGTAATAGCCCCGGGCAATGTTGCCAGTGAAACAGCCACCATGGATGAGCCAGGCAAATGCTGATCTTGTAAAGGAGCTGACACCTACGTGAGCTGTTGCTCTGTAGGAGAAGTAGTATTGATAGTCCCGAAAGGAGGTGAACCTGCACGAAAAAAGGGTCGGAACGCGGAAAGAACATGTGGAAGAATTCGAAGAAATCTAGGCTTACCGAAGATATGAAAAGGAGTATAACCAGATGCTTTATCGGATGGGACCTTGGGAGCATTATCAAAAGTGGTTATGTCATCCATAGAATTATGCTCTTCGTCCTCCACGTCATCACCTGGCATGTTGCCAACGTCAGCATCCTCGTCACCTCTATCTTCATCAGCTGCATCACCAACCAAGGAGCCTTCATAATCTACTTGCTCCTTATCATCCCGTATAGCTGAAGATTCAGGAAGACTTGTGCCAACAGCTGGTTTACTAGTCATAAGTCCTGTTGTCGGACTAGGACTTAAACCTCTAGCCTGTAACATTAGTGCTGAAGTAGAAGGGGATAGATTCTCTTCATGGCCCTGGGATTCTAACACAGGAGCCCTAGGAGGGTCTGCTATTGGAGCAGATTCTGCATATGTGGCCATTAATTCATTCTCTTCATCCTCGAAGGGATGGTGAGAAGAAGCTTCACTCGATAAAGCCAGGCCATGCGAACGGAGCGCAGTTCTATGGGGCAGGCCTGCAACTGAAGATTCATGTTGTTCTTCATCTTCAGCAACTCTAATAGAGTCAGCCATCAACTTTGGTTTCTGTTTGCCTTAAAGAGAGGAGACCCAACCATCAGCTTCTGGTGGGTCTGTTTATCATATTGGCCAGTTTCATCTGCTGAGAGTTTACTCTTCCCAGCTGCTCTTGCGGTAGAAGAATCTATTACCCGGGGTTCCTCAATTGGAGTAGGCTCAGCTGCTTGCTCCTCTTACTGTCCAGTAGAAAGGTGCTCAACAGATATAAACTCGTCAATCCCTCTCAAGCGGGATGTCTTTGACCCCCTCCTGGAAGCATACATACGTCTGATCTCCTTCAGACAATATGTATTTAAGTTGTAGCCAGGAGTCTGAGAAGCGGCAAAGTACTAGTTGTAGAACCTCATGGAAGTATAAGAATTGGGTGTTTTGTGGGGAAGCCTGAAGGTGACTTTGGTACAACCTGCCACGGAATAGTACCAAGCCCTGACCCCTTCATATAAGTTGCTCACAACTGAGAGCTGAGGTCAAGGGTTTCCAACATACAATTGATCATACCCAAATTGTCGAGCAAACCTATAAGGTTGGTAGGGCTCGATGAAACATTTGCCACCTTGCCTGAAAACCAGGTAGCCTGGCCTGATAGAAAGGAGCCAATGGAAGACGCCCCCGTTTAGCTGGGTGAATCCGTTAGACCCAGCCACGTCCTGATATTCTGCTCCATAGACCCCGCCTTCAAAATTGGGAAAACAAAGAAAGATGTGGTAGTTGGTGTCTCGCAACAAAATCTGGCGAATCCTAACCATATAATTCCCCTCCCATTTTGCAGACTCTAGTCGTTGCACAAACGGGATGAATGAGTCACTTGGAGGAGAGGCTGCACTCATTAGGGAAGGACAATGAAGGATATACCAAGCCATCAGATAAGTGTAAGGCAGTGGTATCCGAGGATTGGGAGTTTTGGAAGCCTTGTTACTACCAGACTCCACCTCTATAACATTAATAAAATCCAAAGCCAACTCACGCAGCCCACTCTGTAAGCAACCCACCATGGCGTAAAGCAGATTCAATGGCCTCCCGTGCGCCAAAAGAACAGCCGGGTAGATCACCTCAACAGCGAGAGCATCAATTAGCCTGGTAGGAATGACGCACCGCTTGAGCCACAACATCAAGAATCCAGCCAACAACGCTGTGTCGGAAATTGGGATAAGAGCTTGATAGTGGAAACTTTCAAACTCCGTATGAGCCGGGAAAATATCTTCTTTGGCATCATTGGTATAATGGGAGGTAGCAACATCGATTCGGGCTTGAACCTCCTCTAAAGTACTTGCAGACAATCTGGTCACCGAAGCTCCTTTATTGGTCAGATTCTGGAATAAATACTCTGCCCAAGACACTTGTTTGATGCCACCTCCTCGAGCCCCTGTCTGCTGCATACAAATATGGAAGTGACACATGACTTACCAAAGAGTAGAATAAATTTCGGGGCTCGCTTTTCTCAAAATTTTAAGTTCCATTGATCCTGAAACAAATTCTTCATACGGCAGATCCTCGAGAAGAAGACCCGAGACTGGTGCATCTCGTGAAGAGCAAAGCCTAACTCTCCCACCGGGGTGAAGAAAGTACAGGTCTCGGGATTATACCTCTCTAATATAGAGAAGAAATAAAAGTGGCTCTGAATGATCCCTAATTTAGTAGCCCGCACTGGAATCTCTAGTCCAGCTTGAGTAAGAGGCATTTCCAATTCATCCAAAACAAATTTGGTCATCCGGGTCCATCACCCTGTCACCGGAGAATGAACCCAGCTAGGAGTTCTAAACCCTTGCACGGGAAACTCTCCTTTCTTTGCCATAAACTTCTTGACAAAGGTGTTCGCCAGGCTGGCCACTTCACCAACAGGATACTCTTTAGTGAACAAGCCTAGGCGTAGAGCTGTTACCTGTCTGTTATAACCAACTGTGCGGACCCCTTGAAAAGTTAGTGTTCCGAGAACAACTCCATTCTGATCCTTAACAAGGTTCCAATCCATACGCCTTGGGATGGAAGCACACTGAAAATATGATATGGGGAACATCCTCTCCATATTGGGCAAGAAAAGGTGGCAATCTCTAACTTTCCGCAGCCACTTCTTGTCCCCATCATAAGCAACGCCTGCCTCAAAGTCAACAAAATCCCCGAAGAGGAATCTAGGTTTGACTATCGGTTTACGGCTCAGGTTCTCAAGTCTAGCGTCCGTAACCAATATCCTAAGAGTTTCAGGAGAAGCTTGGGTGATTAGTTCCACACGGCTCTTCTCCGTAATTCAGAAAACCGGGAGTTCTTGGCGTAGGTTGAATATCATGTTCAGATCCACACCACCTTCATGCCCAAAATGATGGAGAAAAGGGAGAGGATCGCAGGCATGATGCACTGCAAAACAAAGAAAAGGGTTAGACAATGCAAGAGGCAAATCAGAAGCAGAGATCGAACCTCACATTGAAAATCTTAGACGCGGAGATCAAACCTCGTGTCGAAAATCTTAGACGCGAAGATCAAACCTCGCGTCAAAAATCTCAAACGCGGAGATCAAACCTCGCGTCGAAAATCTCAGACACGGAGATCAAACCTCGCGTCAAAAATCTCAGACGTGGAGATCAAACCTCACGTCGAAAATCTTAGACGCGGAGATCAAACTTCGCGTCGAAAATCTTAGGCGCGGAGATCAAACTTCGCGCAGAAAATCTTAGACGTGGAGATCGAACCCCATGTCAAAAATACTAAATGACAAAGTCTAGCTCCACGTTATTGAAACGAGTCTCCTCGTTCATTCAGAAATTAGAACTCGCCGCAGCGAGTTTTGACGACCACAGAAGTTATACTCACCCCCGATTAAAGGGAGTTGAGCTGGTGGCACGCTCGCCTGAGTCACGGCACCACCAGCCGACGCAGATGCCGTTGAACCCTGAGCCAAGGCGACATCGGATTTAGAGGGTCGAGAGACGGTCTTCTTCTTAGGTGCCATGGATTTCGGTCGAGAGAGAAGAGGAACAGTGCTCGCCGGAGATAAGAACGAAAATCTTTGTTGAAATTTCAAGAAGAGTCGAATGACTCTTGATTTGACCCCCAGCAGTCTATTTATTGATAGCTATGAGCTGTCAAATTAGAACGGGATTCTAGGCTAGAATCCTACCCAAACGTGATTTTTAGTGTTCGAGTTGGTTGAACTTCCGAACGCGGAATTCACCCACGTGCGGAATTCACCTACGTGTTCTAATTCTCAAACACAGATCTCGACCACGCGTTCCAATCCTTAAATGCAGAATTTATCTATGCATTTGGACCGCTACAATCACAGCATCTCGACTACTAAGGCTACGGCACAGCACCAGATAAATAAAAGAAGAGCTAACAGCGATCGTCAAGGTGACCAAAGCTGAGAAGAAACAGGCGACTCCGCTGTGGAGTCTATACGATAGGTATAGATAGATTGCAATCAATAACATTATAATCGTCTGGCTCGATCTGACGCGCAACTCATTCTTCTAAGTGGCTTAACATCCCAACGAAGATTAATGAAGACACGATCTGACGCGCAACTCATTCTTCTAAATGGCTAAACATTCCCACCAAGATTAATGAAGACACAATCTGACGCGCAACTCATTCTTCTAAATGGCTAAACATTCCCACCAAGATTAATGAAGATATGATCTGACGCGCAACTCATTCTTCTAAATGGCTTAACATCCCAACAAAGAATAATGATGATATTGCTAAAATAATCACCCCAGTTGAGCTGATCAAGAAAGGAGATAAAGTGGGATCCTCTGAGGCTGCCCTGTTGACTAAACTTAGGATAAAACCCTTCTCATACGCACTTGCAATTCTCCCTGTCTATGACAATGGATCTGTCTTAAGCCCAAAGGTGTTCAACCTCACGGAGGATGACCTCGTTGACAAGTTCGCAGCTGGCGTTTCTATGGTTGCTTCGATGTCCTTAGCTCTCTCTTACCCAACTCTTGCAGCTGCGCCTCACATGTTCGTCAATGCCTACAAGAACTCTTTGCTGTTCCTGTTATCTCTGTTGCATCTACTGAGAATGCTGCTACTCTTGCCTCTAAGAAGGAAGAGAAGAAGGACGAGCCTGTCAATGAGTCTGACAATGACTTAGGATTTAGTTTGTTTGACTAAGTTCATTGTCATCAAGACTCAAAAGTTACGTTGTTTGGTTTGAAGAAACAGCATTTCAACATTTCAACAACCAGGTTCACGATCAGATGGAGTGAACAATCGATCAACTCAATTTTAGGATCCAAAGTATTCTAAAAATTCGTCTCAGTTAATCGCGAACTTTCAAAAACTTTAGAGGGGGTTCTGTAGGCTATCTAAAAATCACAATGGATAGCTGATACCCATCAAGCTTCAATGATGAAAAATACAATCAGATAACTTTCACGCCAACAAACGAAAGCTGTAAATGGAGGACTTTTCACATAGATCGAGAAGAGTTATAATTCAACGACACTTCCGACAACTGATAAAAACTCTGTTCAGTGGTCTTCACAATCAACAGTGAGAGTTACAATCTGACGAATTTTACACCCCATGACAGTTAAAGTAAGGATTACTGAACAATAGTCCTTGTAACGCTTTACAGAAGAGGTTACAAGTCAACCAACCCCTTCTAAGACACGAAATTCATCCCCGCATTATGATTCTTGAAATGCAGGTGACCCCTGCGTTTCTAAGTCACAACAGGAGAAACATGAGCGACCCCCACGTTTCCAAGATGACAACAAGTAAAACGCGAGCGACCCCCGCATTCTTAACGTTCAGTCAACACCCAACTCCGCGTCTTAATTCTAAGATGCGAAGTTAGGGACCTGAACGCCGAATTGGGCGTTTGACTCATTCAAACATGAGTCGAACCGTTTCAGAACTGTTTCCCCACGATCTGAGGAAATCACGCCCACTTAGGAGCGGATTTAGAGGACAGTTACAACCTCTTATCCACCTATAAAACCTCAACAAACTCAACTGAGTAGGAGGTGGGAGATTTTTCAGTATCTAAACTGTACGAGGAGGTTCAGAGCTTGGATCTTATCTGGAGATTACAGAGGCGAATTCTTCGAAGGAGAAGATTTAACTCAGATTCAGAGGATCAAATCTAAAAGAATCTTTCAGCAACAGAAAATCTGCTTGGCCATTAACCGAATTTTCGGTTTTAACAACTCTTTTCACAGAGTTCTAACTCGTTCTGAGTTCTAAAACTCGTTAAGAGTTATTCATCAAACTTTCCACAAAAGTTCATTATTCCCACAAGATAACAGATGGTCAGATCGTCAACGAAGAGCAAATTCGACGCAAGCAATCGAAGGAGACACTCCATCGCTACCAAGAAGAACCCAATTTTAAACAAAGGGGAGAATCAAATTTATTCTCCTCTCTTTTGTAATCGAATTGTAATAGAGATTAAAGGAATACAAGTCAATTTTCCTTCATTTCTTTTACTATAAATTTTCCAACAAACATTCTCCTATCCACAGAGTCATTGCCTTTGCTGATAAATTTCCTGATGAGATAAAAGACACTAAGTAATTACAAAGATTTCTAGGATGTCTTAATTATGTTTCTGATTTCTATAAAGACCTTGCCTACGATAGAAAAATTCTTAGTGATCGTTTAAAAAAGATTGTACCGAATGGACAGAAAGACATTCTGAAGCGGTCAAAAGGATAAAAACTAAAGTAAAACATTACCTTGTTTATCTCTTCCAGATCCTATAGCCTTTAAAATACTTAAAACAGATGTATTTGATTTTGGCTACGGGGGGGATTCTTAAGCAAAGAGTTAATAATAAAGATGTTCTAGTAGCCTTTACTTCTGGTGCTTGGAATGACACTCAAAAAAATTATTCAACAATTAAAAAGGAAATGCTTGCTATTGTTCTTTCTATCAATAAATTTCAAAGCGATTTATTAAACCAAAAATTCTTACTCAGAATCGACTGTATGTCTGCCAAATACGTTATCAATAAAGATGTTCAAAACTTAGCATCTAAACATGTCTGCCAAATACGTTATCAATAAAGATGTTCAAAACTTAGCATCTAAACAAATATTTGCTAGATGGTAAGCTATCCTTACTATGTTTGATTTTGATATAGAATTTATTAAGGGTGATAATAATAATTTACCTGATTTCCTCTCCAGGGAAATTCTACAAGGATATGGCCCTGTCAAAATATCATTACCAAAAGGCTCTCTCACATGAAAAAGAGAGATCTTCTTCTCCTCCCTTAACACAAGACAATAAGGGAACTTATTCACAATTTTATCAGAAAACTGTAGGCTGTCTAAAAATCATAATAGATAGTTGATTCCCCATCAAACACTGATGATGGAAGTTACAATCTGACGACTTTCACATATCAAAGAACTAAAGTAAAGATTACAAAACGACGACCTTTGCAACACTCTGAGAGAAAGAGATTACAAATTGACGATCTCTTTAATCCAAGACGCAAGACTCATCCCTGCATCCCAGAGGTGAAGTACAAGTGGTCTCATTCCAGAGTCAAAGCGCTGCCAAATGCAGCTCCTAAATACTACAAAACGCAGCTTCCAACCGTTTCCTAACGCAGCTTCCAACCGCTGCCCAACGCAACTTCCAACTACTGCCAACGCAGCTTCCAACCGCTGTCCAACGCAGCTTCCAACCGCTGCCTAACGTAGCTTTCAACTGTTGCCAACGCAGCTTCCAACTGCTGCCAACGCAGCTTCCAACTGCTGCCAACGCAGTTTCCAACCATTGCCCAACGCAGCTTCCAACTGCTGCCAATGCAGCTTCCATCCGCTGCCAAACGCAGCTTCCAAGCTGCCAAACGTAGCTTCTAACAAGATGTCAACGCAGCTTTCAGTTGCTGCGTCAGAGCCTCCAAACACTGCGTTCGAGCTTCCAGACACTGCGTTTGAATGCAGAATTCACGCTAGAATGCGGATTTTGCGTTTGACTCGTTCAAATATGAGCTGAACGGTTTTAAAACCGTTTCCCACGATCTGAGGGGATCACAGCTACACTCAGGAGTGATTTAAGGGGCGGTTATATCCTATTAGCCCCACAAAGGAGCGAATTAAGAGGGTGGTTACACCCCTTAATCCCTTATAAATAACTGAAAAATTAATTCAGTTCAGGGGTCGGTCTATTGGAACTTCTTGGCAGCAACAGAAGAGATCCTCGGGGATGGCTTTTGGATCCTTCTCCTTGGTAGCAAAGAAGAGATCATTGGCTTGTCTAATCAATTACGGTTAAGATCAATCAACTCATCAAGAGTTCTAAAACTTGCCACGCAAGTTCTCCACAACGTCAAATCATGAAGAGAAGATCATGTTCCAGTGAAACACGTCGGATCGTCAACGAGAAGCAAACTCGACGTGAGCATTCGAGGGAGGCATCTCATCGCTACCGTGAAGAACCCAGAATTAAACAAAGGGGAGAATCAAATACATTCTCTTCTCTTTTGTAATCAGAAAATCCAATTGTAACTGAGATTAAAGGAATACAAATCAATTTTCCTTCATTTCTTTTACTTTAAATTTTTTTCACAAACAAAAGATGGCGACTCCGCTGGGGACTAGCTTTTCTAACGAAGAGGTGGTGGCGCAATCCGATGTTCATCTCACTGGAACGACGGTTGAAACTCTCGTCGTAGAGTTCGATCAAGCCAAGTACGAGGAAGCCCTCTCCTCCGGATCCCTTAGCCCCAAGGCTAGGCGCGACATCCGTAAGATCTCCAAAGAGATCAAAACTGTTGCTAAAATACCAAGGAAAGGTCCAACTACTCCAATTGTAGCCAAATCATCCAAGGAGGCCCTCCCTTTTGATCAAGACTGCTCGAACAGCCCTTTCTCTAAAAGAGTGGACTCGGCTTCTGCTAAACTCGTTCAACGAGTTGAAAGTTCTATACCCACGTCTTCACAGCGGGTATTGGGTCATAAAAGGCTTATTGCAGCGATGAGTTCCATCAACGCCAACAACGTCGCTACAAAGGCCTTGAAGCAGGCTAAGAAGAACGTCGCTCGACGGAGGAGGAGATCCTTACGACGAGCACATCTCTGAGAATGCCGATCCTCAAGTCAACACGAGCTTCGTGTTTTTGAGCCTAAACGCAACCATGTGCTCTGTGTTTCTGCTTCAGAACGCAAGCCTCACGTCTATGAGCCCAAACATAGGCTCTGTGTGAATAAGACTGAACGTAGCCCTCAGAACTGCGTTTCACCAGCAACACCTGGAGCTCAGGTATGTGTTCGGGTGACGAAATTCAATACGAAACCCCCGAATACTCTGCGTAGCGTGATTAAATCAAGGGGCAGATATAAAAAGTCTATAGATTCAAGGCATCTCAACGAGATCCATGTTCACCAAGAGCCAGTCCTGTCCAATCATGGACTGGGGGTTCCAATTCAAACCTCACGATCGGTGAGTAATTCTTCTCGAGTCTTTGCAATAGATTTGAGAAAGTTCATACCGAGAGAAAAACCAATGCAACAAGTCATTCATTCATTCCAATGTAAACGACTGATTCCTACGGTCCTCTCGGGATGTCAATGATGCTCATATGCGGCCAAACAATTGGTGTTCGACCAATTAACACATGTTGCCTTGCCCAACCAACGACGACGTTCGCACAAGAAGCAGACTTCAGAGGATGAATACCTTGAAGTTACTTCCAACATGATCGGCAGAGGGAGATCATCAGTTCCTAGTTCCGATGAGTCAGAGAACGATCAGTCTTCTGGCTTGAAAGACTTCCTGAATAGGTCCGATGGAGTTTATCAACATACTCGGACTCGAACGGGAGCCATTCCTCCTGTCAACTATCGGAGGTTAGCCAGAGGAACCAATTCCGATGATGAACACTCAGCCATTGCAGAGTCCCAATCATCAAGCTCTTTTGTTGAACATGAGAGCTCTGCTTATATGATGGGAAACCATGAAGATCTCGCGAAGAGACTTGATGAACAGGAGGCCATGTTCAAATCTCAGCAGAAGGCCATCAATGAACTCATGGCCCTGTTGACTCAACTCATCGCAGACAAGGCCAAATCTCAGAAGACAGATTCGCCACTCAGGCAAGAATCTTCCCGAAAAGGAAGAACGTCTTTATCCCGACTTTACACAAGCAAAGGGAAGGGGAAAATGATTGATGACATGGCTTCTGACCAAGAAGCCCATAACCTAGAATCTTCCTCTGATGAAGGAAGAGAGACGGAGAACGAACAGAATCTCCAGTCTGTCAAAATGGAAGAATTGGAAGCCCGCCTCAATGTCATTGCTAACAGAAGTGAACTCCAAGATGAGGAAGTTGTCAGGCCCTATCCTACTGAATGGGACGTAGCCCCTTATCCTCCAAAGTTTAAAGTCCCGACGCTACAAATTTTTGACGGCACGGGATCACCGAACCAACAAATCTATCATTTCAAGTCACAGATTGGGAATGTGATATCAAACGATATCATACTGGTTTGATTGTTCATTGGCACCCTCAAGAGAGTTACCTTTGAATGGTTCAGAAAACTGCCTATGGGATGTATCCAAAAGTGGGCAGATCTAGAGAGACTCTTCCTATCAAGATTCTTTGAAGATGATACAGAAGTCTCCATTCATACCCTTCTCATCACTAAGCAGAAGAAGAGGGAGTACGTCAAAGACTTCGTCAAGAGGTTCCGAACCATAGCTCTCCGGTGTTCGTCAGGTATGACACAATCTACCTTAGTAGAGACCTATCGACATAACTTGCAGACCGACCTCCTAGCCCGAATAGGAGTTGCAGAATGCCATTCCTGGAGACAACTAATCTCTCAAGGTGAACAGGCTCAAAAGATTATTGCCAGGGTCAAAGCTGAAGAACAAAGTAGGCAGGATTAACTTGAGCAATCGGACCAAGCTCAATCTTCTCAGTCGGAAAGGGAAGATACTACGACCACTGAAGCCAATCCTCTTCAGTAGGATGGTAGGTCCAACAACTATCACGTTAACAGTTACCTCTGATAGTCAAATTAGTTAGATAATGGCCTACTAGGCGATGTTCCATGTCTACCCTTTCCCCCCTGCACTTATTCAAGACTGGGGGTTGGTTTATTTGTAGTTCATTGGATTATGAGTAATAAATTTTCTAAGTTGTCATAGAATATATTTTTCAACCACGAAATCCACTAAAACTATCATGTTAATGATCACCTCTGATAGTCAATTTCCTCCAAATTCCCTCACCAATCCTCTTCAAGTAGGATGACGGGTCCACCAAAACCATCACGTTAGCAATTACCTCTGATAGTTTATTTCCTCCAAATTCCCTCACCAATCTTCTTCAATAGGATGGTGGGTCCACCAAAACTATCACGTTAGTAATTACCTCTGATAGTCTATTCCCTCTAAATTCTCCTGACAATCCTCTTCAATAGGATGACAGGACCACAAAACTATCACGTTAACAGTTACCTCTGATAGTCAGACTCATCAGATAATGGCCTATCAGGTGATGCGCCTCTATTCCGACTTCATGGATAGTGCCCCACTAGGTGATGTGCCTTGTCTATCTCTTTTTATTCCCCTACTAAGTATTAATCAAGACTGGGGGTTGGTTATTTGGAATCCACTGGATTAAGAGTAACTAATCTTTCACATCGTCGAGTTAACATTACACTTCTGACGATCATCACCCCCACAGAGTATGAATGCAGCTTACATCACTCCTAATTTGTCACGTTAACAATACACCTCTGACAATCAACTTATCAATCCTTATCAATAGGATGATAGGTCCTCGCTTCAAGCCCGATTTCTGGCGGCACACCCCCCATTGCTAAAATCACAATCTTCCCCAGCAAGACACTAAGTCTTCAAAATCTTAGTATCAAAATTCATCGCTTCTGATGATAAACTCACTTAGCAATTCTCTCCAGCGAGACGCTAGTCCCCAAAATCTTGTTCAAATCACAAGTACACAAATCCTGTCATGTTAACACCAAACCTCTGACAAAACCCACTTATCAATCCTCATCAATAGGATGATAAGTCCTTAAAGTTGCTCCGATCGCAATAAATTCCCGTCATGTTAACACCAAACCTCTGACAATCCACTTATCAATCCTTTTCAATAGGATGATAAGTCCACAAAGTTGCTCCGATCGTAATATTCTCTTGTCACGTTAACATCATACCTCTGACAATCCACTTATCAATCCTCGTCAATAGGATGATAAGTCCACAAAGTTGCTCTCATCGCAACATAAATTCCTGTCATGTTAATATCACACTTCTGACAAAATTAACTTATCAATCCTCTTCAATAGGATGATAAGTCCTCAAAGTTGCTCCGATCGTAACAAACTCTTGTCACGTTAACATCATACTTCTGACAATCCACTTATCAATCCTCGTCAATAGGATGATAAGTCCACAAAGTTGCTCTCATCGCAACATAAGTTCCTGTCATGTTAATATCACACCTCTGACAAAATCAACTTATCGACTCTCGTCAATAGAGCGATAGGTCCTCAAAGTTGCTCCGATCGTAACACTTTCCGCTTATTGACTCTCGTCAACAGAGCGATAGGTCCACAAAGTTCCTCCGATTGTAACACTTTCCGCTTATCGACTCTCGTCAACAGAGCGATAGGTCCACAAAGTTGCTCCGATCGCAACACTTTTCACTTATCGACTCTTGTCAACAGAGCGATAGGTTCTCAAAGTTGCTCCGATCGCAACACTTTTCATTTATCGACTCTCGTCAACGGAGCGATAGGTCCATAAAAATACTGTTAGGTTAACATCACACCTCTAACAGTCAAACCCCCCAATGAACTTGTTAATCCTTTTTTAATAAGAATAACAAGTTGTCATTATAAAATCCTCAGTGGATTAAAGATTTTCTGGAATTATCCTAGTGATAATAAAGAAAATTTCTGAATTTCACTCTAAGTGAAAATTCATGCCAAGTTAATACTACACCTCTGGCGCTTCCAACTTTCTTTCAGTGTTTCAAATAACACAGGAAGAAACAGTGACAAAGTCTATGTATTCAAAATCATAGCATCAAGTCTAAGAGGGTTCATTCTCTTAGTACAACGTTACATGTGAAACGGATTCAAATAATTGACATGCTAGCCCGACTCAAACGGTAGTCGGTAAAGGCTTATCAAATCTGTTGATGGCTGAGGGTTTGCCAAAAATCCTATGAATGTTTGCGAGCTCATCAGCTGAATGGAGGTGAGCCGAGACTTAAAACAGATGAGCCAAAGACAAGTCTTAAAGACTTAGTTGAAAATGCATGGAAGCCACTTCCATGTCTTAAGTTAAAACGTTGAGGTCAGACCCGCGATGCAAAAACCGAACGCCGAGGTCACACCCATGTTCCAAATTCAACATGCAAGGGTGAGACCCGCATCTCAAGTTCAAAATGCAGGGTCCACCCCCACATTCCAGAAGAAGGATTATGGCGCATACCTTCACACAGGTCCTACGTGGCAAATCCCTTCAACCAAGATGCCTTTGAAGCGGGTGCAAAGAACAACTCCTTCAAACAATATCAGAGTTGAGATCCAAAGTATTTCAAAAATTCGTCCCAGTCAACCGCGAACTTTCAAAAACTTTGGAGGGGGTTCTGCAGGCTATCTAAAAATCACAATAGATAGCTGATTCCCCATCAAACACCGATGATGGAAGTTATAATTTGACGACTTTCACATATCAAAGAGCTAAAGTAAAGATTACAAAACGACGACCTTTGTAACGCTCTGAGAGAAAGAGATTACAAATTGACGATTTTTTTAATCCAAAATGCAAGACTCATCTCTGCATCCCAGAGGTGAAGCACAAGTGGTCTCATTCCAGAATCAAAGCGCTGCCAAACACATCTCCTAAATGCTGCAAAACGCAGCTTCCAACCGCTGCCTAACGTAGCTTCTAACCGCTGCCCAATGCAGCTTCCAACTGCTGCCAACGCAGCTTCCAACCGCTGCCCAACGCAGCTTCCAACCGCTGCCCAACGCAGCTTCTAACTGCTGCAAACGTAGCTTCCAACCGCTGCCCAATGCAGCTTCCAAACGCAGCTTCCAAGCTACCAAACGCAGCTTCCAACAAGATGTCAACGCACCTTCCAGTTGCCGCATCAGAGACTCCAAACACTGCGTTCGAGCTTCCAGACACTGCGTTTGAATGCAGAATTCACGCTAGAACGCGGATTTTGCATTTGACTCGTTCAAACATGAGCTGAACGGTTTCAAAACCGTTTCCCACGATCTGAGGGGATCACAACTACACTCAGGAGTGATTTAAGGGGCGGTTACATCCCATTAGCCCCACAAAGGAGCGAATTAAGAGGGTGGTTACACCCCTTAATCCCTGATAAATAACTGAAAAATCAATTCAGTTCAGGGGTCGGTCTGTTGGAACTTCTTGGCAGTAACAGAAGAGATCCTCGGGGCTGGCTTTTGGATCCTTCTCCTTAGCAGCAAAGAAGAGATCCTTAGCTTGTCTAACCAATTACGGTTAAGATCAATCAACTCATCAAGAGTTCTAAAACTTGCCACGCAAGTTCTCCATAACGTCAAATCATGAAGAGAAGATTATGTTCCAGTGAAACAAGACGTCGGATCATCAATGAGAAGCAAACTCGACGTGAGCATTCGAGGGAGGCATCTCATCGCTACCGTGAAGAACCCAGAATTAAACAAATGGGAGAATCAAATATATTCTCCTCTCTTTTGTAATCAGGAAATCCAATTCTAACTGAGATTAAAGGAATACAAATCAATTTTTCTTCATTTCTTTTACTTCAAATTTTTGCACGAACAAAAACATTAGATAAACTTGTCATCCTTGAAACGTCTGATCAGACTATTTTACCAATTAAAATGGCAGAAAAGTTCCTTCCAATGGAATATTACTATGTTCTGTCCATGTTTGGTAAAACTACCCTCTAATATGAAAAAATTCTTAAAGAAACAGAAAGTGCATTTGCTCATCATAGATACCGAGGTAAAGAATATAGTTACTCTTAGCTAAGAATATATTGTATTATTCCATTAAATGAATGGAACTCATATGGAAATCCTAATGTTCCATGAAAGTTTAAAGAAAAGACTCTAATTGGTCCCCAACAATACAATTATTGGGACTATCAAGCTGCTTGGGAACATGTTCTGTACATTCAAAATCATCTGGGAAAGCATTCATGGTGGATACGATTTATGAATCAAATGTGTCTACCAAATTGGTTTATTGAAACCTTCTAGGCTAAATTTGGAGCCATCAAAGAAATTATGCCAAAAGAAGTCCTTTAAAAACAAGGAAAAAATGTATCTCCACAAGATATGCTTCAAATATCTATGGAATTTGGTCTCTCGTGGATTATGCAATGGGATTGGGATTGTGTTAACAACACACCATCTTATTTCGCAAGAAGTATTTTTTTGAAATGGTATGATCGTTGGAATATTGCAAACTATCTAAATGGAAGAAAAAGCTCATTACTCCCAGACTATAGTCCAGAATATAGCATAAAATCAAATCCTAGAAGATCTGATATGAAGGCTATACAAGAAAGTCTTTATGACAAATTTGCGCTATAATATCCAAATGCGAGTGAGGAAAAACTAAAGTCATTAACTTATGATGAAATGCTAATAATACTAGCACCAATAGATACTACGTCCTCTACTTCAGAACCTGCTAAGACATCAGAGCCTGTTAAAATAAAAGATGAACCCGTGCTTGAAGATACTCCCATGGATAGTGAAGATGGTTTTGACAACAATGGTGACGACTGTTACAAAATTGATTGATGATATACCATTAATTTATGGTAAAATTCGCCATTAACATATGGAAAAAATTCACCATTAACTTATGGTAAAATTCATATACCATTAACTTATGGTAACTACTGATTAATATCAACGACTTAAACACTAAGTCGATCACCCATTATCTTTTTCAAAAAGTTTAAAAATGACTAAACTTTTATACAAATTTCATTCATAGCTAAATAAAGCACACTGCAGCTAAAATAGCAGCCTACATACCTACAACCACTCAACTTTGGATGCTTAAGGAAGAGGCCATTTTTGTCAAAAAGGCTAAGCTACTCTACATCTCTTAGGTTTTGACAAAATTGAAGCCGGTGGGACCTACAAGCTTTGTTAAAATATGAAAGGAATCTTTGCATAGTTCCTAAAAAGTCTATAAAAGGAGAAGGAATTGATGCGTTTAGAGGGGGCGTCTTGGAGAGTGAAGTCTTATCCTCTCTAGTGAAATCCCTTCAAGTTTCCCTTTTTTAAGTTTTTAGTTTTAGTTTAAGTTTGAGTGAGATTTGCTTTTAATTCTTCTTTTGAGTGTTTGTAAGATAAGTGTGATGTACTACTACTAGCTCCAGCAGATCACCAAGTCTTCGGTTTGTAAGTGTCACTAGTAGAAAACGGGGTTTTACCTACGAAAAAATAGTGACGGAATTTTCCGTCGCTATATGTTACGTTATAGCGACGGAATTTTCCGTCACTATGTTTCCGTAGCTAAAATCAATTTAGCGACGGAATATTACATTTTAGCGACAGATATATTCTTTCGCTAAAATGTATTACGACGAAAAAAAATTTCGTCGCTAAATTAGTTTTAGCGACGGAAATTCCGTCGCTAAAGAAATTTTAGCGACGGAATTTTCGTCGCTAAAAACTAAGTAAGTGAAAAATTTTTGGGCGCGGGCGCCCAAATTTTTGGGCAGCCCGCGCCCGAAATAACCGAGAGAGGCTTATTAGCCTCTTGTAATTATAATTTATTTTTTATAATTATAGTTTAATTTTGATAAAACAGAAAACTTATGCAAAAAACCCAAACCCTAATAAAAAATGTTCATATTGATGAAATTATAATATAAAAAAATTAATTTTAATTAGGGTTAGGGTTAGGGTTAGGGTTAGGGTTAGGGTTAGAGGAGGGTTAGGTGAGGGTGAGGGTGATGGTGAGGGTGAGGGTGAGGGTTGGGGTTAGGTGATCGAGGGTGGGGTGAGGGTGAGGGGTGGGGGTGAGTTTGAGGGTTAAGGATAGGGTTAGGGTTAGGGGAGGGTGAAGGTGAGGGTGAGGGGTGAGGGTGAGGGTGAGGGTTAGGGTTGGGGTTAGGCGAGGGTTAGGGTTTGGGTTAGGATTAGGGTTAGAGGAGGGTTAGTTGAGGGTGAGGGTGATGGTGAGGGTTAGGGTTAGGGTTAGGTGAGGGTGGGGGTGAGTGTTAGGGTTAGGTGATCAAGGGTGGGGTGAGGGTGAGGGGTAAGGGTGAGTTTGAGGGTTAAGGTTAGGGTTAGGGTTAGGGGAGGGTGAGGGTTAGGGTGAGGGTTAGCGTTAGGTGATGGTGAGGTTGAAATTTAGGTTGAGGGTTAGGGTTAGGTTTAGGTAAGGGTGAGGGTGGGGGTGAGGGTGAGGATAAGGGGTTAGCGTAACTATTATATCGCTAATTACTCAGAAACTACACACACCGTACACTCATATTTTCGAGCCGTAGAATACCCCATCCAATAAATACTATATATAATCTCTTTATTTACTTGTCACATATGCGTACAGGATCGTTGGCGGATACTAGACCATCTTGTTCGGTCCGGTAACTTTTTTGTACGCGTATGTGAGAGGGGGCTTATATATAAATATTTATTGGATCTGTCCAGTTTGGACGGGTTAGGTAAGTAAACATGGCATGTATATGTATTTACTTGTGTTCTTGTGTACTTTCTTTTCGTCAGAGTTTCGGCGGCGCTTACTCGTTGTTCTCCGTGTACAAATTGCGGAGGGATATGCATGAGTATATCCTTCCCACTATAGTGTACTCGGAGAACAGTGGGTAGGTGCTGCCGAAATTTTGACGAATTGAAAGTACACTTGAACACACGTAAATACATATACACATCACGTTTACATACCTAATGGGATAGAAGCCTTCCTCTGACAGCCGGTCACACATACAGTCCTCTGAACACACGTTTACATCCCTAAATTAAAAGGATATATGTTGGGATATGCTCACTTCCATTAATTTTTAAATTATAGATGCGGACAGTTCCTGACAAATCGTTCATGAGCATACCATGTGATCGAAGACATCTAGACACCCGGTACAAGGATGGGATAGAAGCTTTCTTAGCCTACTCTGACACAAACCCTCTACGGTCGCTAACCGGGTCGATTTTCTGTTCTTGTAAGAATTGCAGGAACGGTAAAATGCTCGCTAGGAGTGACGTAAGTTTTCATCTGTCAATCAATGGATTTGATAGCTCTTATGTATTTTGGAGTCATCACGGTGAAGGCGTCCCGGTGATGCAATCAGAGGAAGAATTCACTGAAGTCAGCAATCCGACAGTTGACACGACTGATATGTTAGAAGATATTCTTGCAGCGCCGTCGGTGAGTGATGTCAACACTAATGATATGTTTCAAGATGTAGATCGATTGATGAGACTTGTTGAAGAAAACGAGTCACCGTTATACGAGGGGTGCAAGGAGTTCACAAGGCTTTCTTTTATGCTGAGGCTTATTCATATCCAAACACTCAGTGGGATGGCTGTTACACATTTTGAGATGTTATTAGATTTGCTGAGAAAAGTCATTCCAGGTGGCAATAAAAGCATCCCCGCGACCTATTACAAAGCTCACAAGATTGTTGATACGCTGGGGCTTGATTACAAGAAGATAGACGCCTGTCCTAACGACTGCACAAGATTGTTGATACGCTGGGGCTTGATTACAAGAAGATAGACGCCTGTCCTAACGACTGCATCTTATATAATAAGGGTAATGAAGCTCTGGAGGAATGTCCGACGTGTCATGTATCACGTTGGAAAGGAGAAGTTGCAAGCACATCCGAAGGCGGTGCATCCAATAAGCAGAACAAAATCCCTGCGAAGGTTCTCCGATATTTTCCAATTATTCCTAGGCTGTAGAGGTTTTATATGTCTGTCGAGCTGGCTGAGAATATGCGATGGCACTCAACCGACCGTAAAGAGGACGGGAAACTAAGACATCCTGCGGACGGTGAGGCATGGAAGCACATTGACCGTATATACCCCGACTTCGTAAAGAGTCTCGGAATATTAGGCTGGGGCTTGCTAGTGACGGATTTAATCCGTTTGGATTAATGAGCTCTGCTTGGTCTACCTGGCCAGTGTTGCTGACACCGTACAACATGCCGCCGTCGATGTGCATGAAGCAACCGTACATGATACTGTCACTTTTGATCCCTGGAAGATATTCTCCTGGAAATGACATCGATGTTTTCCTCCAACCATTAATTGACGACCTGAAGCTTCTCTGGGAAAAAGGTGTCAGCACTTATGATGCTTATGGTAAGGAGTCTTTCTGTATGCGGGCAATGGTCATGTGGACAATTAATGACTTCCCGGCATAGCTAACCTGTCTGGATGGTCGACGAAGGGTCAGATTGCTTGTCCGATTTGCATGTCAGACTATGAGGGAAAGTTCCTGAAGTACAGCCGCAAGTTTTGTTATTGGCAACATAGAAGATGGTTGCCTACAGGGCATAAGTTCAGAAAGTTAGTAGGAAAGTTCGACGGCAATCCAGAAAGTAGACCGGCACCACCAAGGCTGACCGGAGAAGAAATATTTGAGCTTCTACATCCTTTACCTAGAAAAATATTTGGAAAAAAAAGATTCAACAAAGAAAATCCATTTGGTGTTAGGAGAAAAATATTGCAAGATGGGAAAAAAATCGAAAGATGACTTAAGGGCACGTCGAGACCTAGCAGAATTGAACATTCGTCCGGAACTGCAAGCTATAGATAAGGGCGGCGACAAGTTTGAACTCCCAGCCTCCTGTGTCACACTGTCGAAGGATGAGGTGCACAATATGTGTTTATTTCTAAAGTCCGTGAAGACACCGGATGGTTATGCTTCAAACATTTCAGCAAATCCGGATGGTTATGCTTCAAACATTTCAGCAAATATGCATATTGAGGACAGAAAGATTTTGGGACTCAAGTCACATGATCATCATATTCTATTACATCAACTTCTCCCGGTTGCGTTGCGACATACTGACAAGGTGATTGATGTCAGGGAGTTTGAAGAATTAGAGGGACGTGTTGCTAATACACTGTGTAAAATGGAAATACTATTTCCACCCTCATTCTTCACGGTCATGGTGCATCTCACAATACATTTAGCATACGAAGCCCGCATCGCAGGACCAGTTTAATATCGCTGGATGTACCCCGTGGAGAGGTATTTATTATTATAATATTCATTTAATATTTGTCAAATTACGGTTCTCAGTTCAATTTTGTCACAAATCATGAAACTATATGCTTGTAGGTATTTGGGTTTCATGAAACAACTGATGCATAATCGTGCACATCCTGAAGGGTCGATCGCAGAGAACTACATAAGTAACGAGAGTTTGAATTTTATCTCTCGTTACTTGCGGGGCGTAGAGACAAGGCTAAACCGTCCCCAACGAATAATTGACGGTACATTCTACAATGATCGTGGGGAGGACACTAGATTCCCCAGAATGGAGCTAGATCAAGCCCACACATATGTCCTGAGCAATGATACCACATTTAACATATACGCGGTGTAAGTATTTAACCGTTTTAATCAGATTATATCACCTCACAATAATTATCTCTATTTAACCGTTATAAATGCTTCTTGTCTAGGCTTCACATCCGACATGTCCAGACTAATCTTAAATGCAGAACAAAAAATAAGAGAGTTATGGACACACACTCTAGACAATTTCCTGCATGGCTGAAGGGTGAAGTAAGATCTTTTTACATTTCTGATTCGTATATCAAATATATGTGCCTGCCAACAGATATGTAAACTATTTGCTTCTTTTCTTAAAGGTTGACAAACGGGTTACGAATGGGATTAACCTGTCTGAGAAAGTTTGTTTATATGCCAGAGGTCCTTCTAATGTGGTTAAGCATTATAGAGGCTACTGTGTTAACGACTTTAGGTTTAACATCGTCGGTCTTGAAGAGAGACGACAAACGCAAAACAGCGGTGTGTTCTGCTCCTTCTCGCAACTGTCATACGCTAGTGCAAAAGATCTAAATCCGATACAAGGGGAAATCTATTGCTATGGTCAGGTAGAAGACATCATGGAGATTTTCTATAGGATTAATAAGGAAGTCAGTCATGTGATGTTTAAGGTTCGTTGGTGTGAACAGAAAAAGGTGAAGGATGAGAAGTCAGTCATGTGATGTTTAAGGTTCGTTGGTGTGAACAGAAAAAGGTGAAGGATGACTACGGTTACACAATCGTTAATCTTAACGTTGGTGTGAACAGAAAAAGGTGAAGGATGACTACGGTTACACAATCGTTAATCTTAACAAGGAAATATGTCAGTCTGAAAAATACATGTTAGCTGCTCACGCCAAACAGTGCTTTTATGTCAAAGATATAACAAAAAATGACGAATGGGTTATCCTTAAGAATCCGCCTAGAGCCTACATTCATGAAGTCGTGTCTGACGAAGATCACGATGAGGAGGTTATCTTGGCCGACGAAATAGCCGAGGAGTTTTCATTGACACAAAATAATAATCTGGACGATGAAATTGCACTAGCGCGCCCTGATGTACCTGCGATTATATGTGAGCCAAGGCGTAAAGGTAAAAAACCTGTCCGCAGCGGAGTCGATAAAACTATAAGAACAGTCCTTTCATTGGCACGCATACGGTCGCAGACTATCCGCACACGATCGCAGAGTAGAGCCTCAACATCATCTGTTTGACGGGTTATCATGTATCATGATGTGTCATGTATTATATTATTACCTTTATATTATCTGGTTGACTGGTTATCATGTGGATGTGTCATATATTATATTATTACCTTTATATTATCTGTTTGACTGGTTATCATGTATCACGGTGTGTCATGTATTACATTATTACCTTTGTATTATCTGTTTAACTAGACATCATGTACATGCGATTCTGTAGCTATGTGCATGTATCACAGTGTGTCATGTATTATATTGTTAATGATATTATAGGCTGTCTAAAAATCACAATAGATAGCTGATCCCCATCAAACACCGATGATGGAAGTTACAATCTGACGACTTCCAGAAGGTTACAATTTGAAGACTTTCACGTAGATCGCTGAAGGTTACAATCTGACGACCTTCACGAATTTTTTTTAACATTTACTACACAGGAGGAGGAGATGCTACACATGACTCGCAGCCACAGGACACATCACGCGGAGATGCTCCACATGACGTGGAGACACAGGCTGATCCTACACAGCATGCGGAGATACCACCGCCACCGCATGCAGATGTATTGGAGGAGAGGAGATTTGAGCCGTATAGCGCAGCTTTAGAAGCTGTGGCACTACCGCCAGATTCTATTACGGATCAGCGAGTCCACGGTCCGGCCAAGGTGAGGGGGGAATGTGATTCTTATCATGCCGTGCGCCCTATCGCGCAGCATAGGTACGAACAAGCAAAGCGTAGATGCCTCGAACTGAAAGGTATGAATAAATTTTTATAGTTTATCAGTTATTATTTTAAATTTTTTTCGCAAATATAGATTGATTCATTGTTTCATTCGATTCTTTGTTTCGCAGGTACCGAGCGACCTCCTAGACGCGGCCGCAATGCTACTAAGGAAACGAACCTCATCCCTGATATTAATCGGAGGGCTGTGATCCGATGGGAAAACGGAGTGCCTATCGGGGCCTTTGCCAATGCTTTCAACAATTTTCTTGCCGCTTTAGCCAGGAGACAGGATTTCTTCAACATTTTTTTGATGTGGAAAGCGCAGCGGATTGATGCGCTGGTGGCTTGTTGGAGATATATACGTGTGAGTTATTTATTTCAATTTTCATCATTATTAGTTATTAGTTTATTATTATGTTTAATACACTGATTTGTATCTATTTTTTCTTTAAATGCTGAAGCGATTTTTCTTTCTTGATGATAATATTTGTGCCTGGACGTACTGCTTCGGGCAAATCAATTTATCGTTCAAGAGATGGCGGTTTGAGGTAAAGAAAAAATATTTTGTCCAAATAACAGAAGATTGGGAGCGATTCTGGCATCTTGACGAGCGTGTGGATGGAGTAGATTTTTTTGCACTTTGCCATTACTGGGACACGGCTGAAATTCAGGTATTATTGAAGTATATATTTTTAATTTATTGTTTGAATTTCTATATTGTTTCGATTTGACATTGTTTTGCAGGCTCAAGCTGAAATAGCAAGGAGGAATCGTAACGCGCCTCGCAGTTACGAGCATCACGGGGGCTCCAGGTCCTTCAGCCAGCATTATCATCAATTAGAGCTTGAGGTATATAATATATTAGCTTTTAAGTTGAGTATAATTTATGTGTTATGGGTTAATGATATATTTGAATAAAATAGGGAAGGGGAGATCTCAGACATTTTGCAGATCATATTCTTACTTCCTGGAGCCCGAATTACGCCAATGAAGAGAAGAAAGCAAAGAATAAGGATCCGTGTGTAAGTAGCAGTTCATTTATATATTCAATTTCATATCAATGCACCATTAGTAAGTCGACTTACCCGGGTTGTTTTGATATATCGCAGGAGAAATTACATGCCAAGGTACAGGAGCAAATGACTCAGTCTCAGGTGTGTTCTAACACTCCTGGCCGGCTAAGTAGAGAGGAGGAGGACTCCATCATCGAGACGGTCATTGGACCCAGTAGGAAGAACAGATACCGGTGGAGAGGATCCGAGCAGAGGCCGCACGAGTCTAGTAGCACCTACGAGTCTGCAGCACCACAAGGAACACCCGAAAGCAGTTCATATCAAGACTCGATGGAGTAGCGATTAAAAGCGATTGAAGATTGGCAGTCGCAGCAAACAACATATCAGCGGGCTCTAAAGGAAGAACGGAGGCGCCGGGAGTAGACCGTATTGGAGTTGACACAATTCATGTCGACTCTGCCTCAGGAGGCTCAGGAGGCATATAGGAGACGGTTTCTGTCGTCACAGGTAATATATATACTTTGCTTTTTTTTAATTAGATGATATCATACATACTGATACATACTGATACAAACTGTTACACACAAACCCTAGCTCTAACCCTAACACAAACCTCAAAATATATACTTATAATGTTTTTATGTGATGGTGGTGTTGATGGTGTATGCGTGCGTAGTGTTGGTGGTATTGTTTGGTGGGTTGGTTGGTTGGTTGGTTGTGGTGTTGTGTTGTGGTAGTCGTTATGTGATTGGTTTGTGGGTCGTTATGTGATTGGTTGTGGTGTTGTGTTGTGGTGGTCGTGGTGGGGGGGGGGATGGGGGTTGGGGGTTTGATGTGGTTGGGGGGTGGGGGCTTTGGTCGTGGTTGAGGATGGGGAGTGGGGATTTTGTTGTGGTGGTGGTTGAGGGGGAGGGGTAGGGCGAGTGGGAGTGTTGTTGGTTGTGGGTGAGGTTGGAGGATTTGCGGTGGTGTTGTTGTGTTGTGGTGTGATGTGTGGTGATGTGTGGTGATGTGTTCTGCAGTGTAGTGTTGTGTTGTGTTGTGATTGTGTTGTGATGGTGTAGTGTTGTGTGTTGTTGTGTTGTGGTGTTGTGGTGTTGTGTTGTTGCTGTGATGTTGTGGTGTTGTGTTGTAGTATATTTATATTTGCACTCTTATTAACGTTTACACACAATTGTTAACATTTGATTTATATTTACAGGCCGGGACTTCTTCACAAGGTGCAGCCGGGGGTAGTCATAATGCGGCTGGTGTTGAGGATGAGGATGATGATGATCAGGAGGATTGATTGTCCTTAATATAACTTTGCAAATAATTTCTTGTGTTGTATAAACAATATTTATTATGTACCCGTCGAGAAACTTTTACTTGTTTTTATTGAATTAAATGTGTGATATATGCGTGAGATGTGATATTTGCGTGAGATTGAATATTATAATGTTGATTGAACAGGTTTTTAAAAATTATTATTAATATTGTACAGGGATTTTTCAATTTTCAAAATATTTTACAAATTCCTTTTTTTAAAGTTTTAGCGACGGAGTTTCCGTCACTAAATTAATATTTAGCTGATACGAGTTGCCGTGCGAGCACCCTTTGGTCGCGGAATTACCAAAAGGTGGGTTGAGAAGAGGACGACCAAAACACAAGAACAATTCAGTTTGGCGAAGGAAAATACCTTCTCTAGATTATGAAGAACAAAAGATTACAATCTCTCCCTCACAATCTCACTCTAGAATTGAAGAACAAGCTCTCCAAATCTCAATCTAGAATCTAATCTCTCTTGATTAAACTCTCTGATCTAAAAGATGTTTAGAAACCCTAAAACAATCCCTTATATAGGTGTACAAACGTGGATGGCAGTTTGGTAAATAACCAGACCCAAAACCAACAGGAAAACGCGTGAACAGAATCCCAAACGAACCAGGAAACCCTCGATGAGTCGACTCATGACTGAGATGAGTCGATTCGTCCGAAACTAGAAAAAACTCAAAAACCAGCGATTAGTCGACTCATGACAGTCATGAGTCGACTCAACCTGATGAGTCGACTCATAACAGTCATGAGTCGACTCACAGGCTGAAAACTGGGTACTTCGATTCTTCTGCTCGTCGTCTTGTTCCACGCTTCCTCCTGTGTTCCCTTATACTGTTTGACACCCCCCTATTCTCATGCTAGTATGAGAATCATCTATCCTCAAGCTCTCATGAGGATCGCTAAGTTCCGAAGAAAAGATACACCCGTATCATGTGTCCCCTCTTTAAGAACTTGAAGTCCCGTTCAAGTTAGAACTTTTGCTGAGGAAACTCTCGAGCTCCTCCATCTTTTCTGCACCACCTGGCCTTGCTAGGAATCCGGTCTCGACGTCCGATCGGAAACAACTCATTCATCCCGTTCGCTCTAAGTTGCAATCCTTTGTCGATGGCTTTTCTGGAAGTCTAATGCACAGCGAGACAAACTTCTTGCTTGCATTCACTAGTCTCTTCACTCGCGTCACCGTTCCCAAGCTTGTCTCCTTCGGAAGAGATGCCGAACGAAATATAAACTTTACACCATCCTTAGTGAAGGTGTACTTCTGAGCCCGCCTCTCGTAGATCGCATATCTATCCCATAAGTACGGATTGCCCAGTATAATCTGACAAACATCCAATGGAACGACATCGCATGTGACCTCGTCAATATACGACTCGTGGAGCGCAAATCTGACAGTGCATTGATCAACTACACTCAGTTTCTCCTCCTTCTGAATCCACCCCAATGGATAGGGCTTCGGATGCTTGACCGTCTTCAGACCTAGCTTCTGCACCAATGCCTCGGATATCAAATTCTTCTCACTGCCCGAATCAACAATGGCATCAACCAAACTGGTCTTCACTTGCAACTTAAGAACAAAGAGTTGCTCTCTCGGGTCGTCGTCCTCTTTTGTGGCATGTTTTCCCGCCATAAGGTTGAGACTGTTGTTGGGTTCTGTCATCCCCGGGATTTCCTTCAGACCTTGAGCTATTATGTATGCCTTTTTCTCCTCCTTCCTCTTCAACCCTCTTGGTTTCAGATGAGGATACTTCTCCCAGCACCGATCAGCTTCGTGCCCTGTCTTCTCGCAGTGACTACAAATCAGTCCTGTTTTCCCTGGATCACCCTTTTTCTTCTCCTCCTTAGATTGAGAACCACTAGACTCGCCTCCCGTCTGTTTGGAGTCTCCCTTAGCCTCGTTGCCCTTCTTTTGCCTACCCTCAATGGCAATTGCCTTCACGCTCGCCTCTGCAATTGATTCCACCATGAATAGCCTCATCTCCTTTCGGATGTGATCGCTTAATCCCGCCATATACTTCATAAACACGGAATATTCCTCTGTCGCAATGTTGAGGACCATCGCCTGCTGCTGGAACTCCGTAGTGTATTCTTGAACGGTTTGATTGACCCTTTGGCGCAAGCCGTACCACTTGTACCAACGTTCTTCAAGGAATCCCACCGGATAGAACTGTTTCCTAAGTAGCTCCTTGAACTTGTTCCACGACACCGCCTTCTTCTCCTGCTTACAGTAGAATTTTCACAATGTCAACGCGTGCCCTGAAAGCTTCAAAGTCGCGAACACAATCTTCTTTTTCGACGAATAGCCATAAAGAGTAAAATACGTCTCCATCCGCTCGATCCAGTCATCAAGCCTCTCGACGTCAACACTCCCATCATAAACAGGAATCTCCACCTTAAAGTCAATCTTCAGGTTTTGATAAGAATTCTTACCACCTTGATGCAATACAGTCTTAATGGTCTCCTCCTCCTCGTCGGAATCTGAATCTACCCTTTCCACATCGGACTCAATAATTTTCTTCGAAGAAGATTCACCTTGTTTGCCACCTCCATGGATAAGACTGACGAGTTGTGTGAGAGTCGAACCTATCGTCTCGATCTGCTTCTCCAATGCATCAATCCTCGCTGAATTGTCTCCTTCAGTCATCTTCTCCTTCCTTAAATCTTGGACTCCTTCTAATGAAATAAGGATCTCGCCAAGCTTCTTGTATTGGGATCGAGTAAGGACCATACACAGGACCCCCTTCGTAGGATCTGTTCGCTCTGATACCAACTTGATACGAGTTACCGTGCGAGCACCCTTTGGTCGCAGAATTACCAAAAGGTGGGTTGAGAAGAGGACGACCAAAACACAAGAACAATTCAGTTTGGCGAAGGAAAATACCTTCTCTAGATTATGAAGAACAAAAGATTACAATCTCTCCCTTACAATCTCACTCTAGAATTGAAGAACAAGCTCTCCAAATCTCAATCTAGAATCTAATCTCTCTTGATTAAACTCTCTGATCTAAAAGATGTTTAGAAACCCTAAAACAATCCCTTATATAGGTGTACAAACGTGGATGGTAGTTTGGTAAATAACCAGACCCAAAACCAACAGGAAAACGCGTGAACAGAATCCCAAACGAACCAGGAAACCCCCGATGAGTCGACTCATGACTGAGATGAGTCGACTCGACAGAAACTGGAGAAATCTCAATAACCAGCGATGAGTCGACTCATGACAGTCATGAGTCGACTCAACCTGATGAGTCGACTCATAACAGTCATGAGTCGACTCACAGGCTGAAAACTAGGTACTTCGATTCTTCTGCTCGTCGTCTTGTTCCACGCTTCCTCCTGTGTTCCTTTATACTGTTTGACACCCCCTATTCTCATGCTAGTATGAGAATCATCTATCCTCAAGCTCCCATGAGGATCGCTAAGTTCCGAAGAGAAGATACACCCGTATCATTAGCGACGGAAATTTCGTTACTAAATTCATATTTAGCAACGGAAAACGTGCACGAAAGCATATCTGACGAATTTTAAAAAATATTAGCGACGGAATTTCCGTCGCTAATAATGTTTTAGCGATGGTTTATCCGTCGCTAAATATTTATTAGTGACGGAAAAACCGTCGCTAATGTTTTTTATTTTTTTATTTTTTTAAATTAGCGACCATTTTTTCGTCGCTAATAAGCCGTCGCTAATAATTAGCGACGGAATTTTCGTAGCTAAAAGTGATTTTAGGGACCCTTGTAATAGCGTCGAACTTTTAGCGACGGAATTTTATTTTTTCCGTCGCTAAAAGTTTTAGCGACGAAATTTGAACTTATAGCGACGGATTTGTCCGTCGCTAAAAATGGAAAATTCAGCAGTGTGTTTAAGTTTAATTTCTTTCTAGTTTGTAAGTCTCTTATGTAAATACTATCTAGTTTGCTTCTGTTTTTCTATTGTTACTGTTCATTACTATTCCAAGGCTCTAGTACTACTAGCTCCAGCTAGCTCTATCGTATCAAGGCTAAACAAGTCCTGGTCACGGTTGGAAGGAACTTTGCTGCGATTTCAATTGGTAAAAGAGTCTGATCAGATGTTTCAATGATGACAAGTTTATCCAATGTTTTTTGATAAAATTGAGAATAAGTTCCCTTATTGTCTTGTGTTAAGGGAGATGACAAGTTTATCCAATGTTTTTTGATAAAATTGAGAATAAGTTCCCTTATTGTCTTGTGTTAAGGGAGTAGAAGAAGATCTCTCTTTTTCTTTGATAAAATTGAGAATAAGTTCCCTTATTGTCTTGTGTTAAGGGAGTAGAAGAAGATCTCTCTTTTTAATGTGAGAGTGCCTTAGGACTTGTTTAGTCATGATACGATAGAGCTAGCTCGTGGGGAATATTGTGTAGACGAAGGATAGGATATATCTATTGTTTATAGCTCTGATACCAACCGTGACCAAGACTTGTTTAGCCTTGATACGATAGAGCTAGCTTATTGGGAATACCGTGTAGACGGAGGAGAGGATATATCTATTGTTTATAGCTATATCTTCTTCTTCGTTCACATGTATATCAAAAATAAAAGAAGAAAATATAGAAATGAATAGTAAAAAGAATAGTAACGGCGTGAACAGTAATGAACAGTAACAGTAGAAAAACGGAAGCAAACTAGATAGTATTTACATAAGAGACTAACAAAGTAGAAAGAAAATAAACTTAAACACTTACAAACCGAAGGCTTGGTGATCTGCTAGAGCTAGTAGTAGTAAAGCACACTTATCTTACAAATATCCAAAAGAAGAATTAAAAGCAAACCTCACTCAAACTTAAACTAAAACTGAAAACTTAAAAAAGGGAAACTTGGAGGGATTTCACTAGAGAGGATAAGACTTCACTCTCCAAAACGCCTCCCCTGAACGCATCAACTCCTTCTCCTTTTATAGACTTTTTAGGAACTATGCAAAGATTCCTTTCATATTATGACAAAGCTTGTAGGTCCCACCGGCTTCAATTTTGTCAAAACCTAAGAGAGGTAGAGTAGCGTAGCCTTTTTGACAAAAATTGCCTTCTTCCTTAAGCATCCAAAGCTTAGTGGTTGTAGGTATGTAGGCTGTTATTTTAGCTGCAGTCTGTTTTATTTAGCTGTGAATGAAATTTGTATAAAAGTTAGTAATTTTTAAACTCTTTGAAAAAGATAACGGGTGATCGACTTAGTGTTTAAGTT
>NC_033800.1:58983121-58989675 GCF_001876935.1 Asparagus officinalis | reverse complement strand
TTTTTCTGAAAAAATTCAGCGCGATTCCTCGACAAAAGCTCTGCTCTCTCTCCCTAAAAATTAAGATCCCCAACTCTCTCTCACCAAAAGCTCAGATCCCTATTTTCTCAAGTCCTCTTCCTCCCCCTCTCGATCTCTCCTTTACGAGCTCCAGGCCCCCACTCCTCCGCATTCGATCTCGCTCACACCGACCAGCTCCACGAGATCCACGAATCCCTCCTCCACGAGCTACAGTGCGCCGCTAAGAGCTCCTCCTCCATGAGATCCACTCCCCCGCCACGAGCTCCTCCTCCACCAGATCCACTCCCCCGCCGACCGAGCAGCGCTTTTCCCTCGCGATCCGTCCGCTAATGTAGGTCATTTTCTATTTTCTCTCCAATTTTCCGTTCATCAGCACATCCCCCATTAATTTTCCATTCATCAGCATATCAGCAACAAATAGGTAAAGTTGAATAATGGTTTTTTTGAAGTACTGTTGACTTGTTATGGGTTGAATGGGTCTGCTTACGTAAAAGTTTATGAATGAGCTAGAAACATTTGGGACCAAATGTTTATTACAGAGTTTAAAACTATAAAAGAAGCCCCCATTACAGAGTTTATTACAAAATTTAACCAGCTTGTCTCAAAAAGAAAAATTACATGTCTGGATATAGAAATAAGTTGAAGAAGGTGTGAGCGAATCCTCTTCACAAATTTTCGACATCAAATCCTTTGCATGATTCCTTCTTTCAAAATATTTTATCAACCAATTTCTATTATTTTCTTACCATATATGGACACAAACGTGAAGAAGTTATGTACATGAGTCAATCATGATAATAGTTATAAATTCATGTATTTTTCTTATTGAGTCTTGGTTATAAATTCATGTATTTTATTCACGGGCATTTCAGACATTTTATATGCTGATGACTATAGTAGATTTACACTAGATTGTTTTGAGAGTTTAAACTGAATTAATACTTATGAAGAAGCTTATAACTATTATAACCATTACGCATTGTTGATGGGTTTTGGAATAAGGAAGAGCACGGTAAATTATTCGAAGAAGACAAGAGACATGCTAGACAGAAAGTTTGTTTGTGATAAGGAGGGCTATAGATCTAATAGAGATAAGATGGAGATGCCTTTTCGGCGAGAGACCCGAGTGGGATGTAAGGCAATGATGAGAGTTAAAGTATTGGAGGACAAATCGTGGGAGGTCACGGGGTTTGTTGAAGAACATACAAATCATGTGTTGAGTAGTCCAGACAAAGCAAAGATGCACAGATCACACCAACAATTCCATAAATCTCAAAGTTGTAAAAAACTTATTGAGAGTTTGCAAGAAGAAGGTATGCCTCCATCCACTATTTCTCACGTCATTAATGTAACCACTGGAAGAGAAGGCGAATTAGTGACACCACAACAGTGTATTGATCACATCAGATACCAAAGAGTAACCACTGGAAGAGAAGGCGAATTAGTGACACCACAACAGTGTATTGATCACATCAGATACCAAAGAGTCAACAATATTGGCCATGAATGCATATCTATCATAAAACATTTTCAGAGTATGACAGTGAATGATCTAGAATTCTATTTTGCAATAGAAGTGGACAGTAGTGGACAAATGAGGAGTGTTTTCTGGGCTGACGGAAGATCAAGAGCGCCTTATTTGCAATTTAGTGATGTTGTTGTGTTTGATGTGACATACAGAACTAATAAGTTCAGTCTTCTATTTGCTCCATTTACTGGTGTGAATCATCATAGGCAGTCCACTTTACTTGGTTTTGCATTATTAGCTGATGAACAAGAAGATACATTTGTGTGGTTATTTGAAGAATGGCTTAAATGCATGCATGGGGTTCAACCAGGTGCTATTATAACAGATCAGGATAGAGCCAAGTGTAATGCTATTCACTCTGTGTTTCCAATGACAAGACACCATTATTGCTTTTGGCACATGAAAAAGAATATTACCGATCACTTGCCTACTTTGGCTTCTCGTTATGGTGAACAGTTTCAAAGGTATTGGGGTTTATGGTGTAATAGTTCTTCAATTGAACAGTGTGAAGGATATTGGCTAGAGATGAAGGAGAATTTTGATATAAATGAAGAAGGGGATGGATGGTTGCAAAATGTTTACAAATATCGAGAACATTGGGTGTCATGTTATTTGAAGGACACTTTTTTTGCTGGAATGAGATCGAGCCAAAGAAGTGAAAGTATTAATGCATTTTTTGATGGGTATGTTAACTCACAAACTCAATTACACGAGTTTGTTCTACAATATGAAAAAGCATTAACTCATCGTCGCATAAGTGAAGCCCATGAAGATTTCAAGAGTCTTAACACAAAGCCTGTCATGCTCCTTGGGCATCCGATTGAGGTCCAAGCTGGAGAAATGTATACATGTAACATGTTTGATGTGTTCCAAATAGAATTCAAAGGATTTGCTATAGAGTTTTGTGAAGAATTGAGAAAAGATGGGGACATTGTTGAATACAAGATTAGTAAGTTTGTAGATAGAGGAAAATGGGAGGTGGTTACTTATGAACAATCCAGTAAGATACAGTTTATTTGTACATGTGCTCTGTTTGAAACTAATGGTGTTGTATGTAGACATATATTGTCGCTAATGATGGCTAGGCAAATTTCTTCATTACCCGAGCATTACATCCTACACCGTTGGACTATACATGCTCGACATCGTAACATTGGCGTTGGCAATATTGTATTTGGAAGAAACATCACAAGTTGTGAAGAGAAGATTAATTTGTTGAAATCTTGGGCTTTAAGAGCAAAATTCAATAATGTGCTCGAGCTTACATTTGATTCAGAAGAGAGGATGCAGAAATTAGATAATGTGCTAACAAATTTCTTAGAATCACTTGAAGAAGAACTTAAAGAAACAGAAGATAATCATCAGATTTCCGCAACAATTTCTCATACAATGGAGAACATTCCTCAGATTACAGTTCATGATCTTGAAAAACCTGCAAGGACTAAAGGTCGTCCACGCAATGCTACTAGAATTCAGTCAGGCTTAGAACAAGCACAAGAAAAGAAAGAGAGGAAGAAGCGTATATGTGCTACTAGAATTCAGTCAGGCTTAGAACAAGCACAAGAAAAGAAAGAGAGGAAGAAGCGTATATGTAGCAGATGTGGTGAACTCGGGCATTATAGAGGAAGAAGCGTATATGTAGCAGATGTGGTGAACTCGGGCATTATAGAACTAGCTGTAAAGTCAACTTGTCAATGTACAATTAATTTTTTTCCATATGTAGCTTTTTCATGAATTTCTTATATGTAGCAGATATGTAGTAGTATTCTTACCCATTGTCCTCATACCACTTAACTGATTATTGTATGTTGGCCATCTTCATTCAATATTGGCCTCATACCACTTCACTGATTATTTAATGTTGGCCATCTTATTTTGTCTTCATTCAATATTGGCAACATAAACTGCATGCTTAGCAACCATTAACAATGTTATATATTCCCTTACAATCCCTCATGCTGCTAACCTAATTTGAAATTTGCAGGGATTTATAAAATTTGCAGCTAACCCAATTTGAGGAGAAGAAGAGGAATCTTGTGAGAAGATGAGGAAACAAAGAAGAATTAGCAATGGATTATGTCATGTCTTTAAACTGTTGACAGAATTTTTAATTTCAATGAACTACTGTTTTCAAAGCCAGAAATGTAATGTAAGATAAAACTTCGGGAATTATGAGTTTTATTGTGGTTGTTCAAAGCTGGATTGTAGAGTATTGCAGGCTTTAGAAAATAAAATGGCTTAGCAGCATGAGGGATTGTTGGATAGATGCTAAAAAATAAAAATAAAATGGCTTAGACTATGACAGGAGATAGCAGTATGTCCAGTCATACGCCCAACAAGGTGAATTGAGAGGCATGTGATTTCAGTTTAATTTCATGGAAAATTACGGTTTTATGCTTGATTTGCAAATAAGAGCACAAATTTTAAAGAAATGGCAAGCGAAAGTGGGTTTTCCTACATCATAAGCATTAACAAATTTTCAAGAAAAAGAGTTTGGCTAGCAACAGACCATGCCTTTCCCCCCTACCAGCTGCCACTGCTGGCTGAAAGAAAATGCCAAAGTAGTTAAAGACATTGAATCCTTGTTAAAGATTTCTCACTAAAACGAGAGAACTATTTAAGTCCATACGCTTCACTCCTAGACAGTGCACATGTTAAGAAAACTTCAATTGGTTTAAGTGTCCGCATGATATATAATTAAGACCTCAAAAATAAAAACACAGGTAGTAATAGCAAAAGAATAAGAAAGGATACCATACATCAGTGTCAGTAAGAACTTTACAAAATGATTACACGCTGAATTAAATTAAATGTAGAAGGATATCAATGGTGCTACACAAGATTAAAATTCATGGGACAACATACATATAAGTGCGTTAAGAAGGACATGGATACATAAAACCATATGCCAAGGACAGCATACATAAAATTCATGGGACAGCATGTACATTTCAGGACTTAAATGACAAGAATACATAGGATAGAAACATTCAACTTTCACTATGGCATAAAACAAGCCATTATGGCATTATCTGATACAATAATGAAAGTTTACCATCATATACATATATATTACAAGGGTTCACCTTGAATATGACATAAAACAAACTACCACAAACAAGCTCACACTTGAGTACAAACTAAGTAGAAAATGATCCAAGTTATGCAAGCTTATTCTGACATTGAAAAATCATACACGAATCACATCAAGTGTTTCCCCCAATAGAGAAACCAACACATATTGCAACAATACATACTAGAAATATTAAAATTGTAAACACTGAACCTAATACAAAAGCTTGGATGGAGGAAATAGCAGTTTCCCCAAGTGGTCCCTTGTCCTCAATAAGATTATGCCCCCCTGGAAACCCTTGTTCTTGAACACAAACAGGTGGCTGCACATGCCTTGAGATGGATGCTGAATCACGTGCGCTTAAGTGCTTCTCCCATTCACTCAAAGCCTCTTCATATGTTGCATACCCTTTGTAGGAGGCGTTTGGGAATCTATCAACTTGAGATTTGCATTCATCCCAATTATAAAATATGCCACAACGTCTACCTCTCTTTACAACATAAAAACTCTTTCTTGCCATTATATCACCTACAAATTTGTGCCGTAAAAAGATATTATCAATGGATTAAATACAAGCAAATGTTCAAGATGCAGTTCTATATATAGTGTAGCATTATCTGAAATGAATGAGCATTAACAATGGAAAAAAGACAAGCAAATCTACAAGATGCCAAGGAGCATGAATTTCAAATGATGAGCATTTTCTAAAATATATATACCAAAGT
This sequence comes from Asparagus officinalis, assembly GCF_001876935.1. NCBI lineage: Eukaryota > Viridiplantae > Streptophyta > Magnoliopsida > Asparagales > Asparagaceae > Asparagus > Asparagus officinalis. The sequence continues at coordinate 58,984,328 of NC_033800.1, read as the reverse complement.
AAGCATTTGACAGTCCTCAATCCACCAAACGAAAACAAAATAAAGGAGCTCTCCTCTAGAATATGCCCTTATGAAAGCAAGCATTCGCCAGTCCTCAATCCACTAATGTTGGCTGATTTGTTATGAAATAAATTATGCGCTTACTTAGAATATTTGAAATGCAAAAAAAAATTAAACTGCTGCAACTAGAAATTGATCATCACTAACTAGAGTCACATGTCACAATACACTTACAGTTTGAATCTAATCACAAGAAAATTATTGAATTACATGAACTAAACCCACATAACAACAGAAATGGACATAAAAACTACCAAACCAATCAATTCAGTCTACAACCAGAATTGACAACCCCAACTGCAATTGTTTCTAGCTCATAATGAGGAATATATATGTTACAAAATTGACACTCTTATAATCTGACAAAGGATAACTCTCATCATGAGGAATTTATATGTGCTGATGAACGAAAAATTGGAGAGAAATTAATTAGAATTATAATCTGACAAAGGATAACCTGGACATTTTACCATTTCATATAGCATCAATATGGGTATTAGTTGAAAAAAAACTCAAACTTAAAGTGGTCTTCTGTAATGGGGGCTTCTTTTATAGTTTTAAACTCAAATGGGGGATTTGCTGATGAACGGAAAATTAATAGGGGATGTGCTGATGAACAGAAAATTGGAGAGAAAATAGAAAATGACCTACATTGGCGGACTGGATCGCGAGGGAAGAGCGCTGCTCGGTCGGCGGGGGAGTGGATCTGGTGGAGGAGGAGCTCGTGGCGGGGGAGTGGATCTCGTGGAGGAGGAGCTCTTAGCGGCGCACTGTAGCTCGTGGAGGAGGGATTCGTGGATCTCGTGGAGCTGGACTGGATCGCGAGGGAAGAGCGCTGCTCGATTGGCGGGGGAGTGGATCTCGTGGAGGAGGAGCTCTTAGCGGCGCACTGTATCTCGTGGAGGAGGGATTCATGGATCTCGTGGAGGAGGGATTCATGGATCTCGTGGAGCTGGTCGGCGTGAGGGAGATCGAACGCGGAGGAGTGGGGGCCTGGAGCTCGTAAAGGAGAGATCGAGAGGGGGAGGAAGAGGACTTGAGAAATTGGGGATCTGAGCTTTTGGTGAGAGAGAGTTGGGGATCTTAATTTTTAGGGAGAGAGAGCAGAGCTTTTGTCGAGGAATCGCGCTGAATTTTTTCAGAAAAA
>NC_033800.1:58978776-58982771 GCF_001876935.1 Asparagus officinalis | reverse complement strand
AAACCCAGCCGCATTTATATCCCCTCCGTGACCAAATCCATTTTCGTGACCTTCTCTCTCTCTCTCATCAAATCTCTATCTTCTCCCCAAATCTCTCTCAAATCTGAGCATGAAAAAACCGAAGATCCATTCCCCCCGTCCTCGCCCCAAATCGAAGCCGCCGCGAGGGATCTCCGCTCCAAGCCCTCTTTGATTCCCCTCTGAGCCGCTCTCAAATCTGCAGCGAGTTCTCCGCCGCGAGTCCCCTCTGAGCCGCCGCCTTTTGAGAGCCTCCAGCCCCCCGTTCTGTGTGCGCCACCACCAGCCCCCCTTCCCTCCTTCTCATCTCTTCCGCGAGATCGAGCCGACCAAGCCGCCGTGAGTTCCATCTTGATCCCTCTCTCGAGCCGACCAAGCCGCCGCGAGATCTCCCCTCCCCCCGTCCTCCTCCCAAATCAACAACCGCGAGATCGAGCCGCCAACCCCAGCCCCGATTTCCCTGTCAGTTAAAATTTCAGCTTATCCCTCTTAATCCCTCTCTCGATTGACCTAGTTAATTAAGAAAAAATCAACAAACATAGAGGAGGACGGTGATAAAACTGGTTTCTGCTTGCTTGTAGACTTTATTTACTATTTTTAAAATTTCATTTGAGGTTAGGAGTTTCTTTTGGGTTTATCTGTGTGCTTGCAGGTAAAATTTCATTTGAGGTCAACTTTGTTTTTGAGAATTGAGTCTTTGCTGTGAATTTGTTGTTGAATTAATTGTGTTAAAATTCTATTTGTGATGGTCTAGCAAATGATGATGGTGGATTGGAACGGGTTTGATTATATTAATCCTACTTTGGGGAATTATTAGTGACAGCCAGTTCAAGATCTATTTCTTATGCTATCTAGTCGAGTATCCTAATTATGCTATCTAGTTGATAAATGCAACCGATAATGGGTGTAGCCTGCTTGTTTACATCTATTTCTTACACCGTGTAAGATCTGTTTGTAGGGATTTAAAGTGATTTTTGGTGATGTAATAATTTTTGGTGATGCACTAATTTTTTTACCTCCAAAATGATAAATGCAACCTCTGGAGTGTTTGATTTCTGAAACCTACATGTTATAGAGTCCAGGCATGTTTTGTACTTGCAACTAAATCTATGGATGCAATTGGAATGCACCAACTTGAGAACCATGAAGTTTATATTTTTTCATGAAAGTTCATAACACATAATTTTTGCCTTGGTACAATTATATGATTAATTTGTCATGTGATTTGCAGCTAAACGAAAATATTTCTGGATTCTTGAGCTCCACATGCATGGATTTGTTCATGTAAGTATGTCGGAATTTGTTCCCTTTTTGCAACGGTCATATGGTAGCCGCATTAATGTTCAATTTAGTTTTCCGAGATAATATATAGCATTACCCTCCGCTTAGATATCACAACTTATTAAGAGGGGCATATTGTAGCAATTTAGCTTTGTTAAATTTCCTAAATTGCTTCCATTTTCTGTTTCGCTTTCAAGCATATAATAATTGGTTCCATGCATGAGTCAACATATAACATAGAACAATCTAATTATCTTTTATTTATTTTCTACTCCTGTGTAACCAGACTTTATGAATCATTTCAGGTGGCAGTTTAGCTTTCACATGCACGTGGGTGGTTCGAGCAATTGTGGCAATTTGAAAAAATCCAAGCATGAAGTCTGAATGTATCAACAATGAGTTTTGTTGTAACTATTTCTATTTTGAAACAAGAAAATGTCTCTAATTTGTGAGAGTTATTGGATGTATTATATTATGGTCGATACATTTGTGCTGCATATGTGTTTATCATTTGCTACATTTGTGCTGATGTATTCAGGCAATCTTAGCTACATTTGAACTGTGCCTGCATTTGATCAAAGAACTGGTTTATAAGTCAGCTGTCATATATTTTGGCCATTTGATTTCGTTTCATGCATTTTCTGCAGATGAAAGCTTGGGCAAAGCCTTATGATATCAACAGCTCAAAAGATCGCACCATGAGCTCTTTGTCTATAATATCTCTTTGTTATCAGTTTGATGTTATTGGATTTGTGCTTATTATAAGTTGAAGCTATTAAGCTGCATTGGCGCAGTGCTGTACTAAGTTCTAGAGTACCAGGGGGTGGAAACTGGAAGCATCAGAGTCAGAGCTGGCAGTGAATTTTCATTTCAACACAAATTCTATAGATTTACATGTTATCCTGTATTTGCTTCTCAAGTACAAGAACAATGAATATCACAAATGAGCTTCGTTGACTTCTCAAGTACATGTCCAGCAGCAACAACATTACAAGCCCTTCCAAATAAACTCAAGCACATGTCCAACAGCAACAACATTACAAGAACAATGAAAGAACCATACACAACATTACAAATGAGCTTCATTGACTTCTCAAGTACATGTCCAGCAGCAACAACATTACAAGAACAATGAATATCACAAATTACAAGCACCAACAGCAACAACATTACAAGAACAATGAAAGAACCATACACAACATTACAAATGAGCTTCGTTGACTTCTCAAGTACATGTCCAGCAGCAACAACATTACAAGCCCTTCCAAATAAACTCAAGTACATGTCCAGCAGCAACAACATTACAAGAACAATGAAAGAACCATACACAACATTACAAATGAGCTTCATTGACTTCTCAAGTACATGTCCAGCAGCAACAACATTACAAGAACAATGAATATCACAAATTACAAGCAGCAACAACAGCAGGCAAACTCGTTAGACATGGCCAGCATTTGATTATTCTCAAATAAACTCAAATAAACAACAGCCACAAACAAGCCCTTCCAAATTTCAAATAAACTCTCACAAATTTGATACATTTTCTTGTTTCAAAACAGAAAAAGTTACAACTCATTGTCCTCCACTTTCAGGCTCCAAATAGTAAGATATAAGCACACACAGCTAAATGTCCTCCACGAAGATATAACATGAAAGAACCATACACAGTCTAAGCTACTTGGATGTTCTCTTTGCCAGTCCCAGTTCTATTCATCATCTTCCTGGAAAAAATAAGTTTGTAAGTAAACAGAAAATAAAACGACAATAACCACAAGCTGAAAAAGGAAGCATACGACAATAATGGAACATCAGAAAAAATAAAACACGGATCATACGACAATAACCACAAGCTGAAAAAGGAAGCAACTATCACAAATTGAACCCCAGGTTTAACTGCTTATAATAACAAAAGCAACAGGGGCTCATAATCGATAACTTAAGTTGCAAATCTGAAACAACTGTTCAAAAGGTTCTCACAAATCATAGGTCTGTCAAATAATGATAAAGATAAAATTCAACGAAGTAGAAAGTTATGATTCAGTTATGATTCTTATGAACGACACGTGTTTCAACATAGAAAAGTTAATCAGTGTCAAAGGTGTCCAATGTATTTTCATTGTGCTGCACACATAGGCACCCAGAAGATGCAAAGTTGCATATTATTGTCATAGCTAAGATCCAATCAATAAGAAAGATAAACTAATATGGATTGGAGTATGAAGCTCATGCAATGCCAAGACTTTGCCAGTACTTCCACAAATACAACCATACCAGACTCCAAACTACCAGAGCTAAATTTGTTCCACCTAATCTTCAAACACGGGTCAAACAATCCAAATCTACATAGATAACCAAAAATAGCATTAATTACATCTTTCGTGCTTTAATTTGTTTCTTCACAGCCAGCAGTTAACAGAAAATATTGGTAGTTTCTGTAATATAAAGTCGGATGGACTCTTAAATATTTGGAATTAGTTCTAATTTTCTTTCGATTCCAGGACAACGATTTAGTCTCAAGAGATCGAGAGAGATGGTTAGGGTTTTTACCTGCGTCGGCGTCGAGAGAGAGAGGATGAAGCGGCTTCGACGGGGCGTCGGCGTCGGCGTCGAGAGAGGGAGGAGGAGGGTCTTCGAGAGGAGGCGTCGACGTCGGCGTCGAGGGAGCGCTGCAGGGGAGGCGTCGGCGTCGGCGT
>NC_033800.1:58966818-58978595 GCF_001876935.1 Asparagus officinalis | reverse complement strand
ATGGTATTAAATCACGTGCTATATATATATATATATATATATATATATATATATATATATATATATAAGAAAAATGGGTATGCTTAGTACGAATCACAAATTTTGTGTTTGGTAGTGAGCTAGGTGCCATATTCCCATCCACTCATTCTAATTCTCAATCACTCTCCAACCCATGTGAATGTGGGCTCTGATTTTAATGAGTGAAGGGGAATATGTCACCTCACTGGAAGCATAAAAACTTGTGCTTGATATCAAGCGTACCCATTTTATGATTATTTTGCCTAATCTTGATAGGAGTTTTTTTTGCCTAATCTTGATAGGGGTTTTTTGAAAAACACTACAGACACACCCTTGGGCACACTCTCAGCCACACCCCTTTCCTGCTACAGTGCAGGGGTCCCACCTGAGAGTTTTTTAAAAAATCTCAGGTGGGCCCCCTGCATTGTAGCAGGAGAGGGGGTGTGGCTGAGAGTGTGCCTGAGGGTATGCCTATAGTGCCACTCTAGTTTTTTTTTGGAACATTAGCAAATAATGTTCGTAAAACTTTAAGATATGGGCCGAACGTGAGTCTGATAGGTGCCTTAAAATTTAATGATAGGATTACGCTTTACTAAGAAAATAACCTTTAATGGTCTTTGTTTTATAGAATTCAGCAAGGAAAATTTATGTGGTTACTTTAGTCTTTCAAAATACCTAAACGATCAATGCGCATGAAAATGTCTGTCAGAAGCTTTTAAAGAAAAGAGTAATCGTCAACGGCCGAGCACATTATTGTGTAACATGCTACAAGTTAGCTGGCATTTTTGTCATTGCTCACAAATTGCATATTACCTAAATAAACTAGCTTGTTTTATTTGGACCAATACGGCAATACGTCAGTGGTCCTTATCTTTTCCTTTAATTAAAAAAAATAAAAACTACTTTTTGTGATTATTGAATATCTATTTTTCTTCACAATCTGCAAATTATTTGAAGAAACTGCTTTTTGAGGCTTTTTTTGCACATATGCCCCCGAATGAGTCTACCTAACAACTATTTGAAAAAAGTGGGTCCTCCTTACAACTCTCTGAAACATTAGGAATAGTCTCTCATAAAATACGCATCCTATCAAATCCGTCGATATGCGAGCGAACGGTTCTCTGCCACACAACAGGCAATAAAGATATTGCCCACTGTTTTTAAACCTAAAGGGTAGAAATTCGGCTGCATGCATGCAATAATGTTCACTCTCCCTCACTCACATTCGGAGTACTTAGCTAAGAAATAACAAAATGGATAATTGTAAGGATTACCATTCAAGTTCAAAAAAAAAAAAAGGCTAATTGTCCATGGTACATAGGTGAATCTGAAATTAAAATTTCTATTTATTTTTTAAGTAAAACAATGTTGTATTGTGCCCTCCGTATTAGCGTAATCATAGGGTCAAACTGATAGCATTGATTTAGGATCTGATAGCATTGACTTTTCTTATTTATAATTATTATTAATCAGAGGATTGTAATTAGCATTGATTTAGGATCTGATGTAATCCCTTGTACTCTATTTATACGCTCCTATTGTAAATGAGAAAATTAATAATTCATTCAATCTCCTTCATTATATGGTATCAGAGACTTAGGTTACATTCTTTTTTCCGATCCTGCCTCACGCACACAACAGCCCTATCACCTCCGACTTTATGGCCAACAACACTAGCACCACCACCGGTCTCACCGGCCAACTCCTTGTCGCTGCCAACTCCTCATCCCGGCTTAACTTCCAGATTCAATCAATCAATGTCAAGCTCGATCGGACGAACTTCTCTTTATGGTGCAATACTGTTCTCCCGGCGCTTCAAGCCTTTGAGTTGGAGGCTTACATCATGACTGATGACTCCTCTCCTCAATACAAACCTCAAGCCGTCGACGTTACAACTCCTCCCGAGTCGAATCCAGAGCAAATCACTTGGCGTCATTGTGACCGCTTTGTACTCCTCTGGCTTCGCTCAACTCTTTCTGAGCGTGCACTTGCCACCATCGTTCGCACTACCACCGCCCGTCAAGCCTGGACTACCATCGATCGAACGTTTCAGGATCAGTCTCCGGTCCGTCGAATGGCTCTCAAAAACCAACTTCAATCTCTCTCGAAGGGCTCTTTATCCATCATGGAGTACTTTGAAAAGAAATGTGCAATTGCACATGCACTTGATGAGAATCTTCAACCTATCTCAAATGAAGATCTCACTGGCTATATATTGAACGAACTTGATAGTTTGTATGGCCCCTTTATTACCTCCTTCATGATGCGACCTGAAGAGACTAATGTTGATGATTTGCTTGGTCTGCTGCTGCAAGAAGAAGAAAGGATTGAGTAGGAGAATCGACGTTATCAGCCACCATCTGATTCGCTATCGCCTCCAACTACTAGCTCGGTCATTGCTCCATCGGCCAACGCAACCTACACCAATTCGCATGGCGGATCTTCCTCCCGCTACAACCGTGGACGCTCCTCTGCTCCACCTTCCTCTGGTGTTTCGGAGGGTAGTCGTGGCCCATATTGTACTACACGCAGGCGCATTCAATGTTAAATATGTAACAAGATGGGACACATGATGATTAATTACTACAATCGCAACAACCACACCGATTTTCCTGCACGTCCGCCACCTCCAAGAAACAACCATCGCTCATCTGACCGTCAGGCTGAGCACTCTGCACACTATGCTTCCCCGTCCTCTCTTACGGACCCCGCCTGGTACTTTGACACGGGCGCTACAGATTATGTCTCTAATGACCTCAACTCACTGACTATTTCAGACGAGTATCACGGGGATGACAAACTCTCTGTTGGTAACAGTAATCAATTTCTTATTTCTCATTTTGGCTCTACTATTTTGCTTACAAAGTCTATGTATGTCAATGTAAAGAATATTCTTATTGTGCCTGATCTCACCAAAAACCTACTCAGCGCCTCAAAACTAAATCGCGATAACAACACCTACAGGATTTTGTATCCTGATCATTGTGTTGTCAAGAATTTGCAGGGCAACACGATCCTCCACGGAACCGTTGATCACGGCCTCTACCACCTCCATCAGCCACGACCACACCAACCTCCATCCTCCATCCACTTCGGGTCCCGCATCTCCCTACTTGGTGGGCATCATCGTCTGGATCATCCTCATGAACACATCCTTCTTCGTCTAGTGTCTCAGTTTCAACTTCCTGTCAGCTCCAATAAATTTCCTAGTGTCTGTGATGCTCGTCAGTTAGGTAAGAGTCATCGTTTTCATCTTCCTAGTTCTCATGTTAGGTCTGATAAACCATTTGAATTAATCTACTCTGATGTTTGGGGTCCTGCTCCTGTGTTATCCTTAAATGGAAATCGGTATTTTGTGCTTTTCATTAATGATGCTACCAAATTTATATGGATCTACTTTCTAAATCACAAATCTTAAGTGTTCAATGTTTTCCAACAGTTTCGGGCAATGGTTCAAACACAATTTGGGTCCTCTATCAAATGTCTTCAAACTGATTGGGGTGGTGAATTTCGAAATGTGTCAAGTTTCTTGTCTACTCATGGTATCCAATATAGAGTCTCTTGTCCTTACACACAGGAACATAATGGGGCTGCAGAGCGTAGAAATCGAATTATTGTAAAAAAGGGTTAACTCTCCTAGCTCAATCATTATCTCCATTCATCCTTTGGGAACATGCCTTTCATACCGCCACTTATCTCCACAACCGAACCATCTCGTCTACTCTTAACTACACCTCTCCGTACCAAAAACTTTACTCTAAAATCCCTGACTACGACTTCATCAAAACCTTTGATTGTCTATGTTACCCTTTCCTGCGTCCCTACAACCACCACAAAATGGACTTTCGGTCTCTTCCATGTGTCTTTATTGGGTTCAGTTCCAAACACATAGGGTACCTCTGTCTCCACATTCCTACCTCCAGAACTTACATTGTTTGTCATGTCGTGTTCGATGAAGACGTATATCCATATGTCAATCAAGCCAGGGCGCTATCACCACCACCACCCTCCTCCGAATCCTCCCTCGCACCACTTGATCTACTTGAGCTCGCCGTGGCTGCACCTTCCCCATCACCTCCTCTAAACCATGATAGTGACCTATGTCCTACCACGACACTTGGCTCCCCGGTCCCGACCCGACCCGACCCATATAAAATTTGACCCGTATAAGCATGACCCGACCCGACCCATTTAATAAATGGGTCAATACGATCCGACCCATTTATTAAACGGGTTACCTGACCCGACCCATATATAACCCAAATGGTAGAGAAAACTAAACATTTAGTGTGGTTGTAGTAGAAACCTGCATATTCTATTATACTCTTTTAAGTGACTTATGCACACAAAAACCAGGTTACTATTTCTGATATGTTTATAAAGGCTCACTGCAAATTTCCACATTTAGAGATAAACAAAATAATAAACAAACCATCATCAAAAAATGAAACAGAAACAAAACCAATCATAGATATTGTACTCTTTTAAGTGAAATTATTTCAAAATATTGAATGGCTACAATGTCATTCTACATACATACGCATCAAAAAAAATTGGAGCAAGATTACTCCCATTAGAATGTTAAACTGGTTCACAAACAAGTTCATTTCAAGCTCTCTACAACAAATCCAATTTCACAAACAGGTTCATTTCAAGCTCTCTGCATATTCTATTGCTTTCTTCTTGACCTGCACGTTACAAAAGTTTTAGTGGTACGTGAAGCTGAATGAACTTTAAAAACATGGAAAAATCTTCTAAGAGCCCAAGGAATAATATTAGCAAAGACATTAGGAACACCATCTTCATGAGTAAATCTAGTAATTGCCAGCCATATCTCACTACTTAATCTGCAAGTAAACAATAAATGGTCCGCTGTCTCCTCCTGATTTTTACACAAAGGGCAGATAGTATCAATTAATACTCCTCTATCTCCTCCTCAAATGTTCATCCCTAGTTAGAAGTTCACCAAGGCAAACTAGCCACATTATGAAAGAGCGTCTGGGTAAGTTCAGTCCACTCCAAAACATGTTTTCCTGGTCAGTCAAGCATTGTGAATGTCAATAACTACTAATTGTTGCAGCTAACCTATATAATACTCAACATCCTCAAATGAAAAAGTTAGGCATATGAAAGCAAAACTCCATTATTTATGCTAACAGACAAAAAAGTAAATCGAAAGTTCTTCAGTAAAATTTATAATGGATCTACGAGTTGTCAACCCTATGTGTAAAAAGGACATTAAGAATATCACATTTTCCTGATCAGTGACCATTCATCCACAAACCAAGCTATGACTCCTAAATGCATGCAAGATGTGGGCTCAGTATACATTACCCACAATCTTTTAATCTTCAAAAGATAAAACGAACTTAGATAAGCCTATTCGTATCTTAACTTGCCAATCTTGGAGCTATCTAAACTAATTGTACACTCTTTATACCAAGGGGGGGGGGCACATAATTACTTAATTTGACAGGTAAGTAACACTAAGCCCATGATCTATCGTGATCCAAAACTACCAACCACAGCTATTAAAACAAAAGCTATAGGTAAACAAAAAAATCTTTGTTTTATTCCCCTGATGGCTTACAGTGGTCTAACCAGAGAATGAATTGGATAATGGATATAATAACATTCACTCATCAAATGCCCATTAATGAACAGATCTATGATACAAGGGTTCAATTGTCTAAGGCTCAAAATACCAAATATTCAGAGATCGCATGGAGAAAAGAACCAGTTAAGTTTCTAAATTGGAAACACAAAAGTCTGGACATCCAGTTACATCATCAATAATCACTATTGAAAACTGTCAACCAAATATATCTAAAATTGCACAGAAGCAATAATTTCATGAGAAAGAGATTAAAAAGGGTAGCTAAATTAAGAGAAAGAGATTAAAAAGGGTAGCTAAATTAAGAGAATAATTGGGACACGCAACTATAATCATTATACTTGCCTTTTATCCTTGTACAATGAAAAGAATTTTTTCTGCAGTATATATATCAACTTTTGCGGGGGAAGGTTTTCACAAATTATAACTTGGAAAGTTGCTTTGTTGTTGTATGTTTTCTGGTGCTTTCTTATAGCTATACTAATATGAGTTAAACTAGCTTCCTTTAACTTTAGATGTCTGATATCAGCAACGTCTCTGTTTTTGCTCTACTTTTCTTGTACTCTTTGCATTATGGATGATAACAAGGTGAACTAAGTTTCATACATCTTGAACATCTAATTTTTTTTCAGGTCCAAGCTCTGGTAGGTTTTGAAAAGACCATCAAACATCTAGACGAGCATCCGGTTGAAATTGGCACAAAGGTTAGTAATTCCTTTCTGCTCATTTTATGTCAATTCTTCATCGATCTCAATCATAACTCCAAATCAACCGATGAATCTTTGTCACGTACAGGGAGTCACTAAACCGAAAGAGGTGAGAAAAATACAAAGGAGAAGGAATGCCTTTACATTTGAGCAATACGAAGGGAGATTTATACGTAACATTCGAGGTTCAATTCCCCAAGTCATTAACAGAAGACCAGAAGAAGAAAATCAAGCAGATTCTTTCTTGAGGGGTTTTCTTTTCTATTTCTGTAAAACCCCGTAAATTTGAATATGTTATGATAAATAATGATAAATATGTTATAAGATGAAAAATAACATATTTTGATGTTTGAGTATGATAAGAATTGATTTGAGATCAAATTAATGTATATTTGTGAGAATATGAGTGCAAATGCACAAAACATGCACAAAGGCCAAAAGAGTGAAAATCTGGGAATAATAACCAGTTGAGAGTTTTTATATTTTACACACCGTTTCACTCAGAATTTGAAAAAATATAAAAGACTAAAGTTGTAGATCTCTTCAACATCTTTCCAACAAATCTTAGATCACCTCATTCCAAGGTCGTATGAGAAAGTTACAGCCAAAATACCGAATGTTGTTTTCCTAGTCAGACTAGGTTTCCTGGTTCGGGTCAAACATTTTTGTTTCGGGTTTGCCTCTATAAATACCTGTGTTTTTCACAAAAATTCTTTCTTTTATCATATCTATGAACCCTAGCAGCCACCCTCTCCCCTCAAAAACCCTAGACCTTTTTCTTTTGAGTTTGGAGAGCTTTGTGAAGCAAAACACCGGCACGAGGGCGAGATCATCGACGTGTGGCGAGGGAGAACGGGTTGCTCATGCTCGTGGTTTACTTGCTGATTACTTCAGAGGTTTGCATATGAGATTAAGGCAAGATCACTTACATCCAAACCTATCCGCATAGTTAAATAATTAGCTTAGAAGTTTAATTTGTGTTTACATGCTTAGATCTTAATCTAATGTGAAAAAGATTATATTTTTATTGTTAGATCTTAAACTCATGTTAGATCTACATATTTTTCTTGCTGTTTTTAATAGGTATATGATCATGATCATTAGGGTTGTTTCTAAATTCGTTTTTATCTTGTTAATCATGTGCTAATCATGTTTAAACCCTAATTTGACTTTTAATTGAGTTTGCATGTGGTTTAAAGATGAGAAAACCTTAGGTTTGTGATACCTAAGTGTTAAATATGATTCAATGAATGTATATCTTTCCTAAGTTGATTGGCAATCATGCTTATGTTTAATATGTTAAAAGTCCATGCTTTAGATTTAAGAATTTGGTTAATCTAAAGAAAGATGTTTGATTCGTTATTTTTGAACTTTTATGCATGTTTTAGGGTTTTGAATACAAATCTAATGCATAAAATCATGTTTATAATTGTTGAGTTATTTCCAGATGTTCATATCTGCTGTGACATATTTGCATACAAGTTTCATGAAGATTTAATCATGTTTGAATCACAAAAACACGACATGAACACGACATACACAAAAAATTGAGAATCTGGATTCAGGGTCTACGGTCGACCACCACGGTCGACCACGTGCTGGACAGAGACCGCGCCCCCCCGCCAGTCTGTTTGGCTGTGCATGTTTATATTGTATGGTTTTGGTTTGTCGAGCATATTTCTCGACCTTGTGATGATAGACTATGATATTAGTGATTGTTAAACACCTGGGATGATGGTGAACTTCTGATGTGGACACGAACACCTAGATTAGTGCATGTATGCTAGATTGTGTTAGATTGACATACTTTCGTCACGAGTTAAATTGATAAACACATATGAATAGTGTTGTTTTATACGTATCCGGAAATAGGGAGATAAAAACCTATTTGCCGCAGAACGATTGAGTAAGAATATTACAATAGTATCGTTATTACATGTATCCAGAATAAGGAGATAATAAAACCTATTTCCGTAGGGCGATTGAGTAGGAAATTACAAAAGTATCGTTATTCTATGTATCCGGGATAGAGAGATAAAACCTATTGCCGCAGAGCGATTGAGTAAGAATATTACAAGAGTATCGCTATTGCATAAAGAGATGCATATATATATGTGTTATCAGTTATAGTTACTCCCATATTAGATTACCCATGAGTAGGGTACTTTCTTTGGTTCGTGGCATACATGATATGGCCTATGATGATCTTTTCTTTGAGTTGAATGATATTCTCTTATTATTGCGCTAACTACTTAAGAAGTAGTTCGAGATTTTAACATTGGTTCTATATAGTTGAGGCTTGGAGTATTTCTTTGAGTGCTGTTTCCATTTATAGAGTTGGATTTGATATTGATAATCACAATTTATTACAATTTTATATCCTCATTATCTATTTTACATGAATAAATATACCATTAATAATTGTTTTTAGATTAGTTTATACATAAATGAATGGAAATATAAATAAATATTATTAAATGTAAAAACCCCTCAAAAATCTCTCTTTTCTATTTTGTAGCATGAAGCCCATCAAGCAAGTGAAGAAAATGATTAATTGAAGCCAAAAGCCAAAATGTCCAAAAGAAGCAAAATCCTCTTTATTCTCAAATGAGCTTGGATGCAAATAGTGGAATGAGATGGACTTTAATGCAAAGTCCACATAACCAAAACAAGACCGTGGGCTTGAAGTTGATTTCTCAAGTGAAAATCACATGGGCCGGATTTGTGTGTTTAGTTGTTCATTTGCATTTTGGAAAATCTTGAATTGGGCCGGCTACATTTTGAATGAAGATTTTGATTTAAAATCAAATAAACATGGGCCGGCTGCTGCATAAATGAAAATCAAAGTGGGCCGGATTTTGCAAGTGTGCAACACTTGGATTTTCACAAGGAAATTGTGCTCAAATAAATCAATGAAGTGGGCCGGACTTGCAATTTTTCTCCATTGGACTTAGGCTTTGATTTTTTCAGTGGACTTGGTTGCTATGGACTTGATTGGATTTTGATTTTTTTTTAAAAAATCAAATAAATCAATTGGGCCTCTTATGGTAGAGAAGAACAAAAAGCAAATTCAATGGTGAAGATTGTGGCTTGGGGCTCAAGATAAATCCAATGGCTCATATTCATTGAAGATTACTATAAATAGGGGTAGAGAGTGAGGGGTTAGAGGTGTGAAAAATTTTGTAAACTCCTTTTGGAGAGGAGGGCTACTCTTAATTGAGAAGGCCTTCCAAAAATTGTAACTTTAGTTGCAATTAATAAAAATAATTTTTTCCTCTTTAAATTTGTTCTTTCTCCTCTTGTTGAATGATGAGGATGGAGATGAAGAGCAATTTGAAGGTTTGCATTTCTTTTCTCTTTTATTTCTTTTTTATAATTTCTTTATTATTGCTTATTAGTTAGATTTAAATTCATGCTTGTAGTATAGATTTACTTTCTTGTCTTTTTTATTTTCTTTTTGCACTTTAATTTGTAGAGTAGATTTATTTTTCTTGCATTTAATTTCTGCAATTTATTTTGTAGTTTAGATTTTTATTTTCTTTGTAATTAGATTTATTTCTTGTTCATAGTTTAGATTTTTCTTTTCTTTTTAATTTTGTAATTAGTCTTCTTTTTCTTGTTTTTATTTCTTAAGATGTGAATTTAATTCTTGTAAGAATCTTAGAATTGTATGAAACTAGTCTAATTTCTTTTATATTGTATGAATTATTCTCTTGTACTTAAAATGTTCATGTTTAGGATAATCAACTAGAGAACTAATCGGTAGAAGAAGAATTTGATAATCTATGCTTATCTTAAATGGTTTGATAGGTTATGCTTATGAATTCTAGGATTATTATCATGTTGTTGTTCTTATCATGAATAGTAATTTTAACTTAGATGATAATTTGATAGGTTACACTTTCCTTAAATGGTTTGATAATCTATGCTTAATAAATCTAAGTTGAAATATGATAAAAAGAGAATAGTTTATATTTTGTAATTGAAATTGGTTAGTGGATTATATTCTAGATTTCTTACCTCTTTTGAATCCTTCATCTTAACTTTCTTAAATTTTCTTTTCATTTTTGGTTTTATTTCTTGATTTTATTAATTCATATTTCTTGCCTTATGATTTCATTTATTCTTTAATTCTTCCTTCTCTCCTCTAAAATTCAATTTATTATCTTTTGCATATATTCATAACAATCACTCAACAAAATCACACTTATTCTTTATTCCTAATTGTCACGCACAAAATATAAGAACCAAGTTTAATAATCTCTTAAAATCACCTTCTTCGTGGGATCGATATCTTTTTATACTATAACTTGATAAATTGTGCACTTGCAATTTTGGTACATAATTATGCCGCATCAAGTTTTTGACGCCGTTGCCGGGGAATGTGCTAAAATAGGATTTTATTAACTTGATTCTTTAACTTGTGTATTTTTCTTGTGAAGGAACCGCTTGGAGCTTGAAAATCTTGGATTGAAGATCAAGAATTTGGAGCATTGCTTTCGGGTAAGTCTTCTTTCTAGTTTTCAATTCCACCCTCTTTAGCTAGCTTCACAATTAGAGACAATTAGGATAAAAAAAAGATTTTATTTTTGTTGACCATAATAAAATTCATCTTTCACTTGGACATTAACTAACAAGATAATAAATTCAAACATGAATCATCTTCTCACATTTGCTTGTTGTTGACCATAATTAAAAAAAAAGATTTTTTTTATCATCCTTTTTAGTCGCTTTTAATTTCTAGGGTTGTATTTCATATAGTGTAGGAATTCACCAAAGTGATTGTAGCACTTGATTTGACACACACTTAAAACATTCTTAAGGGCAAAACCCCAATCAAGATAAGGTAAGGGATTTCATCACCCTTTCATTAGCCCACAAATCACTAATTCCTCACTTCACAAATCCAAGCCTTTTAAAACTCATTAGACGTTGGCCCCTAAGGATTCGAGCTCAATAAGGAACAAGAAATCCTAAAGTGAACGGTTTAAGTTTTCTTAGAATAGTTGGTGTCTAAGGCAATGTTTAGGGGTTGCGTAAAGCGCTCCGCAAAGAAAGAGGTACTTAATTGATCTTTGATCACCCTCTAGTACTATCCTTACCTGGCTAACTATTTGGGTAAAACTTTGATCTTTTCACTGTAGGAATTTTTGGTTAGGAGCTGGTCTAGTGGAGTTAGGCTAAACCCTAGAGTTAGAGTTGATTGAAAAGTGATTGCCTTGATTTGTTTTAGTTAGGATTTTTTTCTTTTTCTTTATCTTCTCATATAAAAAAAAACTAATTTTCTTTCTTTCTTTCTTTCCTTAAAAAAAAAATTTAATTTTCTTTCTTTCCTTAAAAAAAAAACTAATTTTCTTTCTTTCTTTCTTAAAAAAAAAAATTTGTTTTGGTGTATGCAATTTTGGGTTCGGGATAATTTTCATCGCTTAATCCGAGTT
>NC_033800.1:58946869-58965818 GCF_001876935.1 Asparagus officinalis | reverse complement strand
GTCACTGTCCCTGAAATATCAAATAGTGGTCAGGACTAGCAATTCGAAAATTCAGAGAAGAAAAAAAAATAGGTGACTAACCTTGTTCCAAATCTGCCTCGTAATCTTCGGGATCTCCGCCTGAAGCCTCTCCAGCAGAACTAAAGGCCCTGTGACCTTCTGCATCAAGTCGGCGGGTCTTGCCCTGAGCCCTCTGTGACCGAGCACTGTCCCGGATCGAACGAGAATCAATCTGAGAGGCTTCTTCGGCCATCAACTCTTCGATAGGCTTCATAGGGACAGTCTTATTAGCTGCTAGCAACCACTTGCAGCTCAAGAAAGTGAGGTTCAACTGCCGCTCAGTACCTGGGAGACTGAACCTAGCACCAGTGCAGCCAGTCACGGTCCACAACCATGCACGAAGACCGTCCACCAGACCTCCATGAGCCCGAAGCTGCTGGCGCGGGTTCCCAACATAAAGCTGATCATAACCGAACTGGCGGGCGAATCGGCAAGGTAGATACGGCTCTATAAAACACTGATTCCCCACCCGGAAAGTCAGGTAACCCGGCCTAATGTTCACTAGCCAATTAAAGCAGCCCATATCCAAATAAGTCCTATACTCCCTCGGCTTCTCCTCCAAACACTCGCCGTACCGGCTGGAGAACTGCGGAAAGCAAGTGGAGAATGCCCAGCACTTGTGGACTTGTAGCTGACTCCTGATATCAGGGAATCCTCGACCCTCCCACTCGCCTTTCTCAAGCAGCTATAGAAAGGGAACAGACTAGTCTATGGCATTCGGTACCGACATCACATCAGAACGATGAAGGACGAACCAAGCCATCGAATAAATATACGGAAGCTCCACCTTAATGGTAGGAATCTGAGTCGGTTTGTCATTATCTCTCCGTGTAAAAGCACCAGAAATCTGTCGAAGCCCTCGATGAATGTTAGCCACCATCACCGGAAGAAGCGAAAGTTCCTTCTTGTAGGCAAGCTGAACTGCAGGATAGAGCACTTCCAGTGGCAGAGCGTCACCAGACTGATACGGGACCACACATTTCTTCAACCAGATGGCGAGATAACCGGCAAGGAGAGTCATCGGACGAATCGGTGCGGTCGCATGATATAAGAACGATCTGAATTTAGTCCCTGCAGGAAAGCCACTCTCAGGACTGCTAATGGTATAGGATTGGGCGTTAGTCTTCTTCAGCAGCTCATTAACCTCTGAAGGAGTCAGCGGTGCCAGTTCACAAATAGATTGGCCAGAATGGCTCTCCAGATTCCTGAACAAATATGATGCGAACTGCTTCAGGCTCACATTTGCTTTGGTCCTCTTCGCTAGGGGCTTAGACTGCGCCAAAGCAATGTGATAATGACAAGTGAGGTCCCATAAGGTCTCGTAGCGGTCGAGCATGCGATCCTTCAGCTGACTCAACTTATGGTTAGAGGGAAAGTACTCCTGGTACAGCATCTGTCCCATGGGCAAGCCAGAAATCTTGTGCATCTCATGAAGAGCCAAGCCCAACTCTCCGTGCCTGGTCAGAAAAGTGTTGGAATCTGGATTATAAAGCTCGCATAGGGCAAAGAAATGCTTCGCGCTTGTAGGCAAACCATGCATGGTGGCCCGAATGGCTGCATAAAGACTGCAAGCATGTAACTCCTCGCTCCATCGGCTCAAGACGTACTTCGTCATACGAGCCCACCAAAACCTGTCCAAAGAATGGACCCAACCATAGAATCTGTGGCGCGGTGCGGGCATCTCCCGTCCTAGGTTAGCAAGGCGATTCCTCAAGGTAGAAGCAGAGGCGAGGAACTCGTTACGAGGCGGAGTATCTAGCCCCAGTACTCCAGGACGCAGTCCAACAATGTGATCCCTGCTCGAACCAGGAACTGCCTGATGAGTAATATAGCCGCAGTGGACGCTCTCATTCTCCTCTGTCAAACGCCACGACATCTCCCGTTTCACAGCCTGGCGCCTGAGCTCAGTCAAAGAACGGTGTCGAGGAATCTTCGGCAAATACATAAAACGACTGCCAGTCTGGTAAAGCCACTGCTCAGCTTCAATAAATGCTGCATCGGGATCTCTGGTAGAGTCGCCAAACAAGAAGTCAGTCTTCCTGAGAGACTGAACGGAGCTGGCATCCTTCACAAGAGGTGCATCTGTGATCTGTTGGCGAAGGGCTCGATGTCCACCTTCCTTCACTACTTCGACAACCTCTATCGACGTGCCCGGACCAAACTGAGGAGTAAGCGGAATGGGCGAAAAGTCATCAGACGTCGAATAATATTCGTCACGACGTCCATTCACCGCATGCGATGAAAAGGCTCCGGAAGGATATTCCACTGAAAACAAGCAATTAAGTGTTTGTTAATTTCAGATATAAAAGGAAATTGAACTCATCTTACAAATTGGTAAGATAGAGTCATTACCTTATAAAGGGCGAGACGATTTGGCCACATTGCGCATTTATAAGATAGGGTATATCGACAATATATCCCTGCCTTATAAAGCACGATGCAGCGTCAAAACGCCCCCTTTATTATGAGATGTGGTTTTGACCAAGCAAAACCCATCCTTAAAGCGTCGATCCTCACCAAGGAGAATCAAGGCTTTTCCCGATCGCCTCACCAAGGAGAGCAAAATGGGGTAAAAGGACTAATTTGCAAATTCTCAGAAAAAGAGGGTTAATTTGCAAAATTTCCATAAAGCGTCGATCCTCACCAAGGAGAACCAAGGCCTTTCCCGGTTGCCTCACCAAGGAGAACAACGGGGGTAAAAGGGACCAATTTGCGAATATCCAGAAAAAAGAGGACTAATTTGTAAATTTGCGAATATGCCAAAAAAAAGTAGCTCACCAGCATATGAGGGAAGCACGCCATCAGCCGATGTAGCAGGAAAACGACCTCTAGAGACTCGCGACATAATGGCCTACAAAAGAAATCAAGAGGTCACATCTAAAAAAAAAGATCACATTTTTATCCCCTAAAAGATAAGCTCGAGGCGCCAAATTATAATCCGAACCCTCACCCGTGGTCCCACAAATTCATAAATTGAATAAAGCATAAAAAAATGTTGAAATTATGAAGGATATACCTGAGGAAAGGCTCGAGGATCCGACAAAAACTAGATCTTGAAAGGTGCTCGAACCACGCGCTCGAGGGGCTCGAAGGAAACTCTAAATATGGAAGTTTCGAGGGATTTCTCAGTCAAAGATCCGAAGGAAGGTTAGATCTAAGACAAATATCAAATTTTTAGAGAGATCGGATGCTTGAGGGAAGAGAAAAGCAAAAAATAGACAAGAGGGGGGGCCGGCCCTAGGTGGAGGAAAAGAAAAAGAAAAAGACCCCTTTTTATAGGGTGAACCGGGTTGAACCAAACCAAACCGAACCGGACCGGACCGGTTTTGAACCAGAATCCAAATTGAAGCCGAACCGAGCATCGAAACGACTTCAAATCGAGCGACGATTCAGCCCATCATTTACTCACTCTTCTCCCACATGTTCGGAAGAGTCGGAGGATTTTTTGAACCGATTTACTGCCTTTTTTGGCTCATTTTAAGCCGGTTCAGCTCATTTGGGCACAGAAATCACTCCAATAAGGTATATGAGTATAAACTATTCCCTATTTTTGGTTTGAGAAGTTCCTGGAGAATATGTTTTTATAAATATTCTTAAGGATAACTCAACAACACTACGCCGGACAACGCGTTGCAAATAAAGACTCGACGCCAACAATCGATGTTTAGCTAAAAGATCAGGAATCAACTCCAAGTTTAAAATTCCGACAACGGTCAGACAATAAATGCAGCACCGGAACTCTTACAGATATTCGACAAAGCACCGAATAGCCTGGAAGATTGAAGGAATCAAGAACGGAGATCATTCCAAGGTCCCGTTACACCGACTGAAGGTGGGGACAATCATATCCAAAGTATTCCAGACTCTTCTATAAAAGAACGAGACTGAAATACTTTGGAGGGGGTATCTGTAGGCATATAAAACTGCTTATAGGTCCCTTAGCACAGCTCGGCACAAACCGACGAACCAACGAGGCGACGAGATCGACAAATCGCACGCGAACAACGGAATGAATCCATACACGTTCGGAATCAAGCCAAGTGTTAAAGAATCAACGAGTCATCCAACCGGGAACAGACTCGGACGAATCACGATCGAATCAAGATCAGTTTCGGACTCGAACTCAGAAGCGGATTTACTGCCAAATCAGGAATCCGACTCACTGCCAAATCAGATTTCCTTAGTGAACTAATCCCTCCCGGCTATTATTCCCTTCGTAAAATAATACCCGTATAATCGTGTAGATCCGACCGGATCTAGATCGCGCGGTGGTCCACGGATTAACCCCGGCGTTGGCAAAGAACCCACAAAAGCGAGCGATCGCAAAACAGGAGCTCGCGATTTGTTCACAGAAGGAAAGTTGTAATTTTTATTTTTTTTCTTTTGATTTAGTTGTAACCGGATTTATAAAAGACCGGATCTTTGTAATCCAAGATGACAATTATTTCAATGAAGAAAACAGTTTTCCCCGCGAACAACATGCCCACAACATGTCCTCTAATATTTGGTTCACTCTCTCCGTCTGCCCATCCGTCTGCAGATGAAACACACTAGAATAAGATAATCTGCTGTCGAAAGAGTTCTGGAAGCTTCTCAAAAAATATGAAGTGAAAACCGAGCCTCGATCTGACACAATCATCTCTGGAACTCCATGTAATCTCACGATAGTGAAAACCGAGCCTCGATCTGACACAATCATCTCTGGAACTCCATGTAATCTCACGATCTCCTGAATAAATATCCGTGCATACGTCTCTGCCGTGTATGTCGTCTTTACTGGTATGAAATGTGCTGGCTTTGTTAGCCGATCTACTACCACCCAAACTGAATCATTCCCTTTCTTCGATCTTGACAATCCTACAATGAAGTCCATAAAAATATCTGTCCACTTCCACTCCGGAATGAGTAAAAACTGTAGGGTTCCTGCCGGTCTCTGATGTTCTATCTTCACTTGCTGGTAGGTAAAGCACTTAGCTACATATTCTGCAATCTCTCTACGCATGCCGCTCCACCAAAAATGTCTCTTCAGATACTTGTACATCTTCGTTATGCCTGGATGCACTGTATACCTGGTACAATGCGCTTCGTCGAATAAATCCTTCTTCAGCTGAGCGTTAGCTGGTATTATTAATCGGCCCTTCATCCGAAGTCCTCCATCTGCTCCAACGGTCCAATCAGCCTCTGGTTCTTTGGAAATCTCTCCCTTTCGGGCTTGAATCCAAGAGTCGTCCAACTGAGCTCTAACCACTCTGTCACTCCAAGGTGGCTGTACGGATAAAGCTCCTAAAAATACGCTGCTCCCGCCAACTCCGATCTAAAGTCGAACTGGTTAGGTGCGTGGAGATCTCGATATAACGAGCATCTTAAAGCTACAATCCTGTGACGACGTTTCCTACTCAATGCGTCTGCTACGACATTTGCCCTCCCCGGGTGATACTGAATCGTGAACTTATAATCCTTAATGAACTTAACCCATCGTCACTGTCTCTGATTTAGTTCCTTCTGAGAGAAGAGGTACTTCAAGCTCTGATGATCTATGAATAGCTCAAACTGTACCCCGTACAAGTAGTGTCTCCATGTCTTTAATGCAAAGACTATTGCTGCTATCTCCAAGTCATGTGTGGGATAGTTCTGTTCATGTGTTCTCAACTGACACGAAATGTATGCTACTATCCTCTGGTTCTGCATCAAAATACCTCCTAGACCCGCTAACGACACATCTGTGTAGAATACGTAGGTCTTATCACTGCTAGGAATGGTCAAAACTGGCGCTGTAGTCAATTTAGTCTTCAAAGTCTCAAAGGCCTCCTGACACTCCGTGCTCTAAACAAAAGGTACACCATTTTTTGTAAGGCGTGTAAGTGGTGTAGCTATTTTTGAGAAGTCCTGAATGAACTTCCTGTAATAACCACCCAAACCTAAAAAGCTACGGATCTCGGTAACTGTTGTCGGTGGCTCCCAATCATGTACTGTCGTAACCTTAGCTGGATCCACTGCAATGCCCTCTTTGCTGATGACGTGGCCTAAAAATCTAACCTCGGATAGCCAAAACTCGTACTTGCTGAATTTGGAATATAGCTGGTGCTCCCGCAAAGTCTGCAATGCTAATTGAAGGTACTGCTCGTGCTCTGCCTCCGACCTCGAATAGATTAGAATGTCATCGATGAATACTATTACGAACTGGTCTAAGTATGGATGGAAAACCCGATTCATCAAATCCATGAATAACGCAGGTGTATTGGTTAGCCCAAATAGCATGATAAGAAACTCGAAGGACCCATAACGAGTCAGAAAAGCAGTCTTGGGAATATCCATCTCCCGAACCTGTAACTGATGATAGCCAGAACGAAGATCAATCTTCGAGAAGTACTGCGCTCCCTGTAGCTGGTCGAACAAGTCATCAATCCTCGGTAATGAATACCTGTTCCGGATAGTGACCTTGTTCAACTCCTGATAATCTATACAAAGACGTATACTGCCATCCTTCTTCTTCACGAAAAGGACCGTCGCCCCCCATGGAGAATGACTCCGGCGAATAAAACCCTTAGATGACAACTCGTCCAGCTGAGTTTGTAGCTCCCTCATCTCAGCAGGTGCCATACGATAGGGAGCTCAAGATATCGGTGTTGTGCCTGGCTGCAACTCGATGCAGAACTCAACCTCTCTCACAGGAGGTAGCCCCAATATGTCCTGAAAGACATCCTGAAAATCTGAGACAACCCTAGTCTCGCACAAATCAGCACTCCGATCTCTCAGCATTACCTCCTCGATATAGGCTAGAAATGACTCCGCAAACTGGTTGCTATGTGAGGTCGCTACGATCAACTCAGACCCATCGAACGCTCGCAAACTGACTGTTTTCGCAAAACAGTCAATGCTAACATGGTAGGATGATAACCAATCCATACCCTGAAAGACATCCTGAAAATCTGAGACAACCCTAGTCTCGCACAAATCAGCACTCCGATCTCTCAGCATTACCTCCTCGATATAGGCTAGAAATGACTCCGCAAACTGGTTGCTATGTGAGGTCGCTACGATCAACTCAGACCCATCGAACACTCGCAAACTGACTGTTTTTTGCAAAACAGTCAATGCTAACATGATAGGATGATAACCAATCCATACCAAGAATGACGTCGAAATCCGACATCCGCAAGACGATCAAATCTATGATAAAGTCGGACTCATATAAGGTGATGACACATTTCCTACAGACGTTCTTTAATAGGGATACCTCCCCTAAGGGAGTAAAGACGGACAACGGAACATCTAAAGGATGTGCGACTAACTGGAGCCTATCCATGAAGGCATGAGATATAAAAGAATGGGAAGCTCCGGAATTGAACAGGATCCGAGCTGGAAAAGGGTTTACTAAGAAAGTACCTTGTACTATAGCTCCGCTTGCACTGTGATCACGTGGTACGACTGCATAGACTCTGCTAGTGGCTGGCGACTGCTGAACTGATGATGGTGGAATATACATGACTATGTGTCCCTCGGGAATCTCCTGAATCGCGCGAATCTGGCCTACTGGCCCCTTAATCCTAGGAACAGCTGGCGGTGCCTCAATCCTCTGCTGCGGCTGTTAGCCGGCCATAACCGCGGCCCTGCTGATACTGACCCTGACCACGGTTATGCTGCTGACTGTGTCCTCAATTCTGCTACTGGCCCTGACCTCTGCCCTACTGGCCTCCTGCTGGCGCACTGCGACAGTCCTTAGCCTTATGCCCGATCTTGTTACAGTTATAGCATGCACCTTGAATCTT
Organism: Asparagus officinalis; assembly: GCF_001876935.1. NCBI lineage: Eukaryota > Viridiplantae > Streptophyta > Magnoliopsida > Asparagales > Asparagaceae > Asparagus > Asparagus officinalis. The sequence goes on along the minus strand of NC_033800.1, from coordinate 58,957,989 downwards.
GTGCTGTGGTGGTGCTCTCGAGTCATGTTGTGCTCCCTTGGGCGAAGACTTGGGCGAAGTCCCATAAGAAACATCTGCGCCTGGCGCTCTCCTGACTGCTACATGCCCGTGAAACATAGAAGACTCATAAATCGGCTCTCATAGTCAGCCACAGACATATATCCCTGCTCTAGATTAGACAACTCTAGCTCTTTCCCGGCCCGTGCCACGGAAGAGATGTACTGCTCGTCGAAGAAATACACGAAATCCTCCCAAGTGAGGGCCATCTGATGATCCGGAGTGAACTGAAGCCTATACTATCCTCCTGCATCACCCTTCAGGCTAAAATCTGCCGGCCTCTGCTTCTGCACTGAGTCGACGTTAAGTAAATCTAAAAGTATTTCCCACATATTTCCTCCATTTATAGGTTGTAACTGAATCAGATGTGCCCTAAAATTTTTGTGCTCCCAACTTCTAATATCTTCCTCAACCTTACCGAGCCAAACTTCCTATTCTGTGACTCTATTAATAGCTGGATGTGGCGATGGTGAGACCTTCAATATTACCTCTTCAATAGGTACGGCTGGTACAACTGGTGGTGGAACTTTAGAGAGTAAAATTTGGCTTGTTACTCACTCCTCGAGTGTTGCTAGTCTCTACTTCTGTAATCGGTATTACCAAGTCAATCAGATACGTTGGAGCCTACTGCGGTTCGGGCTCTACTTGCTCAACTCTCCGGGTACAAGCTTTACCTCGACCACGTCCTCGTTCCAATATTTATAATACCAAGAGGAGAGCTTATTTGACACAGTAAGTGAGATCCCAATCATAAATAACATAACATATACCAATAGGAAAAATCGTATCACTTATCATTCATGCATTTACTTTTCAATCAAAGTAAGGTAGTTGTCATCAAAAAAAAATTTGTAAATTTTGAATATACGTATATAACGTCCTCACTCATTCTAGGAATTCCTAGCGGACTCTATACATGATTCCTATAAAACTTTATACTAGCTCCACGACTCGACACAGGATGATCCTAAGGATACTGGAACTAGAGCTATGATACCAACTGTGACGCTCTTGGGTTCACACAAGGCTGCAGTCCAAGGTGAAACCAGAGATGTCAAACCTGCCATGCACCCACACTGTGCATGAACATGTTTCACCAATCACAGTAATATCCTCTAGTAGAATCAAATAGAAGTGCAGGTACAAACATGCAAAATAAAGGGAATAAATATATTATAGACATGATATAGAAGAGATATCTCATAAATGAAAAGAATCATGTCTCAACTATAATACATCTGATATCTGAATAATGAAAATGTCTCAACATGAATCAACTAAGAATCATACTAAGGCACACTGCCTTTACAATATGAATATGAAACTCTAATGTCTGGATAAAACTCAAAACTACAGTGGAGTATCTACAAGTAAAAATACGCGACGGTGACTATACTAGAATTCCGTCACCCTGCGGCTCTCCAGAACTCCGAGCTGCCTGAAAATGTATTTTTAAAAGAAAAAGAAACAACAACAACAGCGTCAGAGTGCTACAGCAAGATTACCTCCATTAGGGATGAAAAATAGACCCAAAACTAATTGCCCACCCATACCCAACCACCAAATGAACCATCTAAACCCACCCATTTAGTTAAATGGGTCATAAATAGGTGGGTATAGTTTATATTAAAGATAAATGGGTCATTAATGAGCGGGTTATTACCCACCCATTTACCCGTTTAGATGGATATTATTTTAAAAACATCCTCAACGCTTTAACAATTACAAAACTTATTTTTAAAAGTAAAAAATTATAGAAAACACTTAAAATGACTAAAACCCCTTAAAATTTTAAGATTTACAAAAAACACCCTCAAAGTTTAAAATATTATAAAAACGCCTTCAAGAGTTAAAAATTATAAAAAAACTATCAAAATTTTCTAACCTCACAGATGACACATGAAATTTAAAAATTACCAACAGCCCCCTGAAATTTTATAATTTGCAAAAAATACCCTTAAAAGTTATAGAAAATGAGAAAAGAACCCTCAAGACTTCAAAATTACCAAATAATCTTAGAGTTTTCTAAACTTGCAAATGACATATGAAATTCAATAGTCCCCTATAAATTTAAAATTTGCAATTAACACCCTCAAAGTTTTACATTTTTAGAAAAACACCCTCCATAGTTTAGAATTATAATACTATCCTGAAATTTTAAAACCTACAAATAACACATGAAATCAAAAAATTACTAGCAACCTCCTATAAATTTATAATTTACAAAAAGCACCCTCAAAGTTTAAAAATTACAAAAAGCACCCTCAAGAGTTCAAAACTACAAAACAATCTTAGAATTTTCTAAACTTGCAAATGTCACATGAAATCTAAAAAATTTCGGTAGTCCTTTATAAATATCAAATTTGAAGGTAGCACCCTCAAACTTTTAAAAATTGCAAAAAACACCCTCAAAAATATATAAATATAAAAAGTAGGCGCTCATAATTCTTCGTCGGCAAGAGATATACGTGTGCGGCCAAATGTAATTTGCAAAACTTGCGTCTATTGTGCGAGAAACAGGAGAGAAAGAGAGCGTGTATTGTTATCCGGCGTGATAAAAAAATTTCAAGGAGAATTACTTGGGGACACTCTGTAATTAAGAACAAACATGGAAAAAATAATAGACTTTAACCAACAACAAATATGAAGAAATGAACAATTACGCTCATAGCTCATGGATTTTGAACAAAGAAAAGAAAAACACCATTTCTCTCAAAGCAGTTCACGCAAGGCTAAGGAGGTGCAGGATTTTTAAGATCCTCGGAGTGGGACGTGATATTTTTACCATATTTTGTTGACAAATTTAGACGGCAAAAAGTTTTAGTTAGGATTTTTTTATGGAATGTGAGGTGCGTGGGTTTCCAAATTTAGTTAGGATGTTTTTATCAAATAGAGCTGTTAGGTAGTGTGGCTTTGTAAACCGTGCAAGGTAGGGTTTTCTAAAGATATTTTGTCATTTCTTTGCTCTGTCCTAATTTGACCTTTGTAAACCGTGCAAGGTAGGGTTTTCTAAAGATATTTTGTCATTTCTTTGCTCTGTCCTAATTTGACCCTAAGATGAAGAAGAACTGAGTCATTTCTTTGCTCTGTCCTAATTTGACCCTAAGATGAAGAAGAACTGAATTAAATGTTGAGGGTACTTCGGTATTCTGAAAATTTTAACACATGACTAAAGTATGGGCTTTTTTTAAATAACCGAGCAGGTAGTAGACTAGACTTGTTATGAGTCCATCTCTTCTTTTGCTCAGCCCCATCATCATTTGCTTCTTTTGTTCACAATTATGTCCTAATTTTCCCAAGTAGTCGATTCAATTGAGAAAGAAATGTTTACAGAAATCCCCTGAAAGTTTATAAAAAACCCCCTAAAAGTTTACAAAAAACCCCCTGAATGTTTACAAAAAAACCCTTGAAAGTTTACAGAAAACCTCATGAAAGTTTACATAAAACCCCTGAAATTTTATAAAAAACCCCCTGAAAGTTTATAGAAAAACCCCTGAAAGTTTACAGAAAACCCCCTGAAAGTTTGCAGAAAACCCCCTGAAAGTTTACAGAAACCCCCCTAAAAATTTGCAGAAAACCACTCGAAAGTTTGCAGAAAATCCCCTAAAAGTTTTAGAAAATCCCCTAAAAGTTTATAGAAAACCCCCTGAAAGTTTGTAGAAACCCCCCAGAAAGTTTGTAGAAAACCCCCTAAAAGTTTGCAAAAAAACCTCTGAAAGTTTGCAAAAAACCCTTTGAAAATTTATAAAAAACCCCCTAAAAGTTTACAAAACCCCCCCTAAAAGTTTACAGAAAACCCCCTGAAAGTTTGCATAAAACCCCCTGAAAGTTTGCCAAAAATCCCTAAAAGTTTGCAAGTAGATCCCTGAAACTTACATATATATAGAAGCATCATAATCACAACTAAATGAGTTATTGGGTCACTCATGAACCACCCATTTAGTAAATGGGTGGTTGAGAACTGACCCATTTAGTAAATGCTAAATAGATCATAAATGGTCAAATGGTCATAAATGTACCCACCCATTTATGACCCAACCAAGACCCAACCAAAACCACCCATTTGACATCCCTATATAATCTGCCCCTAGGGAAAGGGCTATTAGATGGAGTGAAGGCTCTATATATTAAGCATAGTCTACCTAGATTCATTTTCCCCGTATCTAAGTAGGATTAACATTTAGAAACCTACAACACGAGACGTAGTACGTCGAGCGAAATAATCCAAACAAGGAAACCCTCATGTATATACCATAAGCCTCAAATTGTAGATATCTAAACAGTAATACCGAACTAAGAAAAGACAATCTAATGAAACCAATAGTTAGAAATCCATAACACGAGACTGGTAAGTCGAGCGAAATAATCCAAACAAGAAAACCTTCATGTATATACCATATGTCTCAAGTTGTGAATCTCTAATAATTGATCCCAACTAAGAAGTAAAAAGAAAGACAGTAAAAGAAATAAGATATCAACACATCGTATTTATATTATCTTCCACTATCACTGGGGAGATAGAATAAAATACCAACACATAATTTTGTATACTTTCAAAAATAATGTATCTCAGTTATATAGTTCAATGATAGGTGGTATTCATAATCGACATCTGCCATACTTAGGCTATCAAGTAATTATCTCAGTGCAACGGACTACCCTGTAGGTATCCTGAACTGTGTACACGGCTCATTAGTCTCATCGCGATCTCAGTGCATAACATGAGTGCAGGACGGACTACCAAATAGGCATCCTAGAAACACGGCTCACGAGCCTAATCGCACCCTAGTGCGGGACAGACGGCTAGATCAAGCCTCCTAAAATCCGACTCAATGGCCTGTACATGTGGAATATCGACGCACTACCTCATGTAGTACTGAACTGAGCTCATCAACGATATCCACCTCATGTATAAACTGTATATATCTGGTGTGTCGACACACTATCCCATATAGTACTAAGCTGTGCTCATTAACGACATCCAACATGTATATAAACTATATCTAATTCAAATATGATCAAATCAAAATTTATCATAATCCCCTTGGGATTCTTAAATATGTAACATGACATATTCATGTTTATACGTATAACATCAAGCGGTTCAAAACTCTGCGAACGCACATCAAAACGGCGCAACACAGCTCCACAAAACGAGCAGGAAAAATAGACGTGATATCTGTTAGTAAAACAAGTATATCTTTCTCTAGGAAAACTATTTTTACAAATGGTTTTCTGTTTTGAAAACTAAATTCACACATCTTTTAAATGACATAAGTTTGGTTCAGTTTGGAGTTTATTTGTTATCCCGAATCTCTAGTTAAACAATATATATGTGTAGCCGTTTTTCTGCAGGATATGTTGTTAGTAAACATAACATATCTTTCTCTATACAAAGTCTTTTTAAGAAAGGTTTTCTGTTTTAGAAACTAGATATATATATCTTTCATATAAAACTAGTTTGGTTAAATTTGGACTTTGTGTGCTATCTTAAACTCGCAATTAAAGATTATATAAGTGCTGTTGTTTTCTGCAGAAAAACATATATATAGTACATCACTTAAATTTCTCATATATGAATAAAATTATGAAAAACCCTAATGATCATGATCATGATACTATCATAAATATCAAGAAAATATTATCCATCTAGCATTTGTTTTAAGGTTTACTATCGAAATTTTGACTTTTAACACCTCATGTTAAGATTAAAGCATGAAAACACATATTCAACATCATATTAATCATCTACACTAGATATTTAACTATAGGGATAGGTTGGGATGAAGATAATCTTTCCTTAATCTCATGTGCAAGCCTCTGAAATAAACAGCAAGCAATCCATGAGCACAAACCACCTGTTCTCCCTCATCTCACGTCGATGATCTCGCCCTTTTGTCGATATTTGCTTCACAAAGCTCTCAAAACTCATAAGAATAAGATATAGGGTTTTTGAGGAGAGAGGGTGGCTGCTAGGATTCATAGATATGATAAAAGAAGGGATATTCATGAAAAACACAGGTATTTATAGAGGCAAATCCGAAACAAACCTATTTGACCCGAACTACGAAACCTAGTCTGACTAGGAAAATAACCTTCGGTAATTTGGCAATAACTTTCGTAACCGACCTCGGAATGAGGTGATATAAGATTTGTTAGAAAGCCCTTGAAAAGAAATACAACTTTGGTATTTTGAGTTTTTCTAGATTCTAAGTGAATCATTATGTAAAATCTATAAACTCTTAACTGGTCATTTTTTCCAGATTTTTTCTCGTGCATGTTTTGTGCATTTGCACTCATATATTCATATATATGTATCGGATTGATCTCAAATCAATTCCTATCATACTCAAATATCAATAAACGTTATTTATCATAATATAACATGTTTATTATTATATCTCACAACATTCAGTATTACAGGGTTTTACAGACTTGACCCGCGTTGGCGCGGGCGGAGTACCTGCTAGCGCGGGGGGGGGGGTCAAAGTATTGCCTAACGCGGGTCGGAGCATTGCTAGCGCAGCGTTCAAAGCCACTGCTAGTACGGGGGCGGGGGGGCTTCAAGAGTACGGATTAGCGCGTGTCACCATTGGGACCCGCGGTATGGGTATTGTAGCCACGGGGTCGGAGTACTGTAGCACGGGTCAGGAGTTGGTGACCCGCAGTTACTGTAGTGCGGATCAGAGTACTGTAGCACGGCTCGGAGTACTGTAGCGTGGGTCACGAATTGGTGACCCGCAGTCACTGTAGCGTGGTTTGGATTATTGTAGCGCGAGGTCAGAGTACTGTTACATGGGTCAGGAGTTGGTGACCCGTGGTTACTGTAGCGCGGGTCAGGAGTTGGTGACCCGGAGTTACTATAGCGACTTAACTCACTCATCGGACCTCAGAATGAAGTGATTCAAGATGCGTTAGAAATCTGACGAAGAGACCTTCAACTTTTATCTTTGAATTTTTCTAGATCTAATTTGTATCATGGTCAAAATATCAATCCTTTGTGCAGGCTACTTTGAGGTGTTTGACACTTTTTAATTTCTTCAGACTTGTATTACGCATTTCGTCATTCCATGACTTGTACACTCCAATGACTCACTTTGAATATTCGTTAGCTTCCACGGGGCTAGATAATCCTTTCCTGACTTGAATGATGACGCTTATCGTCTGTATTTCACCTCGAGCTGCATACGGGAACCTATAGGTAATTGTTAATGCCTACAAGCGTGTTTGGGTCAAAAGTTGATGTTTTTATTGCCATCGAATCTATTACAACTTCGATCGTTACAATAAATTCAAATAAACAAGAAAAGATCAATCTTTTTATAAGATCTTATTATACAATGAAAATACAAAAAGTACAACTCTTGTCAAACAGTGCAACAGACGTTTATCACCCGCTGCTTACGCAGGATCTTTGCCTGTGCCAGAGACGTTGATATCTGTGGATCACCGCGGATCAGATCCGATTGACAGATTATGGAATCAAAGCTCCTACTTCACGAAGGAAGTATTCGCTGTAGCGATAAACTCGATCAAGCAAGATTACGGCTCTTCTCGAGATTAAGACTAAGCTTAAATCCGGAGGAATAGGGTACGAGTCTCAGATCTCTCGAACTCCACTCTTTATACACAGGAACTCGCTAAGATCTGCTAACCCTCACTGGAAATTCATGGCTCCACTCTCCAATTCGGCAGTGTTTCACCCTCTTAATCTCCTCCCTGAAAGGAGGCCCTCATTTCATATTTATAGGCCTCAAAATTGATTAATTTGTATGAGAATGGGAGATTTGACCATATCTTCAGCCAATAACGGCTTAACCATGTTTATGAATGATATCCAAGTAGCTGGGATGCTGTGAAACAAAAAAAAATCCTGAGAAATATCAATAAAAACCATCAAAAAGCGTTTCATGTAGTTATAGGTGCGCGGCAGACAGATGTGATACGCGTGGGCGTATGCCGGAGTACTGTAGCATGGGTCGGAGTACTGTAGCATGGGGTCGGAATACTGTAACACGGGGTCGAAGTATTGTAACGCGGGTCGGAGCACTATAGCGTGGGTCAGAGCACTATAACATGGGGGGTTCGAAGTACTGTAGCGCGGGTCGGAGTACTGTAGCACGGGGTCGGAATACTGTAACACGGGGTCGAAGTATTGTAACGCGGGTCGGAGCACTATAGCGTGGGTCATGAATTTGGTGACACGCAGTTTACTATAAGCGTGGGTCACCAATTGGTGATCCGCGGTTTCTATAGCACGGGTTACGAATTGGTGACCCGTGGTTATTGTAGTACGAGTCGGAGTACTATAGCACAGGTCGGAGTTGGTGACCCGCGGTTACTGTAGCACGGGTCAAGAATTGGTGACTCGGAGTTACTATAGCGGCCTTAACTCACTCATCGGACCTTGGAATGAAGTGATTCAAGATGCGTTAGAAAGCTAACGAAGAAACCTTCAACTTTTATCTTTTGAATTTTTCCTGATCCAATTTGTATCATGGTGAAAATTTCAATCCTTTGTGCAGACCACTTTAAGGTGTTTGACACTTTTTAACTTCTCCGGACTTGTATTGCGTATTTCGTCATTCCGTTGACGTGTACACTCCAATGACTCACTTTGTATATTTGTTAGCTTTCACGGGGCTAGATAATCCTTTCCTGACTTGAATGATGATGCTTATCGTCTGTATTTCGCCTCGAGCTGCATATGGGAACCTAAAGGCAATTTTTGGCACCTACAAGCGTGTTTGGGTCAAAAGTTGATGTTTTTATTGCCATCGAATCTATTACAACTTCGATCGTTACAATAAATTCAAATAAACATGAAAAGATCAATCTTTTTATAAGATCTTATTATACAATGAAAATACAAAAAGTACAACTCTTGTCAAATAGCGCAACAGACGTTTATCACCCGCTGCTTGTACGGGATCTTTACCTGTGCCAGTGACATTGATATCCGTGGACCATCGCGGATCATATCCGGTTGATAGATTATGGAATCAAAGCTCCTACTTCAAGAAGGAAGTATTTGCTGCAGCGATAAACTTGACCAAGCGAGATTACGGCGCTTTTCGAGATTAAGACTAAGCTTAAATCCGGAGGAATAGGGTACGAGTCTCAGATCTCTCGAACTCCACTCTTTATGCACAGGAACTCGCTAAGATCTGCTAACCCTCGCTGTAAATTCGTGGCTCCACTCTCCAATTCGACAGTGTTTCGCCCTCTTGATCTCCTCCCTGAAAGGAGGCCCTCATTTCATATTTATAGGCCTCAAAATTAGTTAATTTGGATGAGAATGGGAGATTTGACCATATCTTCAGTTAATAACAGCTTAACCATGTTTATGGATGATATCCAAGCAGTTGGGACACTGTGAAACGAAAAAATCCTGAGAAATATCAATAAAAACCGTCAAAACGCGTTTCAGGCAGTTACAGGCGCGCGACAGACCGATGTGACCCGCGTGGCGCGGCTGTCGAGCACTTAGCGGTGCGGGGGGGGGGGGCGGGTCGGTCGGATACTGTAGCAGGGACGGGGCACAATTGCACCCGCGATTACTATAGTTGCGGGTCGGAGTACTGTAGCAAAGGGGCACCAATTGGTGGCCCGCGGTTACTGTAGCGCGGGTCGGAGTACTGTTGCACGGGTTAGGAGTTGGTGACCCGTGGTTACTGTTGCGCAGGTCGGAGTACTTTAGCGCGGGTCACCAATTGGTAACCCGTGGTTACTGTAGCACAAGTCGGAGTACTGTAGCGCGGGTCAGGAGTTGGTGACCTGTGGTTACTGTAGCGCGGTTAGGAGTTAGTGACCTGACCCCGAGTTACTATAGCAGCCTTAACTCACTCATACGACCTTGGAATGAAGTGATTCAAGATGCATTAGAAAGCTGACGAAGAGACCTTCAACTTTTATCTTTGAATTTTTTCATATCCAATTTGTATCATGGTCAAAATGTCAATCCTTTATGCGGGCCACTTTGAGGTGTTTGACACTTTCTAACTTCTCCGGACTTGTATTACGCATTTCGTCATTCCGTTGACTTGTACACTCCAATGATTCACTTTGTATATTCGTTAGCTTCCACGGGGCCGGATAATCCTTTCCTGACTTGAATGATGACGCTTATCGTCTGCATTTCGTCTCGAGCTGCATACGAGAACCTATATGCAATTTTTGACGCCTACATTGAAATCAGAGAATAAAGAGAGGCCGCTAGTCAATATAACAAATTTAAAATTTTTAACTATAATCAAGAATGTGAAGGATTACGAGGAAAGGAAAACTATTCTTTTCATAATTAAATTGATCCTCTTTCTTGAATACAAATATCCTCGTAACATTTTCACATACGAGCATGACATCCTCAACCATCAGGAGGGTTAATTAAGCGAAAAGTCTCAAGTAACCTCTACTCCCCCAGTAAAAGACTCGTCTAGAGAAAAATTGGAGATTAGAACCCGCGCTGTATGGACCAGAATTGGAAATTAGAACCTGCTCTATATGTATTGGAATTGTCCGCTTGCATGCAAGTTGTTCGTAGATAATTGGTATTCCCTAATGAGCAGTTGAGAACGCTCACATCGTATCATGCCCCGCTTCATACAGCCACGCGTAAGTTTGGTTTCACATTAGCTTAGACTCCATAATGTTGGATGCGGAGCATTCTGAGGGGATTTATGCTCCTGTCACGTCCATCATTCAACCAAAACTCCTGATATAAAACTCCAAAAATAGACTCCAACAGTATAAACATCAGGTAAAGCCAGCGCATCACAGCACATACTTCAAACAGCTTCTCATTAAACTGTCCCCCTCCTAAAGCCATTCTTTCAATTAACCAATTAACAACTAATTAATAACCAATTAATCCTCCCTTTAATTCTCCCCATCCAGCCTAACACAACCAATTCAAAACAAGCAAACGTTACTAAATTCCCTCCCTCAGCCGTTACCTTAAAACAATATTATGCTCTACCTATTCATCCCCCGACGTCTAAAAACCGCCCTCACGCATACATAGACGAAACACAGAAGATCAAATAGTAGCAACAATGACACAA
>NC_033800.1:58924400-58945800 GCF_001876935.1 Asparagus officinalis | reverse complement strand
CACCGCAAGTCCCGCATCACCGTCGCCATCCAAGAGAACCCCCGGAGCGTCCCCGTCCTCCTCCTCGACCTCCCCATCCCCACCGCCAAGTTCATGACCGATATGGGCTCGTCAGGGCTCATCCGGGTTGCCCTCGAATGCGAGAAAAAACCCAATAAGAAGACAAGGCTTCTTGAGGAGGCAACGTGGACGGCTTTCGTGAACGGGAAGAATGTGGGGACGGCAACGAGGAGGGAGGCGGCAGAGGAGGATCTGAAGATGATGCAGATGCTCGGGGCAGTGTCAGTGGGGGCCGGGGTGCTGCCAGAGGGGATGACAGACTCCGTCTACGGGGAGATGACGTACATGAGGGCGCATTTTGACAGGGTTGTCGGGAGCAAGGACTCGGAGACGTTTTATATGTTGAATCCCGACGGGAATACGGGGCCGGAGTTGAGTATTTTCATCGTTAGGATCTAGTGTTCCACATATTTAAACAACAAAAATTTTGGTTTTTTTTTCACTTACGAGAATTGATGTTTGGTCGATCTTGTGTATCACTATTATTTGGATTCGGATCCTATCCTATCCAATTAAATGCTAACCGGAGAGTATCTAATTTTTACAGTGCTGGGATTCAATATCAATTTGAAAGGGTGAAATATTGCCATGTAAGGTTTTTACAATCAAACTAGCTAGTAGTTTTTTAAATGGTAAAAATGTGTCAATGCCCCAAAAAAATTAAAGTGGTTATGACCAGGCTTCCCGTATTATTTTTTGTATGACAAAGCCCCCAATACATAAAATAACTGTGTTTCAGCCCATAATTACCTTTCTAAGAAAGCATAGGGAGATACTATTTGATAAAACCCTAAAATGCCCTTAACTCATTCCCCCCAAAACTTGTCAGCCCTCTCTCTCTCTTCTCTCTTCTCACGCTCAAAACTCCTCAAACCTTCGTCATCTCGAGAACCCAATTTCGAAACCCTAGTTTTCACTCAAACGTCAGGTAAATCCATAAAAAAAATGTCTTAAAAAATTTAAGGAAATTGACCGAGTACCCTAATGTGGAGAAGGGTGAAGGAGACAACACCCAAATGGAAGAGGTTCGTCACCGACGCCGCTTGGCGCGATTGGTGAATGAGGATTTGCCAAAATTATCCGCCTCCGCCTCTGTTTCTGCCCACATATCTCCCGCCAACGGTTCTCCTACGACATCCTCTGAGGATGAGGAGAGTAACGAGGCGATGGTGACCCTATTGAGCATGAAAAGGTGACTGAAAATTCGAGACCGCAAGAGAAGATGCTCGCCGGAGGATGTGTCCATCTCTAAGAAGAAGTAAGCACCTAATCAATTGAGTGATTTTGAATTTAATTAAATTTTGTTGTAAGTAATTTGTAAAATTATGGTGTTGGATGTTAGGTGAAAATATGAGCTAGAAAAAAAGGAAGAAAGTTAACAGTTTAATTTTTTAAAATCCGATTGAGTTTTATGGGTTCTGTTTATGAAAAAAATGGTGATGAGAAATCTGTTATTGTAATGTAGAACCAGTTTCTTAATTTGGAAGTATAATCTGAACAATATCAAGTATAATCGTTTTGAAGAAATGCATAATAATTCTCATTTGTTGTTAGCTACTAGCAGTGCATGTCAATAATTCTCGTTTGTTGTTAGCGTTTAGACTTAAGTGTTAATTACTAGCTATTCATATTAATAAATCTTGACTTTTACTAATGCATTTACTGTTAACTGTTACCTAATTTGGAATCATCTTAATAATAATCATTTGTTGCTAGGCTAAGCTCATAACTATTGCTGTTTGATATTCAATTTATTGATAATAAAAGTGGATAAAATGGAGACCTTATTTGTAGGTTTTTTCCTTAATCTGAGTGAAATTATTATGTATGAAGTGTAGACCTATTGTATGACATGTAGTCTCATTGTGTGGAATTTAGCTCATTATGTTATATTATCATGTAATATATACCAAGAAATAAAATCATAGCAAATGAATTAAAATATACAATCACATCCAACAATTATGAAAAGTAAGCAAATATTTACAATTGGATTTTGTTATATATTATATACTAGTATAATGCACATGTTTTGCATGTGGCCATGTTGTTGTATTTAATATTATATTATTTAACAAGTTATATAAATATTTTATAAAGTTATTTAATTGTAATATGATTAAAAATTTTTAAGTTATAATATAATTCATACTCATACTATTATTAACATACATTTAATAGCTATTTAAATTAGCCTATTATTATATTATTAAAAATTTTATTTAGGAATTTAAATTAGCTTATTGTTATATTATTAAACAATTTATTTAGGAGTATAATTATTAAGTAATAATTTAATAATTAATTTAAGTAATAGATATAATTAAACTATTTATATTATTAAATATTTATGTTATGGACATATTTTACTATAATATTTATTAAATAATAGTAGTAATTTTTAATATTATATGACTTTTTGTTGTAAAATATATTACCTTGCTCGATAATTAATATTATCTTAGTAATAAAAAATTGGATGGTATAAATTGAAAATACTATTATTTAGGAAAAGTGCTATATATAAAAATATTGGATCCTTAAAATTTATGAGACATTTACCTTCTAACAAAAATTGAATGATTTATAGATTTCAAAATCTAATATTTTTATATAAAGTAACTTTTCTAAATAATTATATTTTTAATTCATAATGTCCATACTAAGATGATATTATAACATTGAAAAGGGTAATAATCCTTACAATATAAAGAATAAACCCCTATTTATACTATTATTAATAACTAAATTATGTACAACATTTTATTAAATAAATAATTTTACTATTTTATTACAATTAATAATTCTTTTATAATGAATTATAATATATTTATTAACTTTATTATCATTATAAATTATTAATATATTCTAATGAGTGACCAAATATTTTGGGGAAAAGAAGAGAAAAGTATATGTCTCATAAATTTCATGAATCTAAAATTTTTATATAAATTAATTTTTTAAAATAAAAATATTTTTTTATTTATAATGTTCATTTTCAGAATTTGAAAAAATTACACATGTGTTAATGACAAGCGGGCAATAAGCTGCGCTGCTAATCCTTTCTGAAATGCAAAACCAAAAATACGAAACATGTATTCAGCCGACCCCGCTGTCGCCACATTCTTATTCATGAATTTCTGTACCCTCCTGAGGAACTCCACCGCATTAGCTGTAAGGAAACCAAACGTATCGAAAGCGAACGGGATGAAGCTGTGGTGGTTGTCCTTGCAAGCTTGATCATGTTTGCCCACCTTTGTCTCTGTCGCTCTATCCACTACATGCATAACCTTGAACTTTCCATTACCAAACCCCACAAACGAAGACACCCCTATGAGATTAACACAAGCGTGCTTCCCCCCGCTCTAACTATAGACAAGAACGTCTACCGACCTTAGAGTAGATCTAGCCTCTCAAAGAGGAGTGAGGAAGTTGACCGGCGCTTCCTTCTTTGATGGGATCCCTGCTCTTTGGAGGATATCGAACAAGACATCTCTGACTAAGTTGTGTCTGTACTTAAACCAAGGCTGCTTCTGATAGTGGATGGAATGCTCTCCAAAATTATCCATCTGCGTTCTACGACAAACTGGGCACATTGTCCCCTCCACGAACAAAGGAACCAACAACCTATATCTGAGGATGGCCTAGTACTCCCCCGGAGTCATACGCTGCCCCAATCCCTCAATAGGCGTGGCCAACAAAAAATTCCTGGGTGTGCTTTTCCCGTAGGCAATCAACAATCTTAACCTGCCTGTCTAAAAGGTCAAACTCCATCGATAGATCTCTACAAACACCACCATAAAAGATGTCTGCTAAGTAATGCATTGGTTTTAGGGAGACAGACGCTTTAGTGGTGATTTGAAGAAGGTCAACCTTAAGTATCTTGGCTTGAAGAAAAGCCCTGGTGGAAGTAAAATACTCACCTAAAGAAACCTCACTACAACCTCTCAAAATGTGGTCTTTGAGCTCGATGGAGTGAATTCGAGAGGCTACAAAAGAAAATTGTATGGCATCGACCGCTGCATAGACCCCCAACCCACCCGCCTTGATAGGTAAAGAGGCCAGCCTCCATTGGAGATCCCCGAAGCCTAGGCCCTCAGATGTGACATTGCTCTCGACTGACCTCCGAAGCGCAATATCAAAATATCTCGCCGCCTGAGCAAATAGCTGTGGTAGGCAAGTCCTCAAGGCAAAATACAACTTGGATAGACCCACACAAGCCCTCAAAAGGACGAGCTCGCACTGTGGATCCTTAAGTTGATCCAACGCTTCCATTAACTGAGTCGCCTTTACCACCCTCTTCGCTGCTAACCCACCAACAAGCCCCTCATCCACGCTAACTGCTCCACCTAAAAGCCTTACTCCATCACGAGGTCGACTGATATCCAAGGGAAAAAACCCCTCCAACAAACTCCTAGGATCCGGTGAGGGCCAGAATAATTTAGTTTTGGTGACATTGAGGTCCAACCCGAGCCTTGGACCTTCAGTCTCGATCACCTTATATGCCTTAGAAATCTCCAAAGTATCCCCAATCAAGGACCCATCATCCAAGTACCAAGCATGAAGAGCCAACTTGCACTCTTCGTGCACTCGTAGAATCAACGAGTGTAGCATGAGCGCGAACAACAGAGATCCTAACAGATCCCCTTGCTGGATCCCCCGAGCAGACCAAATGAAATCTATCCCCAAATACAATCTAGCGATTTACAAATATATAAATTCCACCCAAGGAGAGATCGCCCAACACTTAAGGCGCACTTCCCGCAACATACTACTCCTGTCGACCAAGTTAAATGCATTGCGAAAGTCAACAAAAAGCATGGAGATCGAGTCATCCGCATGGTGGACATCAACGAACCTATTAACCACATGCAAAATAACTTCTGCCCCTCTTGAGACTCTCACCCCAAACTAAAAATCTCCTAAATAACTCGCCATGTCCTTCCCCACCTTCTTCATGGCCACTTTAGAGATGAGACGCCTCCAAATGGTACCTACTACAATCGGTCTTATGCCCCCATCACTCTTCAACAACGGAGTGAGGGGAGCACTAGCAATAAACTTCGTCAAGGAGGACGGACAACACCCTTGCAACCACAAATTAACTATTGGAGTGAGAGTCATGAGAAGGTTGTTAGCAATAGTAGACTCCGGACCACAAAGTGCATCTAACAAATGCTGGGCTCGAAGGCCATCACAGCCACAAGAGGTCCCCTTAGGGAAGGACCGTATGCAATGAAGAACATCCCAGCAGTCCACTGAGAGCTGCTCTTGGTCATACCCAAAAGCTGGCAACACCAGAGGAGGCACCGAAGGGTTCTTGTCCTCAAGGGACTGACGTGTCTACGGAGTGCCCGGTGCAACCCCCGAGGACGTGAGGGCCTTCACAGCCACCGTATAGTGCTCGTCTGATACCTTCCTCAAACATTGTTTAACATTATTAGAAGTTGGACGATCACCAGGGTCGCCAAGACGGGCAGAGGAGGGAGAAGGGAGCTCTCTGAACATGGTGTCCAGGAGTTTATGGGGGCCTCCAACCTCACCCCAGGTGGATAGTGCCTCCATGATATGCTGCTGGTGAAAAGCCTTTCTGTTGCCTAACCTCGAACTCTTGCGATCATTAGTTTTAATAACCCTTAAAGTGCAACATGGCAATATCAAAAGACGTACCCAAGTGTCACAAGATCACGGGTTGGAGGACACCCCGGAGAGCGAGGCTTTGAGGGCAGTCGAGAACGCCAACCTACAAGATGGGGGAACACTTTTAACTGTTTGAAAACCCCAATTAAACACTCTTCCAACTGTACTACTGTCAAGCTTACAAAGTTGTGGACCCAAGGAAGGGATAATTGACACAGACTCGAGGTTAGGAGGGGTGCAAGGCCAAGTGATACCCACAATGACACACCCCATATTGTCTCCATCGTCATCTGAAGGTGGTGGAACAGACAGTCCCCTATCATGCTTACAATGTTTACTTAGAGCCCAGATCCTCAAGTACGTACTATACATCCATTGCCCTATACCATGTAGGGTAGCCTCAAATGCATTGAAAATGGTGATGTCACGGCCTAAAAGCCCCTTGCATTCCTCGACCTTAGACTCTGAATTGAGATGATGTTTGCGTAAGTGTAAAACCAAATACCCAGGGGTGAGCCCCCTACCCTAAGAGCCCCCCGTCGTGCACCCATCAAGTCCCTTGAGAGGGCAGCGGACAACCAACTTCTGTGACAATAAAGGAGGGGCTACGAACTCCAGCATCCTACCTTCAGCACACACAGACTGAGAATCAAAGATAACTTTCGGGGAAGAAAGAACCTGGCCTGGGTCCTCCATTCTGGATCTGGATCGCGACCTGAGATCTGCTTCATTGACGGCGAAATCATTTTCTATTTCTTCATTGACGGAGAGATCTGTTTCATTGACGTTGAGATCTGCTTCGTTGACGGCGGCTTCATTCGTTGACGACGAGATTTGCTTCGTTAACGGCATTAGCGTTATCGGCTTTGATGAGATCTTCACTTCAATTCTTCTATTCAATTCTTCTTCTCTTCAATACGTTGACGGCTTCGTTAACGGCAAGCAGAGCTGCTTCGTTGACGTCACAAGATCGCGACTTTGTTGACGGCGGCTTGGGCGAGATCTGCTTCGTTGACGACGGCTTTGTTGGCGGCTTCCCTATTTCGTGGCGGCTTTATTTTTTTACTTTTTTTTGGAAGAAATAAATATGTCTAGGCTCTACATCAAGAATGAGAAGATACTGAATAGTAGTGTAAGCTTGTTGTCACCAACAATAAAATTCAGAAAATCCAGAAAACTTAACCTCCAAGATCCACGTTAGAACCGGTGCTTGTGACCATGAATAGAAGATTATAATGTCCAAATTTTTATTACTAAGATTATATTAATTATCGAACATGGTAATATTCTTTGCAACATAAAGAAGTAACCCTATTTATACTGTTATTAATAATTATAATTATGTGCGCTAATTAATTAAATGAATGACTTTTACTATTTTATATAATTATTAATTATTTATAATAAATTATCATATATTTATGAATTTTATTATCATTATAAATTATTAATATATTCTAGTGAATGACCAAATAATTTGAGAAAATGAAGAGGTACATAGTTAATAAGAGGTTATGGATCATTAGGTTTATAAATAATGGTATAATTGTGAGAGATAAAAAATTGAGAGGGTAAAAAGAGAAATCAAAAGTTTTGACATGGGTATTATCTTTTATAAGTAGTATAGATTGAGAAGTATAGCTTGTACATCAATTTTAAAATTTAAGTGATTGCATTATATGGAAAAAGTAAGTAATTGATGTTTACTTTTACACATACATGTTTCATCATTAGATATTAAATTTTATAAACGAATGTTAACTTGTACGAACAGATGTTAAGTGAAAGTTGAGTGTTGTTAACATTCAACCGTAAATGTTAATTGTCACAAAAGGTTGTTAAGTTTTAATCTTTTAATGATAATATTTGCTACTGATGTTAATAAGTATAGAGGATATTAATAATTTGAACGATTTGTTAAGAGTAAATATTTTTTTGTGCAGGAAAACTGATGTTGTAGGTGATATAAGGCCTACTGCATGTTTTGGATCGTATTATACTTTCATGAAGAAACTTCAACCAAGAATGAAGAAGTGGCATTAGGATGCCTACAAGGGTAGTAATTTTGAGCATTACGTATTGTTTGGACGTCCAACATGTGATCGACGGGCACTAGAGAGCATATGCTATGTCATTATGTTCTCGAAAATGATAAATTATCCTTTCCCGATTCAAAAAGTGGGTCGATACTTTTAGTCAAATTTGATGAAGAGTGGGTGCAAACTCACACGTGCTTCCCTAGTAATGGGGAGTTGATCTATGGCAATAAAGATCCTCACAACCGGCTTTGTAAGGAGTACTTTGAAGAGAAGAAAGAAATGCTAAAGGCCAAGGTAAAGGCAAAGGCAAAGGCCAAAGATAAAGAAGAAGATGGTAGCATGAGGAGATAAGTTGAAGAGTTACTGGAGACACTGGTTGAGTCAACCTCAAAGAAGGACATTGAGGATTTTGTGCTACTTTATATTTTGTACCAGTGTGCAATGATTTGGTGCCTAACAGCTCACAAAGCATCCCAAGACAGTTGTTTCTATATGTGGATAGTATTGAGAGAGTGAAAAATATTGCGTCGGGTAAATTTATTTTTGATGAGACTAAGTGAGGCATTCAAATTGTAGTGGAAAGCATGAGGAAGCCAGGGGTTACATACGTACCTAGATGCATGTCACTCATCCTTGTAAGTTGCATGATGATTTGCTTTTTGTTTTAGTTATTAGAAGATTAGGTAACATGCATCAAAAAATATATACAATATTGAATGTTACAAGATATGGTGAAAATTAACATGTTAATATGAAACTTAACATATGAAAATGAAAGGTTACATTAATGTTTGACAGTTAACATGTACCCATGAATGTTAACATGTAATAGTAAAAGTTAAACTTTAAGTGTGAAAGTTAGCTATTTAGACTGAAGTTGAACAAAGAGTTTTGAAAGTTAAAAAATTATGAAAAATATTTGTTGCTTCTCCTTCTTCTTTTCATGTTATCCGTAGTTTTACTAGTTTATAAAAGCTTAAAATTTTATTCATTCTATTTTGACAGCTATGTTACTATGAGATGACGAGCATTAAAAAACTAGACCTTAACTTGAGATGGAAGCCTCCGTTGACCAATTGGGTAAGGGTTGGAGGGACAACTAAGTTTTTGAGAAGAGAGACAATTGTTTCCAAGGCAAGTAAATCCAGCATTAAAATCTTGGAGAAGGTAATTTCTCCTAGCAGGCCATGGGGTGAGAAATACCCTCAAAGGGAGCCCGATAGGAAGAAGAATGATATCTCTCATCGTGAAAGGAAAAGAATCCCCCATGTCTCCGATAGGAGTAAATCTATGAAGCAATCACTACCGAGGAAGAAGGAGAAGAAAGAAAAGGTTAATGATGATGAGTCAGAGAAGGTGAAGGATAAACCTAAGAGCTCATCCATAGGCTACGTAAGCATCAATTATTCTTTACACATTCTTGCATATTTATATTAAAAAATTTTGTAACTTTATTATTATTAAATTTAATTTTACATTGTTTCATGTTAACTTTCTTTGGGCATGTTAGTGTACATTGTTTCATGTTGAGTTAGTATTAAATGTTAATGTTCAACAGAACATGTGAATTCTTAGCGTAACATGATAATTTTTATCGTTAAATGTTATCTTTCATGCTTACATGTTATATGCTATTCTTACATGTTAACTTTAGTTATGTACATGTTAATTTTTAGATTAACATGTTAACTTTCATCCTTACATGTTAACATTTCAAATTTTATGGATTTTTATAACTATTATCCTTAATTTATTCATTGCTTATATAACTATAATGGCTATATTGTTATTTTTTCAGATTTTCTCCTAGCATATCAGTGATGCTCTTGAAAGAGAAGATGAGATAGAGAAGTTACCATGTGATGAGCAAATTTATTTTTGGAGGAATATGGTCAAACTAAATTAGAAATTGCTCCATGCTATCAAGCATAGCAAGCACATTCAATGGAATGCTTGTTCCAAGGAGATACAAGGGCTTAACAGAAAATTGGAGATATATGAAGGATCAGCTAATTTGATTGATCCTGAAGACCTAAAGAAGAATGTGAAGGCTATTATGGCCCAGTATGATAGGCATACAAATGCTGCACATAAGAAGAGGAAAAGTAGTTTGGATTCTATTGATAGGGGTGATGATATTGGTTGCTTTGATTATGACGATGTAACCAATATTAGAAAGGAAGTTTCTCATATTGCGGATGAGGTTGTGCAAATGGAGAAGGAAATAGATGAAATAGAAGAGAAAAAACAAGAAGCTGCGTAAGAAGATAAGGAGGTAGAGAAGGAAGACTGGTAAGAAATAAAAGTTAAGAATGTGGAGAAAGTTGAAGAGAAGAAAGAAGGGGAAGAAGAGGATGGTGAGAATGTGGAGAAACAAGAAGAGAAGAGAGCGGAAGATAAAGAAGAGGAGAAAAAAGAAGAAGAGAAAGAGGAGGAGAAAAACGAGGCAGACAAAGAGGAGGAGAAAGTTGAGGACGAGAAAGAAGAAGAGAAGAAAGATGAAGATAAATAGGTAGAGAAAAAGGAGAATATTGAAGAGTCATCCTTTGAGAAACCCATTGCCGAACCGGAGGCACAAGTTTATCAGAAGAGATCAAAGAAATTAGCTTTAAAGGGGACAAGGGGACCAAGTACCAGGGTTAGGACACGATCACAGCTAGTCCGAACCCTATTCACCGAAGAAAAGAAGAAGGAAGTTCGTCCAGAGATAATTATAATATCACACCATAAGGATGATGAGAGAAAAAAATCAGGTACTACTGTAAGCCTGATAGGATTTTTGATGTTGTTAAACGAGGGTATTCCTAGTGTTGATGATTTTAGCATATGCTTGGTTGATAGTGAAGGAACTTTCATTCATAACTTTATAATATCCCATCATGTAGCGACAAAGCTCACACCAGATGAGAACAGATGGGTTTTAAATGTTTGCAATCAGAAATCCCATCAGTAAGTTTAGTAATTCTCATTAATGTTTGACTACATATTACTTGTTATTGTTTATACATTCATGTTAATGTTTGTGTATAACAGGTTAATATTTCCCGATATATGTTAACTTATGCTTGTTTATGTTAACGTTTGCTCGAATATGTTAGCTTTTACTATTACATGTGTACGTTTTATCAGCAAGTGTTAATGTTTGTACCTTATTGTTATATTTTAGGTCGTGTATTATTGTTAATACGCTGAACAGTAGTATTGATTCTTTTGAGCTTCTTTATCTGCTACGTGGAGGCCGTATCGATAACCATGCAAGTTTAATAAGTTAAATATATGCATTTTTGGATTTTTTTTATGTTTTGTAGTTATGCAATTTAATTTTTATCTCTTGCATTATAAATTTACAGGTCATGGAAGCTTTGATAGATAGAATAAGCACATGGCTAGAGAGACCGAAAATTACCTTCCTGAGCAAGAATTATGGGGTCGTATCAACTTACTTTTATGTAAGTACTAGTTTCAAACCCCTAACCATCTTTACATCTTGTTTGTAATTGGCATAACATTATTTTCTTGGCAATACAATAGTCTTTATGCAAAGACTCCTGATTTTCCACATCTATACACTTTATTTATACAAAAGCATGTTGCTACGAGCAAGAGTATACTCCTTATCCCCCTTGTGCGTCAGGACCACTGCCATGTTGCTGAAGTTAGGTTGGATGAGGAAGTTGTTAAGCATTATAGCTCGGCTAGCCATAGTGCGTATATTGAACCAGTGAATAAAGTAATTAGTTTCATGGATCATATGAAGTCTGGTTTTGATCCCCTAGAATGTTTGGAGAAAGTTCAGATATGAAGCCGTCCCTTGTGAGCAATTGACTTGAATGTTAGTATTTCATAAATTTAATCTTTTCTTTATGAAGGCTATAATCCATGGTGTTGATACGATTCAAGTAACTACTCCCAATGACGAGTCTGACGTCATCCGTGCCCGGCTTGCAGCTGAACTTCTTCTAGAAGGATGGGAACAGAAGAATCAAGCAGGGACATTAGATAAGGATGAGAGAAAGCTGTTCTAAAAATTATTTCCATTGAACAGATAAGGATGGGAACAAAACTTGTGCGCATGTTTATATTATGTATATTAATTTAGTTATGTAAACAGTTGGTGTGGATGACAAACTACACAGCAAGCTTGAACTTTCTTGTTGTTATTGTATGTATGGTATTTTTGCCACAATATATCTACGTTTTATTTTGATACAACATATATTTAACAGGTTCAAATAAAAAAACTACATGTTCATCTAAATGTCAGCTGGAAAAGCCAATACTTAATATGTACGTCAGTCAAGTTAACATATTCTGCTAAAAGTTAACATGTTATGAAGAACGATGACACGTACCTATGAAAGATAACATATTCCGCTAAAAGTTAACCATTTTCATTAAAATTTAGTGTAAAGAGCCGAAGCCTAACATGTTCAAGTGAACATTAACTTATTTAGGTGAAAGTTAACATGTTCATTTTCAATTAGAACATATATTAAGGAGAAAGTTAACAAAAGTGTAATACAATATCAAAAAATTTTAGCAGCATATAATCATTTTGTTTTCAATAAGAACCGAAATTTCTTCAATTCATTTTCAATTTAAAAATCACAATGTTTAGTAAAATTAGAACCATAAAAAAACAACATAGAAGAATGAACAATTTTTCCATTTTTTGACTTCACGATTCGATTGCTTCAATGCTTTCCTTAGTTGTTTTGTTTTGGCTGATATCTCTTCTTCAACAGGCAATTCTTGGTAAATTGGAACGTTCTTCTTTATTGCATTAGCATCGTGAGCCCAAGCAAAAAACTTGCATTGCTTATTTAGGAACTTTACACATCCCTAGAAGTATCTATCTTTATTCTTCCTATTTTTGCACAGCTTGAGGGGTGTTAGAATTTTGCAGAAACAACATACCTCTTCTAGTTCTTGAGACCCCTCTGATGTATTCGTCTCACAATCTCAAAATGGGAATCATTGGATGATAGAACTTCTGATGAGGTTGTAGCATTGCTTTGTTCATACTATATATAACATTTTGAACAATTTGCTAGCCATTGGAATATGAATGTTGGAACAGTCAGTCAGCTAGCTGTTGGAATAGTCAGCTAGCTATTAGAATAGTCAGCTAGTTGTTGGAATAATCAAAATTTTAAAGTAAATATTTTCGACTAAAAATTAACCTTTTCAGCTGAAAGCTTTTCAGCTAAAAGTTATAGTACCGAGATTAGGTAACATGAACCACAAATAGAATCCTTCAGCTAAACAAGTACATTACACGAAACATCTTACATTCTTGTAGAACAGATATTACTTCAATAAACAATATGATTATTCTTACAACTTCACAGATTACAAAAGTCTTCCACAATATACTGTAAAATCCTGGACAACCTATATTTCTCTAACAAAAGTATTGTTGTAAGAAGCAATCCACACTAATCACCTATTGGCTCGTTGCAATTTGCTCGATTGTGACCCTCGGCTTTGCATCGAGAATATTTCACTGGACATTTGTAAATTATTCGGTTGTTTATGCATCTGGTTCTATTTCTTCTATTCCTCTTAGTGGTAATTGGTGGCAAAATCTGGATTTCATCCCTTAGCACACTCCGCTTCTCATAATCTGGTATAGGATAAAGGATTTTGTCGTAGCTCTTCTTAAACGCTTCTATGGACATAAATCAATCATAATATTGATATACATCTCTTTTCATATAAATAATGACTGCACAAGCATGCACACAAGGAATACGTGTTACGTCCTAAGCTCGGCAAGTGCATGTCCTCTTATCCAAATCAACGTGAGTAGTTCTATGTGATTGCACTTTGAATATATATCATCTCTAGATTGCTTAATCTCCAAAGTATATCATTTTCCCATATTTTCTCTAACAATCTGCTCAGCTTTAGGACAAAATTAGCATGTCCACTTATCAGCCATTATGCGTCTGTTGTTCATACGAACTATAATTTATTTTCAAATATGCTCCACCATTTGCAGTACATGTAACAATCAAGCTTCATGTATCCAACTGTTAAAGGATTCTACGACATTAGAGGTCACATGACCATATCTGCAAATATCAAAATAATAAAAAGTATGATGCATCCAATATATAATAATATTAACATGTAACTACAAAACTTAACCGTTAAGAGTTAAAGTTAACATAACAACACAAAACTTAATATATAATTGTGAAAGTTAACATCTACCAGCCATAGTTAACCTATAGAAAGGAAACTTATCATATATGCGAGAGCGTTAACATTAACTGCAAAACATCATAATGATTGAATGTTGTACCTAATGCTAGGGAAGAATGCATTTGCCTAATGCTCTGTCGAGTAATTAATTACAATCTCATATGCAACTGGAGACATCTCATAAATTTCCTTCATGGAGTCGTTCTATTCTGCTATAGTGTATTTATAGCAAGCAGATTAGAGAAAATTCCCCAAAACTTGTGTGTCATTTGCTTTTATTCCCAAATCCTTTAGCTTTGATCTAAAATTTTCAACCAGGTGCAGAACACATCTTGAGTGAATTGCTTCAGGTAAATATTCTCTTACGACTTCTCGAATCACTTTGTCGGCATCATTACCAATTAGTAGGGAAGATTGTATGAGTCTGACCTTTCATACAGTATGGACCACATGCCTTAAAGGAACCATCTCTAATTATCTATATTTTACTGATCACATATGCAATACGCAAGTGAAAATATCCCTTGGTCTCTGTCGTATGCTATGGCACTGAGGAGCATGCATTTGTATCTGTCCTTCAAAAAGGTCTCATCCAAAAATAATAGGGGTCTACATCTATTTAAGAAACTAACCATGCAAGCAGCATAACATATGAACAATCTTCTGAACCTTCATTCTGGTCAATGCAAATATATCTTCTTGGATTTGTTTGCTTCATCATTTTCTCATACCTATACATCAGTGTGACCACACTTTATGTAAATATAATATATTGGAGCAAATAAGTATTAATTTTTTAAAGTTACCGTCTAACAGTGAAAGTTAACATCTAACTGTTAAATGTATTATCTAACTAAGATAATATCTTAACATGAAAGCTAACAATTATTCATGAAACATAACATCCCATGGTGACAGCTAAAATATATTAATGAAACTTAACATAAAATGATTAAGGGTAATATATTGCACGATAAATTAACAACTAACATTATATTATAAGTGGCTACTAATAAAATTTGTATATTTAATAAAAGAAATGTAAAATTTACCATCTCAATTGATCATAAGACTCATAACTATCACTGTACATATCCTTTTGTGCTCTTTCTTTGCCCCCACCATATCTTACGATATTCAAGTCTCAATCTATATCGAGTGAGAAACTCCTTTTGTACATCAATTGGGGGGATTTCGGGCCAAACCATTAATACAGGTCACAATTGGGCTGCTATGAATTTGCGAGATTCCCGTGACTACCCTGACAAGTTAGTATGTTGTTCCTAACTGTATTCATTCACAAACCTTTGAATTTCAATTCTTTTTTTATTTTTAACAGGAGATGCAAACAGCATTCAAGGGCATCCATATATCTCCTTATATTGATAATAAAATCGGATACGTTTGGGTTCATTCTTCACAAATTCATAGACAAACGTTTTCCCCAGAGAATAGTATTGCAAAGCTAGCCTCAATTAATTTATAGTTTTAAATTGTTGTCCCTTTTCAGTTAATGTTGTGTACCACCATTGAGGAATGATGGAAATGTTATTGAGAATATCATCAGCTCTCATTACATTCTCACCAAACGGACAATCATTTTGGATTCTCTCTGAATTAGAAGTATTTCCTGGAGGATGATGACTATATTAAGCATTCAAAGAGGCATCACTGCTGTACAAATTGATGAATCAGTGAGATAATATCTTCAACTATAGTATAATATTATCTTCTGATATTTTAAATTAACATCTTCTTATGTAAACTAATAGGTAACTGTGAGCGTTAACTGAATAAGAGTATAATTAATATCTTTCGGTAAAACTTAACATAGACCAGTGTAATTTAACAGACTATACGTATAGTTAACACGTTACAAGGAAAGTTAACAACTTTATAATAAATTTAACATGTTCACGTGAAAGTTAACATGTTCGTGTAAAAGTTAACATATCTCGTTGAAACTTAACATTTTACAGGAAGGGTTAACATCGAACCATTAGAGATGACAACTATGTTTTTTGACTGTGCATTGAGACCTGAAATCACAATGTTTACATCACATAAAGCCTAGTTTTAAAAAGAGTTCATTGATTACTTACATTTCAGTATTAACTTTCTAATTTTTTTTAGAAGTAGAATACTCTATATTAACAACAGTTTGCAAGTGAATCTTCGTATAACTAGTATTTTGATTATGGTCCAACATACACTTTAAATCATCTTTATTATAAACTAAAAACCTCATGTTCGGGTACCTCGCAGATTTATATATCAATGATAAAGCATCTTGAGGTACTTTCAGTCTTTCAAATACGTTAAATTTTAGTTCAAAAAAGCTTGTTGTAGAACTTAGTATCAAGAATATAGCCTTCTCGCCTAACAATGCAAATCAATTCTTTAGCAACCATTGGGGGTTGTTGAAAGTTATGAGGATAGTTATGAAGAGCAATTGAGGGAATTTTTAGCGCATAAGTGGTTCTTGAATATTGAAGAATAAAAAAACTTAACGTTTTATAGGAAGGTTTAACATCTAACCATTAGAGATGAAAACTATGATTTTTGACTGTGCATGATAAGTTGTCTTTACCAACTATCATTGAGTTAGACTAGCCATGCTCTTGCCCTTAGCATGATAAGTTGTCGAGGAGTTTTTCTTAGGCTCAATGCTAACATTTCTCCTCTATCCTTAGCCTTTTGAGGCGTTTGGATTAAGAGCGTAGGGAGCAATTTAACCTCGTATACCAGTCAGAGGGTAGGAGTAGTTTAGCCTCATGCACCAGTTGGAGGATAGGAAGCAGTTTTACCTCGTGCACCGGATGGAGGAAAGGAGTAGCAGTTTATACTCATATACTTATCGGAGTAAAAGAGTAGTTTCACCTCATGCACTGATTGGAGGAAAGAGAGCAGTTTAGCCTTGTGCACCGGTTGGAAGAAAGGGAGCGGTTTAGCCTCATACACCGGTTAGAGGAAAGGGAGCAGTTTATACTCGTATACTTGTCGGAGTAAAGGGGCAGTTTCACCTTGTGCACCGGTTGGAGGAAAGGGAGCAGTTTAGCCTCATGCACCGATTAGAGGAAAGGAGTAGTTTCACCTCGTGCACCGGTTGGAGGTTGTCTGGTTATCCTTAAGAATATTTTTTAAGAACTTTCCGTTAAATATAGGGAATAGTTTAGCCTCATATACCAGTTGGAGGTTAGGAGAAATTTAGCCTCATTCACCAGTTAGAGGAAATGGGCAGTTCTACCTCGTGTACTAGTTGGAGGTTGCTGGGTTATCCTTAAAGAATATTCTCCAGGAACTTTCTGTCAAAGGTAAGGAGCAGTTTAGCCTCGTATATCAGTTGGAGGTTGCTGAGTTATCCTTAAGAATATTCTTCAGGAATTTCCCGTCAAAGATAGGGAATAGTTTAGCCTCGTATACCAGTTGGAGGTTTGGAAAACTGTTTATACTCGTATATCCGTTGGAGTCTAGGAGAAGCTTGTCTTCTCTTGAGGTAAAGATGAACCCTGATTTGTCTTCTATTAGAGCAAAGACGAATCCTGATTTGTCTTCTCTTGGGGCAAAGACGAACCCAAAATAGTATCACATCGCATGGTAGGCTACTATTTGGATAAAGGAACATCGCTTGATAGGCCATTATCAAACAACAACACCTTTTGTGGGAAAGATGATGCTGGGGGATTCAAATCGTTTTGGGATGTATGAGTATGATGATTGATTGTTATAGGAGTCATCGCATGGTAGGCTACTACCCATCGATTGTTCTAAGGATATTAGAACGCTCGGAAAGGATCAGATCGTTCAGGGACGTATGAATATGATGACTGATCGGACAACGTCATTTGTAGGAATGACAGTGTCGGCTATCAGAGGTAATCGTCAACTTGATAGGAATTGCCGCTATTGGAGCGACTTTGTGGACCTACCGCTCCATTGAAGAGAGTTGGTAAGTAGATTTTGGTCAGAGGTGTGATGTTAACATGACAAGATTGTTTGTTGCGATTTGAGCAACTCCGGAGACTTACCATCCTATTGGAGAGGATTAGTAAGTTGATTTTATCAGAGGTAATGGTTAACATAATAGTGGGAGTTTATCCCATCGTCCTATTGGAGAGGATCGACGAGGGAAATTTAAAGGAGACTATCAAAGGTAAATAGCTAACTTGATAGTTTTAAGAGATCCATCGTCCAATTGAATGAGACTAATGGAGAAATGTCTATCAGATGTGGAAATTAACTTAATAGTTGGCTTTAGTCCTAACTGTAGGAAGGTTTGACCGAGTGGGAGATGTAGGAATGACCCTAACTGTTTAATGTTTTAATCGTCCATTTTGAAAGTGGACCTCTCGTTCTTAGAAAGAATCGAGAGGGGATTTCGGCTCTGGTCCTAACTGTAGGAAGATTTGACCAAGTGGGAGATGTAGGGATGACCTTAACTGTTCAAAGTTTTAGTCGTCCATTTTGAAAGTGGACCTCTCGTTATTGGAAGGAATCGAGAGGGGATTTTGATTTTGGTCCTAACTAGAGGAAGGTTTGTCCGAGTGGGAGATGTAAAGATCATTTTAACCTCATGCTCTAGTGGGAGGGTTTTAATCATTTTGGACATGATCAAACAGTCATAGCGAGAGGTTGGCAAGCAGTTCATTGACTCACAAATGAGTATAACGACATTGATTGGAATAGTGATACATCGCATGGTAGGTCACTATTTCTAATCAAGGTGTTCATCGCACGGTAGAACAAAACCTAACTATCAGAGGTGATGATAGTTCATGTGGGCCCATTATCCTGATAAAGAGGATCAACAGGGTAATTTGGAGGATATTTGGGGTAGTATATAGTTTCACAGAGAAACCGAGACCACCCCCACTCCAGCGAGAATCTGGGTTGAAGGGTAAAGACACCTTAGTTGACCTCATGGGAGTTGAAGGATGAAATCCTCTACTGACACATTGCCCACTCGAGTAGACCATCTCTACTACGAATGGGAATGAAGTTTCCATCAGATGCAGGCCTTCTGGCGATTGACGTATTTAAGCGTCACCGATCATCTTCGGCCAGCAGTAGCCAAATCTTTGCAGTCAGCCCCACAGTTTGGGTTCAAGTCGGCAAACTCGATAGATGCCATTATGGGCTTCTTGTGCTTCGAAGCAGTACCCCTCTATTTTGATGAGGGTTTGGATGAGGAGGTGGTTTCCACTACCAAGATGTCCATGTCATCACCCCCTTGAAATTCATATGGCTCTTTTGCATCCATACGCTTGAGCATTCTCTCAATTTGTTCTCCTTGGCGGATTAAGTCTTTCCATGAGCGAGCTACGACTACGCCCATATTAGATAGTATGTCTATGGAGATATTGTTCCAGCACATCTCAATGAGAGTGGCCTCAGAAACCTGATCACGTGTATGCAGCGATCGGTTCCTGAACATCTTGACAAAGTTGCTTACAGACTCTTTGTTCTTCTGCTTTACAACTAGCAGTGTGACCACCGATACTACTTTGTCATCATCGAAGAATCTGGCTATGAAGAGCTTTTCCATATCCTTCCAGCAGGTGATGGATTCAGGCTCCAATCTGCGAAACCATTCAAAAGTGACCCCCTTGAGGGTACCAATGAACAGTCGAGTCATAATGAGTTCATTCCCCACTATGTGTCCAGTTTGTGCCTGGAAGTAATAAATGTACTGGGTAGGAGAACCCTTGCCGTTGAACTGTAGGAGGTCCAATAGCTGAAACTTTGTCGGGTAGGAGACTATATCCTATTCGATTGGATACGGTCTGACAACCCCTAGCTTGTCCATGTGCTTCTGGAGCTTCAAGGTGTCGAGTTGATTTTGGAACTCGTCGAGCCTTTTATCCCTCGGATTATGATCCGAAGGTGACTCTCCTCTAGATGACTCAGATCAGGAGTGAGAAGGAGTAGGCACCCTCTCTTTGTGCTTTGAGGATTTCCATGAAATCCATGAAGTCCTCTCTTTCTTCTTCTCCTCGCTCAGAAGCTGCTCTAACATCTCCTTCAGGGAATCATTGGTTACTTGTTGCTCATCGAGCCTCCTAGATATCTCACCAGGGATTTCTATCATATGCACATTTGCGTACTCGCCCTGAACTAAGCTTGAAGCCTGCGATGTTGCCACTACCGAGCAATCATCATTGTCGTCGTCAGAGAGGGTGCTAGACATGTATAGTCAAACAAAATAGCTACCCCCATTTGGATGCGAGTGCGTTGGTGGATACCGTCACGCTCAATGGACTTGGATTTCCCCGTCATATTGACAGTTACGATGGGGAGCTCCATATCATCAGAAGCTCGTCTCCTCTGACGAATGCATCTTTGGCGGAGAGGTCTCGTCTCCGATGGTTGCTGAAAGAGTCTCTTGAACACCAATGGTTTAGGTGTTTCAGCACACCGGTAGTGCTCGAGCAGTGCCACAATGAGCCTCTCACAATGGCACTGAGGAATTGCCTAGTAGGATGTGCATTTGCAAGTCAAGCATCCTCTGAGATCCCATGTAGGTTGATAGTGATAACCCCCAGCGTTAGAAAGATCAAACGAGTGCTTGCAAGAAGGGGGCTCAAGAGAGCACTTGGGAGAACACTTGGGAAATCTCCAAGTGTTGAAATCTGGCGAGCTCACTCTGACAGGCGAGCTTGGGCATGTTAACAAGGTTTAGGCTGGTGAGGCTTGCCTGTTGGGCAAGTTTGGTGCATTGCACCTGTCTGGCGAGCTACTGCTTTGCCTTTCTGGTGAATGTCGGCTTGCAGACAAGGTTGGGTCGTCAGGCGAGCTTTGTAAAATCCGTCTGTTTGAGCATTGTGAAATCGACTTGCTAGGCGCCTGTTTGTGAAATCCGCCTATTTTATAAAGTCCTCCTGAACTACAGAGTTCACCATACTTGTGAAGTTGGCTATATTTGGGAACCTCGCCTAAAGAGCAGAGCCCGCTTGAGTAGGTGGGCTCGCTTGATTTGAGCGGGAGCGGTTCACCAACATTGGGAACCTTGCTCATGGAGCAAAGCTCATGGGGCTTGCCTGAACTGCTAGGCTCACCGAAAACATCAAATTCACTAATTTTGGAAACTTTATGTTTTGGCTTGGATCTTTTCAGGCCTGAATAGTAATCCAGGCCATCATCGGAGATGAGGGCTTGCATCTTTTGGCAGGAGAGAGCTTGTCATCACTGTTGCTTGGATCTTTTAGAGAGGGGAACGTTCATGTTGACGGTGAAGGCTTGGTCGTCAACACGCACCATAGTCTCCCTTGCATGGGGGACTGCGTGGGTCGCTCGACAACCCAACGAGCAGTCCCTTAGCAAGCTTTGTTGGCCTTTGGCTTGGCCTTAATGGTCTTGGGGGAGGTAGAGCCCCTTGCTGTAGCTCGGGTAGAGTTCTTGGGCATGGTTGCCTCGACCACTTGGGGCTGGGCCACATGCACAACTCTGCGATA
>NC_033800.1:58905481-58924390 GCF_001876935.1 Asparagus officinalis | reverse complement strand
CGGCGGGTTGCCTTACTGCTAGAGGAAGAAGAAGATAAGTACTCTTCGTACCTAGCTTGGTCGAACTCAATCACTAAGGACTCCACAGCTATCCCTTCTGCAATTTCATTGAACTGCAGCACCACCATTTCATCTAAGTGAACGGTTCCTCCCACTGTGGTCGCCATCTTCTGTAGGTGTAAAATTTGATTTTCTAAAATAGGGATCTTATGTGTATTGATAAGAACAGCTTATTACAAACTAATGAATCAAAGTTACAACAAAAACGGAGGGAATGCTCTCCTTGTTTAACGTGAGATCTTTGGTAGCGATAGGATGCCTCCCTCAGTGCTCATGCCGAGTTTACTTCCCTTGGATGATCCGATCGAAGTTGCGGGCAAGCTTCAGTATGCAGTAGAAGCTTGATTGGGTGTGTTCGATCAACAGAGGCCAAACAAGTGCTTGAATCTCTAGTACACAGTAGAAGCTTGATTGGATGAGTTCGATCAATCGAGGCCAAACGAGTGCTTGTGCTTGTAGGCCAAAGATGCCAAGAATTCGATCTTCTTGAATGACAAGAATTCCGATCTCCAAAGACCAAGACTCCACCGACGGCGTGCCTGGAACAAGGCTGATCTCGAGTCCAAGATCGTCTTGAGTTCTCTATAATTCGTCCTCAAAGAGGTCGGGTCCTAAGACCTTTTCTCTATAGATGCTCAAGGCCTTTTATATAGAAGAAGGAGGGTGTAACAACTCCCTTAAAACATGGGAAGTGACCATTCCCATACTAGGTATGGTTATGAAGAGAATCATGACCAAATCCATCAAATCATGGGAAGTGACTTCTCCCATGCTCGGTATGGTCATGAAGAGAATAATGACCAAATCCCTCAAATTGTGGGAAGTGACCTCTCCCATGCTGGGTATAACCAATCCCTTAAATTAAGGGAGGTGACTATTCCTATGCCTCAAGTGGGTAGTCTTGGCGAGCTGGTGAGTTCGGCAAGCTTGCAGGCAAGCTCATATGCGGGCTGAATGCTTAGGCGAGGTTGACTCATGCGGGCGAGTCAATCATATAGGCGAGTAAGCGAACAGGTGAGATGGCACTACAGGCGAGCCTCATAGGCGAGGCGGTGTAGGCAAGCTTGGCCTTTAGGTGAGCTTGGATTATGCAGGCGAGCTTCAAGCTGTCAGGCGAGCTTGGTCTTCAGGCAAGCTCAAGCCTTCGGGCGAGCTCTGCAGGCGAGGCTGTGCAAGCGAGCTTGGTCTTCAGGCAAGTTCAAGCTTTCAGGCGAGCTTGGCCTTCAAGCGAGCTTAGTCTTCGGGTGAGCCTGGATCCCACAAGCGAGCTTCAAGCTGTCAGGTGAGCTCTGCAGGCGAGGCTGTGTAGGATAGTTTGGTTCTCAGGCGAGCTTGGATCCTGCAGGCGAGCTTCAAGCTGCTAGGCAAACTCTGCAAGTAAGGCTATACAGACAAGGCTGTGCAGGTGAGCTTGCCTTGTGCAGGCGAGCTTGCGGGTGAGCTTGCCTTGTGCAGGTAAGCTTCAAGCATGCAGGAGAGATCCAAGTCTTCAGCGAGCTTCAGAATATGCCATGAAGAACAGGTCGTAACTTTCAAACTGTAACTCGGAATTGGACCAATTATATATGAAAATCACCTATCTCGATGAGATAGGGCCACCAAACCCCCAAAGGGGGGGGGGGGTTTGCTACCTCTATTTCGCCAAATTCCTTACGATTTGAGAGATATTAGCGTTTTCCCCTTTTTTGCTCTTTCGGGTGAGGTTTTAGCAGTCTTATTCTGAACTTCTCTGATAGGGATTAAAGATAATTTTTATTGCCTACAAAGTGCCTCTTAGATTTATACATCAATGATAAAGCATCTTGATGTACTTTCAATCTTTCAGACACATCAAATTTCAGTTCAAAAAAGCTTGTTGTAGAACTTAGCATCAAGAATATAGTCTTCTCGCCTAACGACACTATGCAAATCAAGTCTTTGGTGGCCATTGGGGTTGTTGAAAGTTATAAGGACAGTTAGGAGTAGTAATTAAGGAGATTTTTAGCACATAAGTGGTTGTTGAAAATTATGAGGACAGTTATGAGAAGTAATTGAGGGGATTTTTAGCGCATAAGGGGTTGTTGAAAGTTAAAGAATAAAAACCTAATTTCATAAATGAGAAAGTGAGAGATAAAACTATACAATATTGTAGGCAATAAAAATTGCCATTAATCCCTATCAAAGAAGTTCAGAACAAAACTCCTAAAACCTCCCTCGAAATAGCAAAAAAGGGGGAAAACGCTGATATCTCTCAAACCAGAAGGAATTTGGCGAAACGAACGGAAGCAAACTGAACCCTTTGGATGGGTTTGGTTGGCTCCATCTCATCGAGATAGTCGATTTTCATATATAATTTGTCCAATTCTGACTTACGGTTTGAAAGTTATGACATGTTCCTCAATGCATGTTCTGAAGCTCACCTAAATGCCGAAGCTCACCTGAAAAGGGTGAAGTCCGCCAGTAAGGAAGTCCGTCTGCAAGGCTAGAGCATGCCTGAACATTGGGTCTCACCCAAACTAAGCGAATCTTGCCTGCACAGCTTCACCTACGAGATTCGCCCGCATAACCTCGCTTGAGGGCCAAGCTCGCTTGAAGAGCAAGCTTGCCTGTCAACACTCAGAGCTCCCCTACATAGCTTAGCCCGCCTGACAGTTTGAAGGTTACCTGCATGACCAAGGCTTGCCTGAAGGACAAGCTCGCCTGATAGCATTGAAGCCCGCCTGATAGCTTGAAGGTCGCCTGCGTGACCCAGGCTCGCCTGAAGGACAAGATCGCCTGATAGTATTGAAACTCGCCTGCACAGCTCGCCTGTATAATCCAGGCTCACCTAAAGGCCAAGCTCGCCTGTAGCATCCAGGCTTGCCTACATGCCAAAGCCCGCCAAGCTCACCTGCACGAGCAAGCTCTCCTACAGACTCGCCTGCTCACCTGAATGCTCGCCAGCTCGCCTGATAGCCCAAGCTCACCTGTAATGTCAAGCTCGCCTGCACAGCTGGACCAAGTCAGCCACTTGAGCGTAAAATGTGGGAAGGGGTACACCCACTCCCCATGATCTAAGGGATGGTGTATGGTTCTCCTCACCTCTAATGCTCACATCTCAAGATTTAAGGGATAGAGTTATTGTCCCCCTCAACCACAATCCCACAATTTGAGGGAGTGGCCATGCTTCTCCTCCACTATAAATAGCCAATGATGACTATCAAAAGAGAGGTCTTGAACTCTTGATCAAGACCGAACCTATTTGGCTCCTTGGCAATCAGTTCTCTTAAGCTCTAAGAGAACCGAGTCTCGCTCTTTGCAAACTCCTTAGAAATCAGCTTGTTCGTGATCTCGTTCGAATCCTCAGCCAAAGAGGACCGAACTTTGAGATCTCGATGTGCTTAGGCTCCAAGCAATTAATCAATTGCTCAGCCATCAAACTCATCCAACCAAGCTTCTACTGCATACTGAAGCTCTAACCGCAACTTCGATCGGATTGTCCAAGGGAAGCAAACTTAGCACGAGCACCGAGGGAGGCATCCTACCGCTACCGAAGAACCCACGTTAAACAAGGAGGGTCATTCCCTTCGCTTCTGTTATAAACTTTTGACTATTAATTTGTAATAAGTCATTCTTATGAATACAAACGACCTTTTAAATGGGAAGTCGATTTTTACACCATACAGAAGATGGCCACCACAGTGAAAGCAACCGTTTCTTCAACCGAAATGGTGGTGACGCAGTTCAACGAAATTACAGCGGGGATAACTGTTGAGTCACTCATGATTGAGTTTGAGGAGTACTTATCTTCATCCTCTTCTGGCGGCAATGCGTCTCGCAAGTGCTACAGAATTA
The DNA here is from genome assembly GCF_001876935.1 of Asparagus officinalis. Classification (NCBI taxonomy): domain Eukaryota; kingdom Viridiplantae; phylum Streptophyta; class Magnoliopsida; order Asparagales; family Asparagaceae; genus Asparagus; species Asparagus officinalis. The sequence goes on along the minus strand of NC_033800.1, from coordinate 58,920,517 downwards.
CGTGTGTGGCCTAGCCCCAATTGGTCGAGGCAACCATGCCGGAGAGCTCCACCCGAGCAAACACAGGGGGTTCTATCTCCCCCAAGCCCATCATAGCCGAGTCGAAGGCAAAAGATGCAAGTTTAAGGGCTACGCAAGGGGTCATTGAATGATCCTCACAGGCCCCCATGCGAGAGGAGATGACGGTTCATGTCGGCACGGACCCCATATTCGTCGTCAACATGAACGCTCCCCTCTCAAAAAGAGACAAGAAAACATGACGACAAGCTCTCACCCGCCAAGAGGCACAAGCCCTCCAATGACGGCCTAAATTAATATTCAGGCCTGAATAAATCCAAGCCAAAACGTAAGGTTCCCAATTTTGGCAAACTGAACCAATCAGGCGAGCCCACCTACTCAGGCGGGCTTTGCTCCATTGGAAAAGTTTCCAAAATTAGCAAACTTGGTGTTTTCGGCGAGCCTAGCAGTTCAGACATGCCCCCACAAGCTTCACTCTATGAGAAAAGTTCCTAATTTTGGCGAACCACTTAAATCAGGTGAGCCTACCTACTCAGGCGGGCTCCGCTCTTCAGGCGAGGTTCCCAAATCTGGCTTACTTCGCAAGTATGGTGAACTCTGCAGTTCAGGCGGATTTCATAAATCAAGTGAACTTCATCAAGCTCACCTGATAGCCCAAGCTCACCTGCAAGATCAAATAGGCAGATTTCACCAAGCTCGCCTGATGGTCCAGCTTCGTCTGCATGCCGACTATTGCTAGAAAGGCAAAGTAGTAGCTCACCAGACAGGCACACTACACCAAGCTCGCCAATAAGCAAGCCTCGCCAGACTGAATCTCACTCAATAGGCGAGCTTCACCATGATGAACTTCGCCAATAAGCCCAAGCTCGCCAGATTTCAACATTTGGAGATTTTCCCAAGTATTCTCTCAAGTGCTCTCTTAAGCCCTCTTCTTGCAAGCACTCGTTTGGTCTTTCTGACGCTAGGGGTTGTCACTATCAACCTACAGGGAATCTCAGAGGACACTTGACTTGCAAATGCATGCCCTACGAAGCAATTCCTCAGTGCTACTGCGAGAGGCTCATTGCCACGCTACTCGAGCACTGCTGGTGTGCTAAAGCGCCTAAACCATTAGTGTTCGAAAGACTCTTTCAGCAACCATCAGAGACGAGACCCCTCCCCCAAAGACGCAATCGTCAGAGGAGACAAGCTTCCGATGATGTGGAACTCCTCACCGCAACTATCAATGTGACGGGGAAGTCCATCGCCATTGAACGTAAAGGTATCCACCAACACACTCGCAACCGAATAGGGGTGTCCATTCTGTTTGACTACATGTGACTAGCACCCGTCTCTGATGATGACGACAATGATTGATCAACAGTAGCAATGTCGCAAGCCTCAAGCTCAGTTCAGGGTGAGCACGCAAATGTGCACATGACCAAAATCCCTGACGAGATATCTAGGAGACTCGACGAGCAACAAACAACCATCAACTCCCTGAAAGAGATATTGGAGCAGCTTCTGAGTGAGGAGAAAAAGAAGACTTCGTGGACTTCACAGAAATCCACAAAGCACAAAGAGAGGGTGCCTACTCCTTTTCACTACTCATCCGAGTCATCTAGAGGAGCATCATCTTTGGATCATAATCCGAAGGATAAAAGTCTCGACGAGTTCCAAAATCAACTCGATGCCTTGAAGCTCCAGAAGCACATGGACAAGCTGGGGGTTGTCAGACCGTATCCGATCGAATAGGATACAGTCTCCTACCTGGCAAAGTTTTAGCTATTGGACCTCCTACAGTTTAATGACAATGGTTCTCCTACCCAGCACATTTATTACTTCCAAGCGCAAACTGGACACATAGTGGGGAATGAGCCCATTATGGCTTGACTGTTCATTGGCACCCTCAAGGGGATCACTTTTGAATGGTTCCGCAGATTAGAGCCTGAATCCATCACCTACTAGAAGGACATGGAAAGGCTCTTCATGGCCAGATTCTTGGACGATGACAAAGAAGTATCTGTGGTCACCCTACTAGCTGTAAAGCAGAAGAACACAGAGTCTGTAAGCAACTTTATAAGGAGGTTCAGGAACCGATCGCTTCAAACACATGATCGGATTTCCGAGGCCACTCTCATTGAGATGTGCCGGAACAATCTCTTCATCGACATCCTATCCAACATGGGTGCTATCGTAGCTCACTCGTGAAAAGACTTAATCTGCTAAGGAGAACAAGTCGAGAGCATGCTCAAGCGTATGGATGTTGAAGAGTCATATGGATTTGAAGGAGGTGATGACCAAAGCAATTTCACTTTGGTAGTGAAAACCACTTCCTCATCCAAACCCTCTTCGAAACAAAGGGGCGATGTTTCGAAGCATGAGAAGCCCACGATGGCATCTACTGAGTTTGCCAACTCAAACCCAAACCGTGGGCCGACTACAAAGACTTGACTATTTTTGGCCAAATATGATCGGTGACGCTTGTATGCGTCAATCGCTAGAGGACCTGCATCCGACGGCAACTTCATACTCATTCATAGTAGAGACGGTCTACTCGGGTGGGCAATATGTCAGGAGAGGATTTCATCCTTCAACTCCCGCGAGGTTAACAAAGGCGTTTTTACCCTTTAACCCAGATTCTCGCCGAAGTGGGGGTGGTCTCGGTTTCTCTGCAAAACCATATACTACCCCAAATCTCCTCTTAAATTCCCCCGTTGATCCTCTTCATCAAGACAACGGGCCCATGTGAACTATAATCACCTCTGGTAGTCAAATTTTGTTATACCATGCGATATGTCACTATTCTAATCAATGTCGTTATACTCATTCCTGAGTCAATGAACAACTTGCCACTCTCCCACTAGAGCATGAGGTTAAAAATACTCCTTCCACCTCCCACTCGGTCAAACCTTCCTACAGTTAGGAACAGAGCCAAAATCCCCTCTCGATTCCTTCCAAGAACGAGAGGTCCACTTTCAAAATGGACGACTAAAACTTTGAATAGTTAGAGTCATCTCACATCTCCTACCTGGTCAAACATTCCTACAGTTAGGACCAAAGCCAAGTTCCCTCGCCAACCTTTCTAATAAGATGGTGGGTTCCCAAAACTATCAAGTTAACTGCCACCTCTGATAGTCATTTCTCCATCAGTCTCATTTAACTGGACGATGGATCTTATAAAACTATCAAGTTAACTTTTATCTCTGATAGTCTCCTCTAAATTTTCCCTATCGATCCTCTCTAATAGGATGATGGGACCACTCCCACTATCATGTTAACACTACACCTCTAACAAGATTAACTTATAAACCCTTTTCAATAGGATGGTAGGTCCTCAAAGTCGCTCTAATCGTGATAATACTATCAAGTTAACATCACACCTCTGACCAAAATCTACTTACCGACTCTCTTCAATGAAGTGGTAGATCCACAAAGTCGCTCCAATCGTGGCAATTCCTATCATGATAACGATTACCTCTGATAGCTGACACCATCATTCCCGCAAATGACGTTGTTCGATCAGTTGTCACACTTATATGTCCCTTAACGACCTGATCCTTTCCGAGCGTCCTAATATCCTTAGAACAATCGATGGGCAGTAGCCTACCATGTGATGGCTCCTATAACAATCAATCATCACACTCATACATCCCTGAACGATTTGATTCCCCCAGCACCGTCCTTCCAGCAAATGCCATTGCTTGTTGATAATGGTCTACCATGCGATGTGCCACTAATTTGGGTTCGTCTCCGCCCCAAGAAAAGATAAATTCGGGTTCGTCTCCACCTCAAGAGAAGAAAATTTTAGGTTTGTATTTTCACCAAGAGAAGACAAATCGAGTTCGTCTTTGCCACAAGAGAAGACAAATCAGGGTTCATCATTACCCCAAGAGAAGACAAATCAGGGTTCATCTTGGCTCCAAGAGAAGAAAAGCTTCTCCTCAAGACCTCTAACTTGTATACGAGGCTAAACTGTTCCCTATCTTTGATGGGAAGCTCTTAGAGGATATTATCTATAATATTCTTAAGAATAACCCGCCAACCTCCAACTGGTATACGAGGCTAAACTGTTCCTTATCTTTAACGGGAAGTTCTTGGAGAATATTCTTAAGGATAACCCGACGACCTTTAACTGGTATACGAGGCTAAACTGTTCTCTACCTTTGATGGAAAGTTTCTGGAGGATATTACCTATAATATTCTTAAGGATAACCCGAAAACCTCTAACTAGTATACGAGGCTAAACTGTTCTCTACCTTTGATGGGAAGTTCCTGGAGGATATTACCTATAATATTCATAAAGATAACCCGCCAGCCTCCAACTGGTATACTAGGCTAAACTGTTCCTTACCTTTGACGGAAAGTTCCTGAAGAATATTTTTAAGGATAACCCGGTGTCCTCCAACTCGTATACGAGGCTAAACAGTTCCCCACCTTTGACGGAAAGTTCCTGGAGGATATTACCTATAATATTCTTAAGGATAACCCGCCGACCTCCAACTGGTATACGAGGCTAAACTGTTTCCTACCTTTGACAGGAAGTTCCTGAAGGATATTACCTATAATATTCTTAAGGATAACTCGACGACCTCTAACTGGTATATGAGGCTAAACTGTTCCTTACCTTTAACGGGATATTACCTATAATATTCTTAAGGATAACCCGCCAACCTCTAATTGTTATACAAGGCTAAACTGTTCCTTACCTTTGATAGGAAGTTTCTGGAGAATATTCTTAAGGATAACCCGGTGACCACAAACTGGTATACGAGACTAAACTATTTCCTACCTTTGACGGAAAGTTTCTAGAGAATATTACCTATAATATTCTTAAGGATAACCCGGTGACCTCCAACTGGTATATGAGGCTTAACTGTTCCCTACCTTTGACGGGAAGTTCCTAGAGGATATTACCTATAATATTCTTAAGGATAACCCGACAACCTCCAACTGATGCATGAGGCTAAACAGTTTCTTTTACTCCGACAAGTATACGAGTCTAAACTGCTTCTCCTATCGTCCGGCATGAGGCAAAACTATTCCTTTTACTCCAATGGGTATATGAGTATAAACTATTTTCTAAACCTCCAACTGGTATATGAGGCTAAACTGTTCCTTACCTTTGACGGAAAGTTCCTAGAGAATATTCTTAAGGATAACCCGGTAACCTCTAACCAGTGCACGAGGCTAAACTGTTCCTTTTACTCTGATAAGTATACGAGTCTAAATTGCTCCTCCTATTCTCCAGCATGAGGCTAAATAGTTCCTTTTACACTGACAAGTATACGAGTATAAACTGCTCCTTCTAGACTCCAACAGGTATACGAGTATAAACTATTTCCTACCTTTGACGGGAAGTTCCTGGAGGATATTACCTATAATATTCTTAAGGTTAACCAGCCAACCTCCAACTGGTATACGAGGCTAAATTGTTCCTTACCTTTAACGGAAACTTCCTAAAGAATATTCTTAAGGATAACCCCGTGACCTCCAACTGGTATACGAGGCTAAAGTGTTCTCTTCCTTTGACGGAAAGTTCCTAGAGCATATTACCTATAATATTCTCAAGGATAACCAGGCAACCTCCAACTTGTGCACAACACTAAACTGTTCCTTTTACTCCAAAAGGTATACGAGTATAAACTATTTTCTAAACCTCCAACTGGTATACGAGGCTAAACTGTTCCATACCTTTGATGGGAAGTTCTTAGAGAATATTCTTAAGGATAACGCGGTAACGTCCAACCAGTGCATGAGGCTAAACTATTCCTTTTACACCGACAAGATTACGAGTCTAAACTGCTCTTTCTATCCTCCGGCATAAGGCTAAACTGTTCCTTTTACTCTGACAAGTATACAAGTATAAACATGTCCTTCTATCCTCCCACGGGTGCATGAGGCTAAACTGCTCCTTCTAGACTCCAACGGGTATACGAGTAAAAATTGTTTCCTACCTTTGACGAGAAGTTTCTGGAGGATATTACCCATAATATTCTTAATGATAACCCGCCAACCTCCAACTTGTATACGAGGCTAACTTGTTCCTTACCTTTAACGAGAAGTTCCTGAAGAATATTCTTAAGGATAACCCAGCAACCTCCAACCGGTGCACGAGGATAAACTGTTCCTTTCCTCTAATCGGTGCACAAGGCTAAAATGCTCCCTTTCCTCTAACCGGTGCATGAGGTAAAACTGCCCCTTTACTCCGACAAGTATACGAGTATAAACTGTTGTTCCTTTCCTCCAACCGGTGCACAAGGTGAAACTACTTCCTATTCTCCAACTGATGCACGAGGCTAAACTACTCCTACCCTCCGACTGGTATACGAGGTTAAAATGCTGCCTACGCTCTTAATCCAAACGCCTCAAATGGCGAAGGATAGAGGAGATATCTTAGCATTGAGCCTAAGAGAAACTCCTCGACAACTTACCATGCTAAGGGCAAGAGCATGGCTATTCCAACTCAAATGGCAGTTGGAAAAAACAAATCAGGTCCGTTGATAGCTGAGGGTTTACTAAAAAAGTTAATTGGCGATCGTTATCAGTGACTGAGTAATTCAATCTCGTCGAGTTCGATTGGAAGGCGCCTCACTCCATCTGTTAGGTGATCATTTTGTAGGTCTTCATATCCAAAGTGTTCCAGTCCCTATGCGGCCTGATTCAGGTCTGAAAACTTTGGAGGGGGTTCTGTAGGCAATAAAAATTGCTTTTAATCCCTATCAGAGAAGTTCAGAACAAGACTCCTAAATCTCGCCCGAAATAGCAAAAAAGGGAAAAAAAATGCTGATATCTCTCAAACCGGAAGGAATTTGACAAAACGGACGGGAACAAACCGAACCCTTCGGGTAGGTTTGGTTGGCTCCGTCTCATCAATGTAGTCAATTTTTATATATAATTCGTCCAATTCAAACTAAAAGTTATGACATGTTCCTTGATGCATGTTCTGAAGCTCGCCTAAAGACGGAAGCTCGCCTGAAAAGGGTGAAGTCCGCCTATAAGGAAGTCCGTCTACCAGGCTAGAGCTCACCTGTAATAACCGTGAACTTTCAATACTAGTTAAAATAATTTTTTGGTATTTTAAAATATTCAATTATTATTTTTAAAAGAGTATCTGTATTTTTCTTGATTTTCTAGAATTTTCTATGATTTAAAAGTCTAAATTTTATATTTATTTAAATGATTTTGATATTTATAAATTAACTTAGTGTGATAAAAAATTCTGGAATTAATCTGTTGTGTTATCGATACTATTACATATCGTTTTGAATAATGTGTTGTATTATTTTCACTATTATGTATTATTTAGTATAATACGTTGTATTATTACTACATATTATTTTGTACAATTTGTTATATTATTACTACTATTGCATATTATCAGTTGTATTAGTATAACTGGTACGTTTTATTATGTAGATAATTATCCCATAATTATTTGATTTTAAATATAAGTAATTATATTTTTTATTAATTATTCTCGTTTAATTGTATAATTTGTTGTATTATTTCTACTATTATGTATTATCTGTTGTATTAGTACAACTGATATGTTTTAATGTATAGATAATTTTCACATAGTTATTTAATTTATTTTGTAATTATTATTATTTTTAATTATTTTTCTAAACCCTAATTACCTATATATATATACCTACATTCTCCTATTCACGAACCACTAACGCAGCCACCTCTGTATTCTCTTCTCGCCCTTCTCTTTTTCTTCTCCTAATACGTCCTTCCGCTATGCCCCGCTCGCTATGCGCCTAGACGCGCTGCCTCATGCTCCTCTCTCAACTCTTCTAGCCAGCCAACACTGACCACCCCAGGCCGCCGCAGCCTCCTTTCTTTTTTTCTCTCTCTCTCTCTCTCCTCGCGTCCAGATCCAAGCCACCTCCCTCACGCTTCACTCGTCACACTCGCCCCAAAAACCACATCAGATCCGTCCCTCCTCCTTGCGTAGCCCCAACCTCCTCCTACCCGCCGAGCTTCGACCTCACCGACCCTATAACCTACCTGCCCATTAACCACCAGCACTCCGCCTCCTCCTATCAATCCAGCCTAACCCCGCTATCACTCGAGCCCCTCGCCTCTCGCCTCCACCACCGCATTCGACATCCCCATCACCACTGCCTCTGGTCGCCGCCCTTTGCCTGCACCACCCCGCCAGTGCCGCGTCCTCAACTGACCTCCTCTATCTTCTCTCCCTCCATCCAAACCCTACGCCGAGATCCCACGCCGCAGCCCATCTCTGACCACCTTCGCGCCTGAACCCGACTAGCGGCTCCATCGTCATTCGCTGACTCAGTCGAGCCGACAACCCCTCGCTAGAGTCACCCTCCCGACACCACTCTCCACCGCATCAGATCCGACCCGCGCTGCCAACGTCGACTCGTTCGACGTACCAAAGCAAGATCTCGCCTCTCAGTTAGTTGCTTTTACATTTATTATCAATTAAATGGCTAGTTAAGTATGATAATGTTGATAATATGTATATTGTGATTATTTGACGTGGATTGTTGATGATTGGTATTAAATAGTATTTTAATAATGAGATATTTTTGATGTATTTATATCTGAGAATTAACAAGCATGAAATGATGAGCATATATGTTGTAATTAGATTTTATGAGATATTGATAATTTTTCTGTAATTATATCTAAGAATTAACGAACATGAAATGATAAGTTTAGAAATTATAATTAGATTTTACAAAATATTATCAGAAAAGAAATAAAATAAAGGTAATTTAAAAAAATAGAAAATGTTACTGTTCATGCAGAAAAGAATTAACAAAAATATATATACTATATATATTTTAAAAGATTATTTTAAATAGTTATGATGAGAAATAATTTTAAAGGAATTATTTGGAAAAAGAATACTTATTATTTATGATAGTATAACTGATAGTCGTAGAGCGCGACATTTCATGTGCAAAATGACATCGGTTTCAAGTTTCCTTTTACCATATTATTATGTTAGAGATTACTTGATTACGGATAACTTGTATGAGAAGTTTGGACACCCCAGTAGTGAGATATTAACGAGATCTGTTTACGTGTGTAATTATGATGTTGTAGACACGGTTCATGCATTCCGTATTTGTTCGTTGTTATTATTCATGTTTTACGATCCTTATTTTAATATATTTGACATGCCATGATGTGGTTGCATGAAATTAGTGTTATTATTATCTCCTTATTGTGATTGAGAACCTAAGTAGTTCATGACCTAGTGGCCTCGTGCGTCATGAACAAACCTAGTGATATGTGTGGGTGTGTTGACTGAATTTAGGTGGTGAACCAGAGATAGTGTGGATTATGTTTGACTTAGAAAAATGAGAAGAGTTAGGATGAGAAAGTCTTTGTTCATGTAATTGGCTGTTGATATATCTTTCAAGCTCGCACCAGTGCATCGGTGTCGCCACTGGGATTGGTTTGTTGGGTCAAAGTAGATCGGTATCGCTACTTTGGTCCATGAGTTTGATATTCATCCGAGTTAATCTTGAGTCCGGACCAGGCTAAAAATGGATTGCGTGTAGTCCTCTGACCGAGTTTGTGTAGCGGTATTAGATACACGTAGGAGATTTGTGAATAGTCAATTATCCGATAATACGAGCATTGACTCTATGTGAGATGTGAACCAATAACCTGTTATAGGATGACTAGTTACATGATCTTGTTTCTTGGCTAGTTATGATTTCTTGTGAGATATAGTCCAGTTGTATTTCTTTTCATACATAGATTGGGGTTAATATTTAATTATCTACAATTTGAGCCATATGGTATATACATGAGGGTTTCCTTGTTTAGATTATTTCTCTCGACATACTACATCTCTTGTTGTAGATTTTAAGTATTAATAACATCTAGTTGTATGACCTTGTTACTTGGATGATTATTCTGATTGCTAGTTGCATGACCTTGTCACCCAATTGATTTTTGGATTCTTTGATTATTATATACTTATTGGTGGATTCATCTAGTTTTTAGTATTTCAGCTGCATGCTTCTATTTATTATTACTGTTTTTACATTGGTCATTCAACTGTTTCACTTCTCCCATGCGGGATCTTGCCGTGTGCCATGCACGCTGACGTACACCTATTTTCTCTGGTGTATATCAGATTTAGGAGATGGACAGCCTCAGTTCGGAATCGTACATGAGCCAGAGGATTCTTAGCAGGAGTGTCTTGCAGATGGAGTAGAAGAACAAGTTGAAGCTTAGCTATTTTCCTTAGTTATTTGATGGATTTTGTATTTTTAGTAGTACTTTCTTTTATTATGGACTATGTATTTTATAATTCCTAGTTGAACCATTTTTATAATAAGGGTATGTTTGACCCATATTTTTATGTCTAGGATGATCTACTTTTGATGATATGTCTATTTCTAATTCTGGGTTATTATTATATTCTTGCTAACTGTGATCAGGAACCTGTGTATTTGTATTTATGTCTTGATGCTTAGCGTATTAGGTTAAGGAGAAATGTTTATTTTTATTTATTCTGCTTAATCTAATATGTTACGGGCTTTTTCACATTCCGATTCCCAGGTATTTTGGGAAGCGGGGCGTGACAGGTTTTAGTAGTGGCCCATGCAAGTCACGGTCCCGAGTTTCTACCAGTAAGAATATAACAGACAACTTAGACTCATATCATGATTTCATCCGTGAGACTATTATTGAGCCCTTATCCTACTTTTTTGATAGATTTTGTTTCGTCCCTATCTTATCACTCTTTGACTCCTGAGCTTCCTACTGTTCTTGTTTCATCACTTCGCAACTACACGCGCTCTTTATATAACTCCCATTTCCTTATACCGGTTGTTATTATATGCGTTATTATTTTTACAACTATATTTGACTTATATATCGTTTGATTGTATTGATTTTTGTATTATTTATTATATTATTTTATGTATCATACACAGTGTTATATTGTGTGTTTTTATTAAAATATATATACCACTACTTATATATTTTCAATTGTTAAAATCATGTTATTAAGTGTTTTGCATTGCTCTAGACTCCATATATACATTACATAGTATATCTGGTATTCAGATTATTTTTTTATATTTAAAATATACTTTTGCATATCTACATTATGTATGTGTGTGTTTTCTGTCATACTATCTATCATTTACTTATGTTATAGATTAATATATATTGTTTGTTTTTTTAATAAGTTCATGATTTTAATATTCTACATATGCACTATATTCTTATCCTTTACATTTTTAGTATATAGTTTTTATCAGTAAGTTTTGTCTTGTTAGATTATTTTAATATGTTCACATTGGTTTCGTTATTCTAAGAGCAAAGTATTTCTATATATTTTGATATTCAAACAAGTATTCATGTTGTTAGGTTTGGAATCGAGTTACTAATTATATAGTTATTTTGTTACATTAATTATTATCCTTTTATAATTAATATAAGAGGTAATTCAAATATGTGTTTGTGGGTATGTATAGCATTTACTCAAGGGTTGTTTATAGTGTATTTTGGATATGTATTGTTTTTTCATTGTAACAATATACGTTGTATACGCGTGTTATTTTTTGTATTTATTTTATGGTATTTTTAGATATTTATGTCTTTTATTGTGTCATTGTTTGTTGTTCATTCTCTATTCATTATTTTTGTTACTTGTGTTATGTTTTTATTTTTTTTATTCTTTTATAATTACTATTCTCTTTTTATTATAGTGTATTCATGTAAATTATTATATTTACGATGTATACTTTTTATTAATTTATAGTTATTCATTATTTCTAGTATCAACTGTGTAACCACATTTATCTAAAATATATCGGTGTTTTTATTATACAAAATTACTCTTTTTTATGTTTCCTTTTGTTTATAAATCTATTTTATCTTTCATAGTTCATGTTTTATGTATTATACATCCTTATTTATGTATATTTATACTGAACGCATTTATGTGATTTTGTCTACTATACAATATTGATATATCTGAATTAATTTTATATAGTAGTGACTATTATTGTTGTATCTTGTTTATATTTATTATTTTATCTTATGAATATTACTAATATTTTTGATTTATCATATTATTTGTCAAATATATATAATTATGTCCTTCCTATTATGTTTTATATAATATGTTTATTTTGAATTGTTTGTACACTCTTACGTCTATTTTTATCATATAATATTTTGTGACTATCTACATGTCTCTTATGTTATCCCTTATATTTATCTAAACTATATATATGTTTGATTCTTTACTATTTTGTCTTGCTCACATACTCTTCAAATATTTCTTTTGCTTTTGCTTGTATATAATTCACCTGTTAAATTGTATTGTGTTTTTATGTTTTTGTTTTATCATATTTATCACCTGCTTACGTATGAGTGATTTATATTTTGTTGAGATCATTTTGTCTTTTATCTTCTTCATGCTCCTCTTTTAATTATTTATATTGTTGAGTTGATATACTTTATCATATATTCTAGTGATTGACAATTGTTTTAATTATATATTTATATTTTATATCATATTTTTGTATGTTATATATTCGTTATATTTTACCAATTATGTGTTTTTGATTATTTTAACACCTTGATGTATTGTATTATGATAGTATATCAATAATATCATGTTGATATATGTTCTGTACTTTTTGAATGATTCGTGTATTATGCATATGTATTCATATTATTATGATACATATATTTATATTTTATATGTATTTCTTTTAAGATAATTGTCACCTTTTTGTGTCTCGTGTGTACTGAATACTAGCATATTTTATTATAATGATACAACTGTATATATTATGACATAAATTTTTCATACACTACTAAGTGTTCTTTTATGTATTAATCTTTAATTGCTTGATATCACCTTATACTAGCATACGAATATTTATTTCTTACATTCATATGAATGCTGAATCTCAGTTCTCGCTCTTATATCTTATCTTACGTCATTATTATTTTACATTCTCCTCTACATATGGATATTGTTTCATACCTCTGTCCTTGGGTTTTTGTACATTACTTTTATTTTAATTCCGATAACGGAATTTATTTTAAGAGGGGTAGAATGTAATGATCGTGAACTTTTGATACTAGTTAAAATAATTTTTTGGTATTTTAAAATATTCAATTATTATTTTTAAAAAAGTATCTGTATTTTTCTTGATTTTCTAGAATTTTCTATGAATTAAAAGTCTAAATTTTATATTTATTTAAATGATTTTTATATTTATAAATTAACTTAGTGCGATAAAAATTTCTGGAATTAATCCGTTGTGTTATCGATACTATTACGTATCATTTTGAATAATACGTTATATTATTTTCACTATTACGTATTATTTTGTATAATACGTTGTATTATTATTACCTATTATTTTGTACAGTTTGTTGTATTATTACTACTATTGCATATTATCGGTTGTATTAGTATAAATTGTACATTTTATTATGTAGATAATTATCCCATAATTATTTGATTTTAAATATAAGTAATTATATTTTTTATTAATTATTCTCATTTAATTGTATAATTTATTGTATTATTTCTACTATTGCATATTATCTGTTGTATTAGTACAACTAGTATATTTTAATATATAAATAATTTTCACATAGTTATTTAATTTATTTTGTAATTATTATTATTTTAATTATTTTTCTAAACCCTAATTACCTATATATATACCTACATTCTCCTGTTACACGACACACAAACAGTGCGAGCGCCTCCTTATCTCTCTTCTCCTTCTTACTTTTCTCGTCTCCTTTATGTCTTTCCTATGTCGCACTCCTTGGCCCAGACCGCCGCATCCTGCTGTCTCTCTCCCCTCTTCTAGCCACGCCAACACCTGAACCACCCTAGGCATCGCAACCTCTTCTTCTTTCTCTCTCTCTCATCTTCCTCTCTCCTCTCTCCTTTCTCTCTGCTCTGCGTCGTGTCCAGATTCAAGCTGCCTCCCTCCACACTCTGCTCATTCCCCTCGTCTCACAAATCACACCCAATTTGCCCGGCTCCTCCTTGCGGCAGCCCAACGGCTCCCTCTACGCGCCGAGCTTCGACTCACCGCCCCATAACTGACCTGGCAATCATCCCACAGTCACTTTCTCCTCATGTCAGTGTCAACGAACCAGCTATACGCGAGCCTTCAGCCTCCACCCTGCATCTGTATAGCCCATCACCATCCTTGGTTGTCCGCACTCTCGCCACACCACCGCCAAGCGCCTATCTTCAACCTGACCTCGCTCCTGCTTCTCTCCTCCATCAAACGCCCACGCCAAGATACCGCCACGCCGCGCTCCATCCTGACACTCTTCGGCGCCTTAAACCGACCATGCCCCCCCTCCCCGCCGCCGCGACGTCAACTGAGCCGGGCGCCCTGTCGAAGTCCCTCCTCTGACCCATGCTCTCACCACCGTTTCCCCCCAGATCCACCCCCTGCGAGTCGACTCGTTTGACATACCGAGGCAAGATCTCGCCTCTCAGTTAGTTGTTTTTACATTTATTATTAATTAAATAGCTAGTTAAGTATGATAATGTTGATAATATGTATTACGATTATTTGGCATGGATTGTTGACGATTGGTATTAAATAGTATTTTAATAATGAGATATTTTTGCTGTATTTATATATGAGAATTAACGAGCATGAAATGATGAGCGTATGTATTGTAATTAGATTTTATGAGATATTGATAAATTTTCTATAATTATATCTAAGAATTAACGAACATGAAATGACAAGTTTAGATGCTATAATTAGATTTTACGAAATATTATCGAAAAAGAAAAAAAATGTATTTTAGAAAAAAATAGAAATTGTTACTGTTCATACATAAAAGAATTAACAAAAATATATATACTATATATATATTTTAAAAGATTTTTTTAAAATAGTTATGATGAGAAATAATTTTTAAAGAAATTATTTGGAAAAAAAAGAATATTTATTTTTTTGAATTAATTATGATAGTATAACTGATAGTCGTAGAGCGCGACATTTCATGTGCAAAACGACATCGGTTTCA
>NC_033800.1:58874503-58905462 GCF_001876935.1 Asparagus officinalis | reverse complement strand
AGAAAAAAAATATACATACATATATATTAAAAGTTTATTTTAAAATAGTTATGATGAGAAATAATTTTAAAGGAATTATTTGGAAAAAGAATACTTATTATTTATGATAGTATAACTGATAGTCGTAGAGCGCGACATTTCATGTGCAAAATAACATCGGTTTCAAGTTTCCTTTTACCATATTATTATGTTAGAGATTACTTGATTACGGATAACTTGTATGAGAAGTTTAGACACCCCAGTAGTGAGATATTAACGAGATCTGTTTATGTGTGTAATTATGATGTTGTAGACACGGTTCATGCATTCCGTATTTGTTCGTTGTTATTATTCACGTTTTACGATCCTTATTTTAATATATTGGACATGCCATGATATGGTTACATGAAATTAGTGTTATTATTATCTCCTTATTGTGATTGAGAACCTAAGTAGTTCATGACTTAGTAGCCTCGTGCGTCATGAACAGACCTAGTGACATGTGTGGGTGTGTTAACTGAATTTAGGTGATGAACCAGAGATAGTTTGGATTATGTTTGACTTAGAAAAATGAGAAGAGTTGGGATGTGAAAGTATCTGTTCATGTAATCGAATAAGGCGGTTGATATATCTTCCAGGCTCGCACCAGTGGATCGATGTCGCCACTGGGGTTGGTTTGTTGGGTAAAAGTAGATCGGTATCGCTACTTTGGTCCGTGAGTTTGATATTCACCCGAGTTTATCTTAAGTCCGAACCAGGCTAAAAATGGATTGTGTGTAGTCCTCTGACCGAGTTTGTGTAGCGGTATTGGATGCACGTAGGAGATTTGTGAATAGTCAGTTATTCGATAATATGAGTGTTAACTCTGTGTGAGATGTAACCCAATGACCTGTTATAGGATAACTAGTTACATGACCTTGTTTCTTGGCTAGGTATGATTTCTTGTGAGATGTAGTTCAGTTATATTTCTTTTCGTACATAGATCGGGGTTAATATTTAATTATCTACAATTTGAGACATATGGTATATACATGAGGGTTTCCTTGTTTGGATTATTTCGCTCGACGTACTATATCTCTTGTTGTAGATTTTAGTATATACATGAGGGTTTCCTTGTTTGGATTATTTCGCTCGACGTACTATATCTCTTGTTGTAGATTTTAAGTATTAATTCTATCTAGTTGTATGACCTTGTTACTTGGATGATTATTCTGATTGCTAGCTGTATGACCTCGTCACCCGATTGATTTTTGGATTCTTTGATTATTATATACTATTGGTGGATTTCATCTAGTTTTTAGTATTTCAGCCGCATGCTTCTATTTATTATTATTGTTTTTGCCTTGGTCATTCGACTGTTTCACTTCTCCCATGCGGGATCTTGCCGTGTGCCATGCACGCTGACATACACCTATTTTCTCTCGTATACGTCAGATTTAGGAGATGGACAGCCTTAGTTCGGAATCATACAGGAGACAGAGATTTCTCAGCAGGAGTGCCTTGCAGACGGAGCAGAATAACAAGTTGAAGCTTAGCTATTTTCCTTAGTTATTTGATGGATTTAGTATTTTTAGCAGTACTTTCTTTTATTATGGACTATGTATTTATAATTCCTAGTTGAACCGTTTTTGTAATAAGGGTATGTTTGGCCTATTTTTTTTTATGTCTAGGATGATTTAGTTTTGATGATATGTTTATTTCTTATTCTGGGTTTGTTATTATATTCTTGCTAACTATGATCGGGGACCTGTGCTTTTGCATTTATGTATTGACGTTTAGCATATTAGGTTGAGGAGAAATGTTCATTTTTATTTACTCTCCTTAATCTAATACGTTTCAGGCTTTTTCACGTTCCGATTCCTGGGTATAAGCAGGGTGTGACATCGTCTGAACATTGGGGCTCACCCGAACTAAGCGAAGCTCACCTTCACAGCTTCGCTAATGAGGTTCGCCTGCATAACCTTGCCTAAGGGCCAAGCTCGCCTGTCAACACTTGGAGCTCGCCTACATAGCTCAGCCCGCCTGACAGTTTTAAGGTCGCCTACATGACCCAGGCTTGCCTGAAGGACAAGCTCGCCTGATAGTATTGAAGCCTGCCTGACAGCTTGAAGGTCGCCTGCGTGACCAAGGCTCGCCTGAAGGACAAGCCCGCCTGATAGCATTGAAGCTCGCCTGCACAGCTCGCCTGCACAGCTCGCCTGCATAGTCTCGCCTGAAGACCTAGCTCACTTATATGATCCAGGCTCGCCTGAATGCCAAGCTCGCCTGTAGCACCCAGGCTCGCCCGCATGCCAAAGACCACCAAGTTTGCTTGCACGAGCAAGCTCGCCTGCAGACCCAAGCTCGCCTGTAGACTTGCCTGCTCGCTTGAAAGCTCGCCAGCTGACCTGACAGCCCAAGCTCGCCTGTAATGTCAAGCTCGCCTACATAGCTAGACTAAGTCAGCCAATTAAGCGTAAAACGTAGGAGGAGGTACACCCACTCCCCATGATCTAAGGGATGGAGTATGGTTCTTCTTACCTCTAATGGTCACATCTTAAGATTTAAGGGATGGAGTTATGGTCCCCCTCAACCTCAATCCCACAATTTGAGGGAGTGACCATGCTTCTCCTCCACTATAAATAGCCAATGATGACTATCAAAAGAGAGGTCTTGAACTCTTGATCAAGACCGGACCTATTTGGTTCCTTGACAATCAGTTCTCTTAATATCTAAGAGAACCGAGCCTCGGCCAAAGAGGATCGAACTTTGGGATCTCTGCGTACTTAGGCTCCGAGCAATCAAGCAATTGCTAGGCCATCGAACTCATCTAACAGAGCTTCTACTACGTACTGAAGCTCCAACCACAACTTCGATCGGATTGTCCAAGGGAAGCAAACTCGGCACGAGCACCGAGGGAGGCGTCCTACCGCTGCCGAAGAACCCACGTTAAACAAGGAGGGTCATTCCCTCCGCTTCAGTTATAAACTTTGATTATTAGTTTGTAATAAGTCATTCTTATAAATACAAACGACCCCTCAAATGGGAAGTCAATTTTTACACCATACAAATATATAACCCATGATGAAGCCGACCTGTAATGGAGGGAACCCACGCTTTTAAAAGTGGGCTTTTGGGGCTGGGCCACACTTTTTACTCTCTTCTGGGGCTAAAGGGTAAGGGAAATAGTTATTGGGGCTGGACCACATCAACTTCTTTATTGGGCCTTTTTTTCCCTTTTTAAATACCATGATAGATTTGAAGGATATAATTTTATTTATAATAGTATCAAATATTTCTAAAAAACTAATTTAAAATCTGAAATAATTAAATTATAATGTCGTTACGCTTGAGCAGGATGGTGAACGCATTATGTTGCTTTCATCGATCTGATGCAATATATTGTGTTTATCATTTATTTTTCTTAGCACAAGATTTAGTTATACATGGTTAGAATCTGAAATATATATTAGAGAGTTCAATTGAACTATTTTCCATTTTTAAAATTATTTTTAGAAATATTTGGTATTTGTCATAAATAAAATTATAGTAGTATTTGAGAAAGCACTAGTTTAACTATGAAAATCTTATGTGGCAATGTTTTATCCTTTAAAATTGAGATTGACTACAAGCGTTATAAAAATTGAATACTTTCTAACTACCGTCTAATTGGATCTAAATCCTTTTTTAGGGTTTTGTTTAGTCCAAATTGATATTTACCATCTATAATTTTTTTAATGTAAACCAACTATATTTGTTTATATCTGCTCAATGTCACACGTATTTTACTTTTTCTGCTAAAAAAGCGTGAAATTTTAAAAATACCCTCATCCAAGCACGTGCAAACCACTTGTGTCCCAATTAATTATAAAAAATAAGGGTTTTTTTTCCAATATTAGTCCTCTAAATCTTTCAGAATTTGATATTAACCCCCCAAACTCCATCATATCTTGAAATTAGTCCTCTAAATCGACATAGTTCTCGCTAGAGAGGGTTATGGGGAGGTCAGTATCATCGATCTCTTGCTCCTCAACTAGGATTTTGAGGTTTTTTGAATTGGAGGGTGGGAGGGAGAGAAGATTAAAGGGAGATGAAGTTAGGATTTGGGGATTGGAAATTAGGGTTTAGAGATTTGGGTTTTGAAATTCATCGCTATTTAGGGGGGTGGGGGTGGAGGGAGATTCGAGGGTCTATTTTCAAAAGAGGAAATATATGAAGGACTAATATCTAAGAACACTTAAGTTTATTAACTAAAAAACAAATGTAGTTCACGTGTTTAAGATGAGGGTATAATGGGTATTTCACGTGTTTCTTAAACATGATTTAGTATTTTGTGTGACATTTACAAGATTTAAGCAAATATAGGTGATTTATATTAACAATAATAATAACAATAATAATAAATGTGACAAATATCAATTTGGATAAAAATTAAGCTTGTTTTCATGTAAAAACTCTTTTTTATTGTAATAGTAATCCCAGTTAACGTGATGCCTACATCACACATTACGCATATGTAGAGGAAAAATTGTCATCAATAACTTAATAATTAATGATAAATATATTATAATGCAGTATACCGAGAATATTTTTCCAGATCGCATGTAAAATAATTCCACTATAAATAGCCAATGATGACTATCAAAAGAGAGGTCTTGAACTCTTGATCAAGACCGGACCTATTTGGTTCCTTGACAATCAGTTCTCTTAATATCTAAGAGAACCGAGCCTCGGCCAAAGAGGATCGAACTTTGGGATCTCTGCGTACTTAGGCTCCGAGCAATCAAGCAATTGCTAGGCCATCGAACTCATCTAACAGAGCTTCTACTACGTACTGAAGCTCCAACCACAACTTCGATCGGATTGTCCAAGGGAAGCAAACTCGGCACGAGCACCGAGGGAGGCGTCCTACCGCTGCCGAAGAACCCACGTTAAACAAGGAGGGTCATTCCCTCCGCTTCAGTTATAAACTTTGATTATTAGTTTGTAATAAGTCATTCTTATAAATACAAACGACCCCTCAAATGGGAAGTCAATTTTTACACCATACAAATATATAACCCATGATGAAGCCGACCTGTAATGGAGGGAACCCACGCTTTCCCCCCACCTGCTTTTCGGTAGGGTTGTGAAATCGCATTAACTGTGATGGGAGGGATCATCGGATTGAGGGGTCAATGAGACGGTTTCCTGGGCAAGAGAAGAGAGCATTTTCGGTAGGGTTGTGAAAATACATAGAATATATGTATAAAAGTGGGCTTTTGGGGCTGGGCCACACTTTTTACTCTCTTCTGGGGCTAAAGGGTAAGGGAAATAGTTATTGGGGCTGGACCACATCAACTTCTTTATTGGGCCTTTTTTTCCCTTTTTAAATACCATGATAGATTTGAAGGATATAATTTTATTTATAATAGTATCAAATATTTCTAAAAAACTAATTTAAAATCTGAAATAATTAAATTATAATGTCGTTACGCTTGAGCAGGATGGTGAACGCATTATGTTGCTTTCATCGATCTGATGCAATATATTGTGTTTATCATTTATTTTTCTTAGCACAAGATTTAGTTATACATGGTTAGAATCTGAAATATATATTAGAGAGTTCAATTGAACTATTTTCCATTTTTAAAATTATTTTTAGAAATATTTGGTATTTGTCATAAATAAAATTATAGTAGTATTTGAGAAAGCACTAGTTTAACTATGAAAATCTTATGTGGCAATGTTTTATCCTTTAAAATTGAGATTGACTACAAGCGTTATAAAAATTGAATACTTTCTAACTACCGTCTAATTGGATCTAAATCCTTTTTTAGGGTTTTGTTTAGTCCAAATTGATATTTACCATCTATAATTTTTTTAATGTAAACCAACTATATTTGTTTATATCTGCTCAATGTCACACGTATTTTACTTTTTCTGCTAAAAAAGCGTGAAATTTTAAAAATACCCTCATCCAAGCACGTGCAAACCACTTGTGTCCCAATTAATTATAAAAAATAAGGGTTTTTTTTCCAATATTAGTCCTCTAAATCTTTCAGAATTTGATATTAACCCCCCAAACTCCATCATATCTTGAAATTAGTCCTCTAAATCGACATAGTTCTCGCTAGAGAGGGTTATGGGGAGGTCAGTATCATCGATCTCTTGCTCCTCAACTAGGATTTTGAGGTTTTTTGAATTGGAGGGTGGGAGGGAGAGAAGATTAAAGGGAGATGAAGTTAGGATTTGGGGATTGGAAATTAGGGTTTAGAGATTTGGGTTTTGAAATTCATCGCTATTTAGGGGGGTGGGGGTGGAGGGAGATTCGAGGGTCTATTTTCAAAAGAGGAAATATATGAAGGACTAATATCTAAGAACACTTAAGTTTATTAACTAAAAAACAAATGTAGTTCACGTGTTTAAGATGAGGGTATAATGGGTATTTCACGTGTTTCTTAAACATGATTTAGTATTTTGTGTGACATTTACAAGATTTAAGCAAATATAGGTGATTTATATTAACAATAATAATAACAATAATAATAAATGTGACAAATATCAATTTGGATAAAAATTAAGCTTGTTTTCATGTAAAAACTCTTTTTTATTGTAATAGTAATCCCAGTTAACGTGATGCCTACATCACACATTACGCATATGTAGAGGAAAAATTGTCATCAATAACTTAATAATTAATGATAAATATATTATAATGCAGTATACCGAGAATATTTTTCCAGATCGCATGTAAAATAATTTCATAAAAAATTATGAGAGAGATCAAAATTCATTTATATAAAATTAACCATGAACTTTTATGATAAAATATCAATAAACTTCAAAACATGAGTCAAATTAAATACATATGAGAATCTATTAGGGATTGTTTCGCTTGTGGATTATTTTTAATACATGCGGAAAATCCATACTCGAAATCATGTTTATCTTGTAATAGATATTAAATTACATTTGTATAAGAAATAAATTCCAATCAAATATTTTTTTGGTTATAGATTCTTTTTTATTGAGGATATGTGACGATAATTACAAATCTGAGTGAAAGTAGCGTAACTTTAGGGATTACATTTGATGCATCTATCCTATGTGTCAGCCTTAAATTTGAGGCATGAAAAGTAACAAAC
The DNA here is from genome assembly GCF_001876935.1 of Asparagus officinalis. Lineage (NCBI taxonomy): Eukaryota > Viridiplantae > Streptophyta > Magnoliopsida > Asparagales > Asparagaceae > Asparagus > Asparagus officinalis. The sequence continues at coordinate 58,898,377 of NC_033800.1, read as the reverse complement.
TAACAATAACCTAGGATTTTAAGCTTATAGGTCCCCTTTTTAACGCAAAAACCACAAAAAATATGGAAACAAGTCGTGGACTGATTCAGTGAAGTTTTAGATTTATATAAAGAAAGAAAGCTTGAGAAACGTGAATAACTAAATAAATGAAGTGATAGCCTAATTTACAAACATCGAACAGAAGCTATCAGTGATGGCCTAATTGAAAAACTTTATTATAAAAGAAATAGAAAAAGACAACGCATTCAACTATGTGTCCCGATTTCTTCTGAACTGTGAAAGATTGTTGGGTGGAAAGTACCAAAGAGATTTCTCAAGGATTATGCTACTATGGAGGAAGGGAGGGAGGGAGGGAAGGAGGGGGAGAAGGTTTGAAGCATGGAAAGTGGGGTAAGTGTTGTTTTGAGTTACAATTGGATTATTTTTTTTTCAAAAATCCCCTACACTTAGTTTAAAATTATTAGAATTGGAGACGATATTTTTTGGGATATTACTTGGCTATTTTGAGAGTGTGATTGACATGCTGGGGGTATTTTTGGGTTTTTGAAAATGAAGCTCACAGGTCCAAAAGTTTAGCTTGTCTTAAATGTAGTAATAGATCGATAATAGATAGATAGATGTGAAATATTTAATGTTTAATAGGCATAAAATCTTCTAAGTATTTGGTTGTTTATTGTTCTCCAATTCTCTATATCTTGGTTATATAGAAATTTTTGCAAATGATGAAATTGTTCACGTAATCCATATCAGAATGATTTTCCGTTGTAGACAAATATCTTGCATTTGGCCCATATTAAGAACTAATGGTATTGATTAATGACATGTCTATACTATTTTTCAGATTTGGATCCTCTTTATCACTATTTCTATCCATTGATTTGTCTAGGGGATGAAGCGCAAATTAGAAATGAGTGCAACTTATGAGAATTCGGATCCTTACTACTATCCAAAAAGTAGACCAACTTTAATTTCAATCATTGGTTGTGTAGTGAATGGTTATGATTTGCTTTCGTGAGAGTAAGTAGGAACATGATAAGTATTATTGAGGCAGTATATTTTCCCCCCTAACAAGTGGTATCAACTTCCAAATTATTGCCTAAAGTGAGTGAAGTCTAATGTAAAATCCATAGCATTGGAAGAGAGAAAGAAGCCTTCTTCCGAAGAACGTAAGTATTATCTCAAAATCCACCAAGCGACGTTCTACGAATTCACAAAGAAAAATCTCTAAACTCACGAAGAGTTTTGAGATCCATGAAGAAATATAAAAAAATATTTTTAATAAAAAAGTAATATCTCATGGATTTACTATCCTTTGCTTAAATAGACAGACAAAATAGACTTCTACTAGGACAAGTTTTATCAAAAATAGAAAGTATCAAAACAATCGTAAAGACTCTCTATGATTGAGGAAATTATTGGATTAAATATGAGATCAAATCGAATTCGTTTTCTAAAAAAAACAGAGTCATGTCATTGTAGAAAATTAGCTTTAAAATAACATAAAGTTCTTTATCTCTTAATATGGAGGGAATTTCGTGAAATGAATGTTTGCAAACTAAAGTGCCATCACTTTGATTAGTTGTCTTGAAAAAACATGCGATTTAAATATATTATTTATCTGATTCTAACATGCAAAGAAACATAGTTTGTTCTTTGTTACAAGTCAAAAACTTTTTCTAGGCCCGCATTTAGGCTTCTTCTGGCCCCAGCTTCTCGATGAACGCGCCTGTAAAGAGTTCTACATCAACTTCCTCAAATCAACATTTTAAGATTATCAGATCCTCTCTATTATCAAAAGTTAGTGGGGAGTTTGCCATTTATTGTAGAAAACGGCGTCGAATTGTTCAAAATGTTGGTAAACATAAAAATTCAGTAGCCATGGCTATAGTGCATGCCAACCTTAGTGTAGCAAAAGCTGTCTGCTACAATTCGTTGTTAGGGGTATAGTGTGTGCCACACCCAGGTGTGGCAGGAGTTGTCTGCTATAATTCATTGTCAGGGGTGTAGTGCGTGCCACATCCGGGTGTGGCAGACGCGTTTTCTAATTCTCAGCTTGTTTTAAATTGTGTTTTATTGTAAATAGAAACATGTCTTTCTAGGATTTAGGAGAAGAGATTAACAGAGAAAATTGGTTGTTTTGAGCATTTTGAGAGGAAGATTATTATGAGGGAGTGTGAGATCATTGGTTAGGTTATTTTTGAGAGTTCTTTAAGAGATTGTAACCCGTTATTTCTGTTAGACCCTAGAGGGGGGGAGTGATTAGGGTCTTATGCTAATCTAATCCCGATTAAATTCTAATTAAAATTATATTGATTAATTTGTTCTTGCAAGAATGATATGAGATAGATATGAGCAAGAAAGATATGAAAAGCCACAAATGAAATATACGCTAAGCAAAACACAAACACACGATATGTTTACGAGATTCGGTCACCACGACCTACGTCCCCGCTCCTCACCTCGAGGAGATCTTCACTATCACAATCCGGTTTGGAAGACGGAACTTCTACACACTCGATTTACAAGTTTACCGAAAACTCTCACACAACAAACACTATGCAATCACACTTTACACACTAAGTGTAGGAACCTAGCCCGTGTCCTCCTCCTCAAGTGCTCGGATGCAACCTCTCCCTAGGCTCGTCAACCGACGCTACTCCTATTGGATTCGACCCCATCTCTCACCTCACACTTCTCTCGGTGTATAAGTGTATTACAAGTGATACTCACAAATAAAGGTTAAATGCAGTGGTTTGTTCTCAACAACAAATGAGAACGCAAATGAAGCTCATACTCACTAAATCACACACCACAACCCACAATATATAGTATGGAATATTAAGCTCAATATAGTGTGTATGATAATAGTGAATAAAAATATGTAACTCAATTGATATAGCTGAAATTATAAAAATGAATCAATAAGCTATATAAGAAAGAGTTTAGAAAACTTCTCAATAAACAAGAAGAACAGTAGATGATGATCCCAAATAGGAGTTGGAAGCTTCTTCTTATTGTAGAAAACTTCTTTTGGAACAGATTAACGAAATTAGCTTAAACAGCTCTTAAACAACTTTTGATCTCTTGTTAAAACTTATTGTTAAAAACAAACTCTTAGATGTTGAAAGAGAACAGCAATGGGGTATTTATACCCACTCAAAATATCAGCCAAAACCAACTTGAAATGACCAAAATAGCCCCAGACAATCAAATCAGAATATAGCCATTGAGAAGGCAATGATGAGTTCGGCGGTCGACCGTAGAAATCTCGCGGTCAACCGCGAAGCCCAAAAATACAGAAAAACAAATTTAAAAGCTGGCGGTCGACCGTGAAGGTGTCTGGATGAAGCCACGGTCGACCGTCACGGTCGATCGCGAACAACTAAAAGCCATAGTAAGTAATTTAACTGCTGGCGGTCGACCGTGGCGGTCGAGCGCAAACTGATACATGGCAATTGACAGGTTTTTGGGCTGATTTTGAAAATACGTTAAAAATATCAAATCAATTCCAAAAATAGTAAAACTTTGGGGAAAGTTTTTAAATGATAAAATAAACATGTTTGAAAAGGAATTTTTGGAAAAGCAATTTTCTTTTGTGAAAAAACACTGTTTTTGAAAAGTGTTCATAAAACCTGCTTTTCACGAATATGAAAATTGAGATATGACTTGTAAACATGTATATATATATCATGCATACATTATATATATATAATAAAGTATGAATAACCTGTAAACATGAAATAAAAGTTATTGTGACAAAGTTTGATGAAAAATCATTTATATGATAGAAAACGTCAAATCTGTGTCGTGTTTACATATTGAGCTTAAATATAAACATACAATATATGTAAGCAAACTACTCTTATACCTAGGTGAATTCACACGCATGAACTTGAATCTTCAACTCTTGATTGTCGTGTGTTGAATTACCTGAACAGAGAAAAGCCAAAACCACAAAGACTAGAAAACATATTAGTAATAAATTGTTTGACAAATCATCATCAAAACTATAGAGCCAACAATCTCCCCCTTTTTGATGATGGCAAATAATTTATTTAATGATATGAAGTACATATTGGTAAACCACATATAACATGAATTCAAAAACCACATGTCATAACATTCCATCAATATGAATCAATCATTAAACTGAACATCAGTATGTAGATTTTCTCCCCCTTTGACAACATCAAAAAGGAAAAAAAAATATAAATAGGAGCAACGCTCCCCCTGCATTCAAGCACAGATAATAAACAATTATATGGCCAAAGCTCCCCCCTATCAATTTGCATAAATGACATATAAAGATCATATATAGGAGCTAAGCAACCATATCCATCCATATACAACCATAAACATTTGAAATTTACAGACCAAATCAATCACAAAGCATCATTAAAAACCAAAATAACATCATAAGCTAACATAACCATAATTTGTTCCACAATATCACATAGTTTTCCACACAAACCATACACAATTTGTTCCACAATACCACATAGTTTTCCACACAAACCATAGAGTTATTACAACTCAAAATAAAATATAAGTATCAGGTTTATGTTCACTAAAACATAAACATAAGCATAAACATAAATCCAATAATCATCGAGAATCAATCTCCACCATCGTCAGAAGCAGATTCGGAGCCAGGTCCCGAACCAGAAACAGATCCTCTATCAGAGTCCTCCCCTGAATCAGAGTCGGAACTGGAAGAGGGATCCGAAATCCCAAGAGACTGATGCTAATAGCTGAGGATAGTCCTAACGTCCTTCTGAATACTTGAGACCTGAGTCTCAAGACGATCCAGTCGGGCATGAACATCAGAAGTGGAGGCTCTAGACCGAGAACGGGAAGATGATGGCTTAGCAGGATCAGATAATAAGTCTGAACTTTGCATACGAGAGAGAGAGAGAGAGAGAGAAACTCTATCAAAGTATTCCTTACTCGGATCAACTTTGGGTTCATTTGACAGAGCAACACCGAAGTGTTGGAGAATGAGGGTGATGAAGCAACCAAAAGGAAGAAACTTGTAATGCTTGCATGCCATGTTCTTAAGAAAAATATTTGCCCAATTCACTTTTATTTTGGCAAAGACGGCATAAACAGCATCAACTTTATCAGGGGTAAAGTGATCAAAACTACCGGTCTTGGGAATGAGATTTTGAGAAACAATACGAGCAATAATTTTAGCAGTGGGATTGAGTGATTTGTTGTTCATAGGGTAGGTGCAACCGGATTTAAACATAGAATCGTTCACAACCTGATCGGTGTGTTCGATAGACATGAGTTCAATGTCACTTGACGGGATCTTAAGGATTCCCGCAAGCTCGTCGGCAGAAAATGAAATATGAATATTCTTAACATATGTGGTGATGGTTTGGAGACCATCAGCTAAAGTGATGACAGACAGATTTGCATAAAACAAATAGATGAGAAATGGGTAATACGGAACCTTACGTTCCACATCTAACAGTTTATCCAACCCGACAGCATGTAGAATCTCATGAATGTTATAGATAGCTAATTCCTCATATTTTATATATCTACTAGATAGAATTTTCAACTTACAAAGCTCCCTATACTTTTTAATTCGGGGTTTGAACAGTAAAAAATCCTCATAATGGGAGGCAATGGAAGATGAGGAACTAGCATCAGGCTTAGATCTCTTCTTAGGAGGCATAATATCAGATAGAAATAACTAGGGTTTGGCAGATATAAAAAGACAAAAATTAAAATAGAAAACCCTAGAATAGGAAATGAAACCCTAAGAGAGAATGGAAACAAGAAGGAAGAGAAGAGAGATTACCCAACTGAGATTGATGACGGGGAATGACCACGGTCGACCGACGGAGAGCTGCGGGCGACCGAGAAGGGAAATCGACAGAATTTTGGGGAAAATTTCGAATTGGGGAAAATGAGGAGGTCGTGTGTATTGAGAAGAATAAGGGATGGTCAGGATCTGAGCAGAAGTAAGATCAATGATGATGGTGAATCGGGTTTAAAAAGTTATCAAATAAAAACCGAAACCCGATAAGAAAATAAAGACGAAACTAAAAAAAATCTCTTGCGGTCGACCGTGGCGGTCGACCGTAACAATTTCCAGAAACTTTGGGGGTCGACCGTGGCGGTCGACCTAGAAAAAAAATTCAATTTGGATCAATTGAGCAAACTTGTTTTATAATATATATATATATATAAAGATTTTACTTAATAATCCATAACAAACAATTTATTTTGTCTTAATATCAAAGAAAAGTAACTTTTAAGCCAAAAAATAATAATTTACTCAAAACAAAAATAAAACAAGCAATAAAAAAAAAGAAAATGACATGAAACTCATTTTGGTACCCAAATCATTTTGGTACCACTAAAATTTGGGACATTACCCCTATCATGTAAATCCAAGGCCCTAGGGTTATGAACCTGCTTAGGCGTATTTTGTGCACCGATACGATCAAAACAAAAATCGTTAACATGACCCATGCGATTGTAATTCGTGCAATGTAGGGGTTTAAATGGTTTGCGTTGACCGAAATGATTTGCACGTGGTTCATTTGCAAAAATAGATTTTTCTTTATAATTATTTTACAAACGAGAGTTTTTTTTTAAATCAAAACAATACATGACCAAATGACCAAAACGATCACAATAATCACATTTGTACACATGAGCATGTTTATGATTTACACTATGTGTGTGTACATGTGTATGTGAAGAAGAAGCTTGATGGGATGCACAATCATGAATAGGCTTATCAATTTTTTGTGCATTATGACAAAATTGAGCTAAATGGCCTTTAAGACCGCAAGTAGAACATTTGTGAATTTTGTCATATATGCGTGCATAGTGAATAGGCTTCTTAGAAGAATTAATATTGTATTTTGCACACAAGTCCATAAGCTTTTTATTATTAGTAATACAAGTGTTTAGAGTTGAATCTAAGGTAGATATGCGTTTTCTCATTTGATTCAACTCATCATTGTGCATACAAGCATTGCTACTTGATTCAACTCATCATTGTGCATACAAGCATTGCTACTAGAAGTAGGATAAACATGATTATTTAACATAGATTTTAACTTATCTTAACTTATCTACTTCTAACATGGCATCACATTTTTCATGAAGCAAACTAGCATTTTCTATACTCAACTTGTCATTGCACTCTTTAAGAATTATATTTTCATTTGCGATGAAATTAAACTTAGTGGCTAATGTTTCATGAATGGATTTTATATTCACATACTTACTCTTTACATCAATATAGCAATTATGTAATTTTTCAAACTCAAGAGCAAGCTCATCAAAAGTAATAATATTATCGTTGTCAAAATCGCATACCTCACTAGGGTTATCACCTAGTGGTATTGTACATAGAGATGAGGCTTCTTTAAAACTCAAAGTGGGATTTTCCAACGCTTGTTGAATAGCCTCCAAGTCCCCTTCATGTGCTTCAATAAATTTCCTTAAGGCGTAAGCACTATCAAAATTAGCAAATTTGTTAGAAAATGAAGAGTGAAAAGCACTAAGCAAATATTCTAACAAAAGTTTGTTCATATTAAATATTCTTTTATCATTTATATTCCACTTGATTTTTTCCGAAGTAGGAATAATATAAGCTTCTTCAATAATTTCCCATAAATCGAATTGTTTAGATTGAACAAAAAGTTTGAATCTAACACGCCATTGAGCATAAGGGAAAATATCCAAATGAGGAGCAACATTAATAGCATAACCTAAACTAGATGCATCATATATATATCCATAAAGATTATATGCAGGAAGCAAAATATAATCAAAAATAGATTAGCACAAAAACGATAACTTGGATCTTTAACTCAAGGCGATTAGACCTTAAATCAAAGAGCACCAAGCTCTGATACCAATTGTTAGACCCTAGAGGAGGGGTGATTAGGGTCTTATGCTAATCTAATCCCGATTAAATTCCAATTAAAATTATATTGATTAATTTGTTCATGCAAGAATGATATGAGATAGATATGAGCAAGAAAGATATGAAAAGCCACAAATGAAATATACGCTAAGCAAAACACAAACACACGATATGTTTACGAGATTTGGTCACCACGACCTACGTCCCCGCTCCTCACCTCGAGGAGATCTTCACTATCACAATCCGGTTTGAAAGCCAGAACTTCTACACACTCGATTTACAAGTTTATCAAAAACTCTCACACAACAAACACTATGCAATCACACTTTACACACTAAGTGTAGGAACCTAGCCCGTGTCCTCCTCCTCAAGTGCTCGGATGCAACCTCTCTCTAGGTTCGTCAACCGACGCCACTCCTATTGGATTCGACCCCGTCTCTCGCCTCACACTTCTCTCGGTGTACAAGTGTATTATAAGTGATACTCACAAATAAATGTTAAATACAGTGGTTTGTTCTCAACAACAAATGAGAACGCAAATGAAGCTCACACTCACTAAATCACACACCACAACACACAATATATAGTATGGAATATTAAGCTCAACACAGTGTGTGTGATAACAGTGAATAAAAATATGTAACTCAATAGATATAGCTAAAATTATGAAAAGGAATCAATAAGCTCTATAAGAAAGAGTTTAGAAAACTTCTCAATAAATAAGAAGAACAGTAGATGATGATCCCAAATAGGAGCTGGAAGCTTCTTCTTGTTGTAGAAAACTTCTTTTGGAACAGATTAACGAAATCAGCTTAAACAGCTCTTAAACAACTCTTGATCTCTTGTTAAAACTTATTGTTAAAAACAAACTCTTAGATGTTGAAAGAGAACAGCAATGGGGTATTTATACCCACTCAAAATATTAGCCAAAACTAACTTGAAATGACCAAAATAGCCCCAGACAATCAAATCAGAATATAGCCGTTGAGAAGGTAATGATGAGTTCGGCGGTCGACCGTAGAAATCTCACGGTCGACCGCGAAGCACAAAAACATAGAAAAACAAATTTAAAAGCTAGCGGTTAACCGCGGCGATCGACCGCAAAGGTGTCTGGATGAAGCCACGGTCGACCGTCACAGTCGACCACGCACAACTAAAAGCCATAGTAAGCAATTTAACTGCTGGCGGTCGACCGTGGCGGTCGACCGCAAACTGATACATGGCAATTGATAGGTTTTTGGGCTGATTTTAAAAATACGTTAAAAATATTAAATCAATTCTAAAAATAGTAAAACTTTGGGGAAAGTTTCTAAATGATAAAATAAACATGTTTGAAAAGGAATTTTTAGAAAAGCAATTTTCTTTTGTGAAAACACGCTGTTTTTGAAAAGTGTTCATAAAACCTATTTTTCGCGAACATGAAAATTGAGATATGACTTATAAACATGTATATATATCATACATACATTATATATATATATATAATAAAGTATGAATGAGTTGTAAACATGAAATAAATGTTATTGTGACAAAGTTTGATGAAAAATCATTTATATGATAGAAAACGTCAAATTTGTGTCGTGTTTACATATTGAGCTTAAATATAAACATACAATATATGTAAGCAAACTACTCTTATACCTAGATGAATGCACACGCATGAACTTGAATCTTCAACTCTTGATTGTCGTGTGTTGGATTACCTGAACAGAGAAAAGCCAAAACCACAAAGACTAGAAAACATATTAGTAATAAATTGTTTGATAAATCATCATCAAAACTATAGGGCCAATAATTTCTCCTCCATACAGTGAAATCTCCACATCCTCTCTTCGTGGACATAGGCAATTGCTGAATCACGTAAATCTCTATGTTTGTATGTGATTTTGGTTGTTATTTTGCGAATTGTGCTTGTGTTTGGTTCTTCTCTCATTGCTGCCGACTCGTTTGGTTTGTGAGCACGCTTCCGCACAATGCGCGACAAGTGGTATCAGAGCTCAGATTTTTAGATCTAAGGTTTTGTATTGGGTGGAGGAAGATTCGCTATTGAAAGCTTGAGTCTTAAATATTTAGGCTTCGGTGGAGATAGCGTTGCGGAGTTGCCATTGGATATCTCGCTTTCCTCGTGTAGCTAGGAGATCATATTGGAACCCTATCTAGGGTTTAGTTAGGTAATTTCTCAATTCTATCAAGTTCGAATTTTTCTTTACAATTTGGAGTTTGCAAGCAATAGGAGAAGAAGTTTGTGAAAGCAGCAAGGCGATGACGAGTACAGTTCAGGTTACACTTCAAAATACGAAGATCAGTGTTGTGAAGTATGACGGTAAGATCAATTTTGGTTTGTGGATGAGTGATGTGCAAGATGCATTGAATGCTCAAAATTTGGAAGAGACCATTATGGTCCATGAGAGGCCACCGAAGTATGATGAGGTATTATAGGACAAGATGAACTAAAATTCTTGTGGGGTAATTAGATCTTGTTTGGAATAAGAATTGAAGTATGATGTGATTTGTGTGACGTCTGTGATGAAGATGTGGGGGATTCTCAATAATAAGTAACTTACGAAGAGTGTTGAGAACTGTTTGTACTTGCTACAAAGATTGTTTAGATTCCAGATGTCCAGGGGTACCTCACTTGCGGATCATGTGAATAACTACACAAAGTTGTTATCCGACTTGGCGAACATTGATGAGAAGATAACGGAAGAGTACAAGATGATTATTTGTTAGGCTCCTTACCTAATAAGGAGTATGATACCTTCGTACTCACTTCATTGAATGGTAGATCTTCCATCACCTATAGTGAAGTAACTAATGTGTTGACGAATTATGATCTGAGGAGGAAGGACAAAGGGACTTCCAGAGCTAGCACTTCAGGAGAAACTTTGTCGACGAGAGGAAGGAGTCCCTATCCGAGAGGTGGTAACCGAAGCAGGTTAAAGTCAAGGGGCCACTACCAATTAGTGAAGAACCAATGTGTTTTCTATAAAGAATAAGGACATTGGAAGAGAGATTGCCTGAAGCTCAAAGAGAAGGATAATAGCAAGAAGAAGGGTCCGAAGGCCAATGAGATGAATGTTGCTAAGAGTGGTAACCATTCCGATGATTTATGCTTTTTTCTATTGATTACTCCAGAGGTTAACCATGAGGATGCATTAGATTGAATGCTGGATTCTGGTACTACTTATCATGTGACTCCTGGGAGAGATTGGTTTGCATCTTTCGAGAAGCTCGATGGGGGCGTGGTAGTCATAGGAAATGATCAATCATGTGGCATTTGTGGGATAGGTACCGTTAGGATTCATATGTATGATGGAGTTGTTCGAGAGCTGAATGAAGTGAGATTTGCTCCTCAGTTGAAGAGGAATCTTATTTCCGTTAGAGCTTTAGAGGTAAAGGGATTCAAGGTGACTTTTGAGAACGCTGTAGCAAAAGTCACTAAGGAATCTTTGGTAGTGATGAAGGGAGTCCGCAGTAGGAATCTTTATTATCTGAAGAGGAGCACCGAGATTGGCCAGGTAGCTTCAGCTATTTTTAAGGTGGACACGAGCATACTTTGACACTACAGATTAGGACACACATGTGAAAAGTCACTGCAGGCACTATGTAAGCAGGGACTATTGAAGGGAGCCAAGAGTAGGAAGATTGAATTCTATAATGTAAGCGTCGGAGTGATTGATGTGTACAGTTTGCAAAAAAATTCAAAGTGGTGCTAGTATCCATCAGAGAAATAATAATATTTGAGTAGGCTAATCTCTTCTTGACCAAGCCGTAACACCAATCTCAAGAAGAGTAGAGCAATCTTTAAATATTTACACCGATGCATATTAGTATCACTTTGTTTATAAAAAAAATTAGGAGATGCATGCTTCCAGAAATTTATTTCTTTCTGTTAATTACTCTTGTTGAAAGAAACCCCTGATTAGTAGAAAATAAAGAATTAAATAGACATCAAGAATCAAATATAGAGAGATATCAATTTTATTATTTCTAATGTATTACAAAATTGAAGAGAAAGAAGATGGGATCTTGGATCTCCAGACAATGGTCTGGAGCCCTCCCCCTTTTCAAAAATAAAAAAATGCAGAGGACCTTGTCGTTGTTGTTTCAAAGTCTCTCTTTCTTTTTAATCTCTCCGTCTTTTCTTTCTCTTTTCTGTTGTTCCTTTTTTTTTATCCTCCCTCCCCTTTGAACGGCAAATGAGGTCTCAATTTATAGGTAAGACCAAGGAGAAGTTATCGCCAGATGTTTAAAATGGATTGGTGGGGGAGTTATTGTAACTTCCTTATCGAAACTTCCTTATCAAGATTGTTGCGTTCGTTTATCATAATGAACATCTTCTTTGCTTTTCATTTCTCAAGTGCCTATTTGCTTATCTTTTATGTTTCTAAAATAAGTGTATATGGAGAGCCCTTATCCCTTTAAGTTGAAATAAGATTCGTATGAGGGTGGGTATCCTCGAGCTAAATTTTATAGCTAAGGCTTATGATCACATGACTTTCAAATTTACATGAGGTGTTGTCCTCCTCAACTTAATTTTCATTTATACGAGGTACTACACCTCACATTGATTAGGATTTGTATGAGGTACTGATGTCATCCTCAACTTAATTTTCATTTATATGAGATACTACACCTCCCATTGATTTTGATTTGTATGAGGTACTGCTGTCATCCTCAACTTAATTTCATTTATGTGAGGTATTACACCTCATATTGATTTTGATTTGTATGAGGTCCTCAACTTAATTTCATTTATGTGAGGTATTACACCTCATATTGATTTTGATTTGTATGAGGTAATATCCCTCACATTAGTTTTGAATTTTATGAGGGGTAATATCCCTCACATTAGTTTTGAATTTTATGAGGTATTATCATCCTCACATTAAGTTTCATTTATAAGGCTTGTTCATAATTTTTTTTTTGTATCTACAAATTGCCCCCTTGGCTTACGTGCTCGGTTTTTTTTTAAACCGAGTGCGTGAGACCAAGTTCTTTTTTTAAATTACTGTTGTGCTATGAAAATTTTCTTCTTCTACTTTTGTTTTATTAAAAGGCTTAGGATTAGCTTACTTAATTCAATTATGAGGAGTTCTTATCTAATTAAAACTACTAAATTAGTAGGAGATAGAATCAAATTTAAAAGGGATATCAACAAATTTTAAGATAGAATCCCAACAGAATTTAAAAAGATAATCTAATCCTATCTCAGTTAGACTTCGCATAGCTATATATATTTACACCATTTTTTTAGTTGGTGCTATGTTAAACCAAAGAAAGTCTGTAGGTAAACAATTCTTTTATTTCTTTTCTTTTTTTTCAGCGCGGGAGGCTGCCATAGCCTGTACTTTCTTTTGATTTTTGGGAAAAATGTGTCTAGGCTCCAAAAATAGAAACTTCATGTGCTGCAGCCCCTCTTAGTTTCCCCCATGTGGTTCAGCCCTTTGAAGTGTGACATTTTGTGCTGCAGCCCCTTTTTAATAATTATTACATGCCAGCTAAGCTAAAATCCCCAAAATAACCTTATTCCCCTCTTCTCAATCCTTCAAACCCAGTTCTCTCTCTCTCTCTCTCTCTCTCTCTCTCTTTAAAAACAAGGGCTTTCTCAAGCTCGTCGCCCTGGCCCTCGCCCTCCTCGCCGTCGCCACCTCCGCCCAGGCTCCCAAGCCTCCCCCGAGTTCGCCGCCGCCTCCCCTCCTCTCCTCCGCCCGACCTCGTCGCGGTAGCTCGCCGTCGCTCCCCGTCTCGCCCTCGACTACGCCGGAGTTCGCCGCTGTGCCTGCCACTTTTGAACCCTATAGTATGGTAGGCCGGAGGAGGATGACCAAGAGAAAAGAGTGCATGATGCCCAAGAAAAATGAAAATGAAGGGGCTGCAAGCACAAAGCCACTCTTTTTTTTTGGAATTTTATGAGAAGCCACTGCTTGTTAAGGAGATTGTTAGTCAAGATGGCGAAGAGATGCCTATTGGGTTTGAAATTTTAAGAGGTGATCTTGGTGCTGGAGCTAAGGAAGGAGATGGCGAAGCTTTTTTTGATAAATTTGATGTTGATATTCTTATCTTTGCTTGGATTTTGTCATGGAGTATTCTCCCTGAAGAAATATTGAATGCCTTAACTTGCAGGAATTTGATGCTAAAATTTGATGTTGGTATTCTTATCTTCGTTTGGATTTCGTGTTCGTGTTAGTTCTAACTCAGTTCATGTTATCTCTAAATAGTTAGTTCTAATTTAGAACTAACAAGAACTGAGTTAGAACTAACAGGAACTGAGTTAGAACTAACATAAACCCAGTTAGACCTAACATGAGTTAGAACTAATTGGAAAGCTGGAGTCGTGCTCAAGCCGTGAAATCCTTGCCGTGTTGTTAACAACGTCGACACGATCACTGAAATCACCATATTCTTTCGATAATTAATTCACTAATCAATGCATAATGCGCATTTGGGAGTTTGCAGCATCTGCAGAAAGCTTTCTTGTGCCATTCCGTAACTATCACAATCCTGTGATTTGTTGTAATTATTTGTTGTTAGGTACTTGTTTGGTTGGAGCCCATGGTACCCAAATGAGAGAGGCGCACGGAGAGTGGTTAAGATTCGAACTAATGGGGTTAAAATTAGAACTAACTTGTTATAACATAAAACTAACTTAGTATAAAATAGAACTAACTTGGTATAAAATAGAACTAACGTGGTATAAAATAGAACTAACTTAGTATAAAAATAGAACTAACTCTGTAGCGTGTTAGTTCTAATCTGCACAGTGTTAGTTCTAATCTGCACAGTGTTAGTTCTATTCTGTAGAGTGTTAGTTCTAATCTGCACAGTGTTAGTTCTATTCTGTAGAGTGTTAGTTCTAATCTGCACAGTGTTAGTTCTATTCTGTAGAGTGTTAGTTCTAATCCCCTACAGTGTTAGTTCTATTCGGTAGCGTGTTAGTTCTAATAATATGCACAGTGTTAGTTCTAATCTGTAGTGTGTTAGTGTCAGTTCTAACTGATGGCTTGTTAGTTCTATTTTATACCTACATTGTCTAATTTATACCACGTTAATTTATACCACGTTATATCTAATTTATAACAATTAGGACTAACAATATGGGAACTATAGTGGAACCAGCAATAACTCTAGTAGAACTAACAAAATAGCGATTAGAACTGACAAATAAAACATTAGAACTCTAGTATGGAGCATAACAAAGAACTGCTTAATGACAAATAAAACATTAGAACTGAAGTCCAGTTAAACCTAGTATAGAACTAACAAGAAGACGATTAGAACTTAAGTTAATTGATTTTACAGTTAACCTACATGTCTTGTCGGACTTGCTCGTTTTCCTGTTTATTCGAAGAATCATCTCCTTCTTTAAAAGCTTGCACGTGAACCTCTTTCAGTCCAAGATTGTGGCAATGCTCCACCATAGACGTCAGATCACCATCGTTCTCAATGAGAAATTTTAAGCTTCCAACTGTTTGATCTTCGTATGCCAAAATTAATGACTCGTATGGAAGATCTAACCTCTCTGCCGCATCAAACTTGAGATCCAAGATGGTGGTTGAAGAATTAATCTTCAAGAATACCGCTTTATACTGCGAAGAGACAATGCAGATGATGTCCTTTTCAGCCATTTTGATCTGAGGAGGAGGAGTAATGGAGAACTAACTAGTTATTGCTCATGATGGAGAGAGTTATGGAGAGAATTTTGGTCTGAGGAGGAGGAGTAATGGAGAACTAACTAGTTAGATGGAGTAAAAAAAGGGGGAAATTTCCCTCCATTTTCACCATCATATCGCATTAATGAGAAGTGACTTCCAGGACTCGTCTGGGGAAGAAAGAGAAGGGCAGTTTCGGTTTTTTTGTAAAATACCATCTGCTTTTAGTATAAAGCTGACGTGGAGGGGCTGTGTAGATTAGAACTAACATGCAACAGAGTTAGTTCTATTTTTATACTAAGTTAGTTCTATTTTATACCACGTTAGTTCTATTTTATACCAAGTTAGTTCTATTTTATACTAAGTTAGTTTTATGTTATAACAAGTTAGTTCTAATTTGCAACCCCATTAGTTCTAATTTTAACCACTCTCCGTGCGCCTCTCTCATTTGGGTACCGTGGGCTCCAACCAAACAAGTACCTAACAACAAATAATTACAACAAATCACAGGATTGTGATAGTTACGAAATGGCACAAGAAAGCTTTCTGCAGATGCTGCAAACTCCTAAATGTGCATTATGCATTGATTAGTGAATTAATTATCGAAAGAATATGGTGATTTCAGTGATCATGTCGACGTTGTTAACAACACGGCAAGGATTTCACGGCTTGAGCACGACTCCAGCTTTCCAATTAATTCTAACTCATGTTAGGTCTAACTGGGTTTATGTTAGTTCTAACTCAGTTCCTGTTAGTTCTAACTCAGTTCTTGTTAGTTCTAAATTAGAACTAACTATTTAGAGCTAACATGAACTGAGTTAGAACTAACACGAACACGAAATCCAAGCGAAGATAAGAATACCAACATCAAATTTTAGCATCAAATTCCTGCAAGTTAAGGCATTCAACATTTCTTCAGGGAGAATACTCCATGACAAAATCCAAGCAAAGATAAGAATATCAACATCAAATTTATCAAAAAAAGCTTCACCATCTCCTTCCTCAGCTCCAGCACCAAGATCACCTCTTAAAATTTCAAACCCAACAGGCATCTCTTCGCCATCTTGACTAACAATCTCCTTAACAAGCAGTGGCTTCTCATCAAATTCCAAAAAAAAGAGTGGCTTTGTGCCTGCAGCCCCTTCATTTTCATTTTTCTTGGGCATCATGCACTCTTTTCTCTTGGTCATCCTCCTCTGGCCTACCATACTATAGGGTTCAAAAGTGGCAGGGGCAGCGGCGAACTCCGGCGTAGTCGAGGGCGAGACGGGGAGCGACGACGAGCTACCGCGACGAGGTCGGGCGGAGGAGAGGAGGGGAGGCGGCGACGAACTCGGGGGAGGCTTGGGAGCCTGGGCAGAGGTGGCGACGGCGAGGACGGCGAGGGCCAGAACGACGAGCTTGAGAAAGCCCTTGTTTTTAAAGAGAGAGAGAGAGAGAGAGAGAGAGAGAGAGAGAGAGCTGGGTTTGAAGGATTGAGAAGAGGGGATAAGGTTATTTTAGGGATTTTAGCTTAGCTGGCATGTAATAATTGTTAAAAAGGGGCTGCAGTACAAAATATCACACTTCAAGGGGCTGAACCACATGGGGGAAACTAGGAAGGGCTGCAGCACATGAAGTTTCCATTTTTGGGGCCTGAACACATTTTTCCCTTGATTTTTTTTCTTCTCATCTTATTCTTTTTTTTTATCCTTTTCTTCTTGGGAAAATTGTGTCCAGGCCCCAAAATGGGGAACTTCATGTGACAAGCCCCCTCGTATTTCGGCCCATGTGTATTAGCCCCAAAAGTGAAGACTAATGTTTTAAGCCCCCTCCACGTCAGCGTTGTACAAAAGCAGATTGTATTTTTCAAAAAAGGCGATACTGCCCTTCTCCTTCTTCCCCAGACGAGGCGCCGTCCTTTAACAGTAGACACTCCTCTTTAATGCGATAAGATGGAAGAAATGGAGGGAAATCCCCCCCCTTTTTTTCCCATCATGAGCAATAACTATTTAGTTATCCATTACTTCTCCTCAGACCAAAATTCTCTCCTTTACTCGCGCCATTAATCTTACCTTCTCTTCAAAATGGCTGAGAATGACATCATTTGCATTGTCTCTTCGGGGTACAAAGTGTTATTTTTGAAGATTAACTCCTCAACCACCATCCTGGATCTCAAATTTGATGTGACAGAGAGGTTAGGTATTCCATATGAGTCATTAATTCTGTCATACGAAGATGAAACAGCTGGAAGCTTGAAATTTCCTATTGAGAACGAGGGGGACATGATGTCTATAGTGGAGCATTGCCACAATCTTGGACTGAAAGAGGTTCATATGAAAGCTTTTAAAGAAGCTGATGATTTGCAGAATATACACTGCAATGAGCGAGTCCAACCTTGCAAAGAGCAAGTCCCACAAGACATGTAGGTTAACTGCGAAGTAAACGAACGCTAGTGCTAATCGTCTTCTTTTTGTCTATGTTGAATGTTAAACTGGATTTCAGATGCATTTCAACAATATGTTAGTTGTAATCGTTGACCTGTTAGTTCTAATCAACGTGTTGTTGCTGAACGGGTTTTTGTTAGTTCTAATGGCTATTTTGTTAGTTCTAATCGCTATTTTGTTAGTTCTAATGGCTATTTTGTTAGTTCTAATCGCTATTTTGTTAGTTCTAATGGCTATTTTGTTAGTTCTAATGGCTATTTTGTTAGTTCTAATGGCTATTTTGTTAGTTCTAATGGCTATTTTGTTAGTTCTAATCGCTATTTTGTTAGTTCTAATGGCTATTTTGTTAGTTCTAATGGCTATTTTGTTAGTTCTAATGACTATTTTGTTAGTTCTAATCGCTATTTTGTTAGTTCTACACGATTGCATGCATCTTAGTTCTACACGATTGCATGCATGTTAGTTCTATTAATACATATAGGGGTTTCTGTTAGTTCTAGTAGCTATTTTGTTACTTCTACACGATTGTATGTTAGTTCTATCACCAGTTCCATATGGGGTAGAGCTACTCTAAAGCGTGTTAGACCCCTATCAACACTTTTATTTGTGTAGTTTATGATTAACTATTTTCCTGTTGTTAATATTTGTAGCGCTTCCAGAAGTCTAAACTCGAAAAGTATAGACTGTGGCCCGCCGGAGTTGTCGTCCACAACTGTTGCAGATAAGAATCCCAATGACATTCCTTCAAGAGATAATGTTATGATGATTGATGACATGATTAGCAGATCTGAGAGGATTCCTGCTTGGTGGCACACTGCGTTAACTGGGGAGGGGCAACGTTTTGAAAGTGCGAAGGAGTTAAGATTGGCCTTGCTATACTACTCCATGGCCAAAAAATTCGAATATGAGTTTGTGAAGAATGAACCAAAGCGTATTCGAGTTTTTTGCCGGTTTAAGGTAGCCAAAAATTGCCCATGGATGTTATTTGCCTCTCCGCCGAAAAATGATAATAGACTTGAAATAAAAAGGTTCGTGGACATTCACAACTGTGGACAACATGCCAATAATGCAGGTCAATCTAGAGCCTCTCGTCATTTCATTGCTACCCAATTACAACCCACGTTGAAGGTACGTCCGGATATACGACCTATTGACGTTCAGAAGGAGTTTCTAAGTTCATATGGGATTAGGGTTGAATATAGTAAGATTTGGTGGGGTAAAGAAAGAGCTCAAGAGCGATTATATGGTGATGCTTATGAGTCCTACGATCAATTGAGATGGTAAATCAGAAGATCATATATACACAAGTTGCTGTTGTTTTCATTTATATGACGCTATAAGTCTCATAACTTTATAATGTTGAAACTAACGCTTAATCTTCAATTATCTAGGTATGTAGACGAGGTTAAGAAGACAAATCCGGGAAGCTACATTCATGTTGAACAAGACGAGGGTAGGTTTACAAGGATATTCATCTGCTATGCGGCCTGCATAAATGGTTTTTTACAAGGTTGCAGACCACTTATATTTTTGGATGGAACCTTTCTGAAAGATCGATTCAAAGGTATACTATTAAGCGCCGTAGCATATGATGGCAATCAGGGGATATTTCCATTGGCCTATTGTATCTGCGATCAAGAAAATAATGTTAACTGGAAGTGGTTCCTACAAGGTTAGTTCCAACATTATACATGATGATGCCAACAAAAATAGAACTAACACACCACAATCAAATGCAGCTATTAAAAATGAACAAATAGAACTATCACGCTGCACATTAGATCTAAAACTTAGGTGGATAGAACTACCACGCCAGACACTAGGACTAATACTATCAATATTAGAACTAACACAACAGACAATAGAACTAACAAGAGAAATAATAGAACTAACACAACAGACAATAGAACTAATAAGAGAAATAATAGAACTAACACAACATACAATAGAACTAACAAGAGAAATAATAGAACTAACACAATGAACAATAGAACTAACGGGCAAAATATTAGAACTGACACGACACCTGACAGAACTAACACTTCAGAAATCTAGTTCTAATATCGCTATTATAATTCTATCTCCTTCGTAGTTAACTTTAAGGGCTGTTAACCAATACTCTTTGTAGGTCTGTGGTCCATTCTCTATGAAAGGGCAGATCCATACAACCCTCCACATAAGCTAGTGATAATTTCAGATGCGGATAAAGGGATCAGAGAAGCAGTTAGAGAATTTTTTCCCGATTCTATACACTCTCGCTGTGTGCTGCATCTGGTCGAGAACTTCAGAACAAAGTTGAAGGATTTGGGATTCAAGTCAAAGGATTCTCAGATCTTGGGTAATCTACTGCAATCTGCCTGTTACAAATATACTAGAGCAGAATGGAATGATTATATGGACGACATCAGACTAATTGACGAGCGTGCATACAATATTGTGATGAACTATGCTCCAGAAAACTGGGCCAATGCGTTTTTTCCTGGAGTTAGGCAAGTAATATTTCATTTGATTACCTTACATATAACTAATAGAAGTAGATAGAACTAACACTGTCTATGTTTAGATATGGTCACGTTACATCAAATGTTGCAGAGTCATTCAACAAATGGATTCATGAGGCAAGGCTTCTACGGATACTCCAACTGATAGAGCATATTCGTAAACAGATCATGGTGCGCATGAATGAGCGACGAGTCATGGCTGAAAGTTGGAATCAAGTTCTTTGCCCCAAAGCTGAAATTGCCCTCAAGGAGAACATGGACAATGGACGCCCGTTGGAGGTTCGTCAGTCCCACACAGGCTTATTTGAAGTACAATCCCATAGATCTTGTCAAGTGGATCTAGACAATAAAACATGCACTTGCCGTGGGTGGGATGTAACCCGTGTCCCTTGCAAACATGCATGCGCAAGCATTATGTTTATGAAAAGGGATGTCTACCAATTCTGTGACTGGTTTATGACGGTTGACGCCTTTAAAAGGAGCTACGAGCCTATCATCTACCCTATACCTGACTACGAGAAACGCAGCGTGCCAAGGGATGAGATACAGATCCTACCTCCAATTACAACGAAAAGGAAAGGGAGAAATAAGACCAGGCGAATCAACAACAGAACTGTTTACACCCGGCCAGTTAAATGTTCTCGGTGTCATCTGGAAGGGCATAATCGTAAAACCTGTAATGAAACCATCGCCGACTAAGTGTGATTGAAATGAAAATAGATCTGTTATTGTTCGATTTGCTAAGTGTGTTTTGAGATAAAACTATCGTGGACTGTCGTAAAACATGTAATGAAAATAGATCTGCCTATTGTCCGATTTGCTAGCACACTTCTAAAAATAGATCTAACATGGTACCTATTAGAACTAACAAAACAGACAATTGAACTAACAAGGGCGTTAATAGAACTAACAATAGAACTAACAGAACTAACACACTGAGCATTAGAACTAACACAATAGAACTAACAAAACAGACATTGTACCTAATAGAACTAACAAAATAGTCAATAGAACTAACAAAACAGACAATAGAACTAACAAAGCAGGCAATAGAACTAACAAAACAGACATTGTACCTAATAGAACTAACATGCTACACATTAGAACTAGCATGCAGACAATAGACCTAACAAAACAGTCAATTAGAACTAACAAAACAGACAATAGACCTAACAAAACAGTCTATTAGAACTAACAAAACAGACAATAGAACTAACAAAGCAGACAATAGACCTAACAAAACAGTCAATTAGAACTATCAAAACAGACAATAGAGCTAACAAAGCAGACAATAGACCTAACAAAACAGTTAATTAGAACTATCAAAACAGACAATAGAACTAACAAAATAGACAATAGACCTAACAAAACAGTTTATTAGAACTAACAAAACAGTCAATTAGAACTATCAAAACAGACAATAGAACTAACAAAACAGACAATAGACCTAACAAAACAGTCTATTAGAACTAACAAAACAGTTAATTAGAACTATCAAAACAGACAATAGAACTAACAAAACAGACAATAGACCTAACAAAACAGTCTATTAGAACTAACAAAACAGACAATAGAACTAACAAAGCAGACAATAGACCTAACAAAACAGTCAATTAGAACTATCAAAACAGACAATAGAACTAACATAACAGACAATAGACCTAACAAAACAGTCAATTAGAACTATCAAAACATACAATAGAACTAACACACTGAGCGTTAATGGAACTAACTCTCATTACAACTAACAAGAGCGTTAATAGAACTAACAAAATAACTAACACAACTAACACACTGAGCATTAGAACTAACAGAACAGACAATAGACAATAGAACTAACAAAACATACAATAGAACTAACAAAACAGACAATAGACCTAACAAAACAGTCTATTAGAACTAACAAAACAGTCATTAGAACTAACAAAGCAGACAATAGACCTAACAAAACAATCTATTAGAACTAACACAACAGACAATAGAACTAACAAAACAGACAATAGACCTAACAAAACAGTCTATTAGAACTAACAAAACAGTCATTAGAACTAACAAAACAGACAATAGACCTAACAAAATAGTCTATTAGAACTAACAAAACAGTCTATTAGAACTAACATAACAGACAATAGAACTAACAAAATAGACAATAGACCTAACAAAACAGTCTATTAGAACTAACAAAACAGTCATTAGAACTAACAAAACAGTCATTAGAACTAACAAAACAGTCAAATAGAACTATCAAAACAGACAATAGAACTAACAAAACAGACAATTGAGCTAACAAAACAGTCTATTAGAACTAATACAACAGACAATAGAACTAACAAAACAGATAATAGACCTAACAAAACAGTCATAACCTAATAGAACTAACATGCTACACATTAGACTCGATTGGTGTCGGATCTTCATTTGTTGCTACCTTCGCTGGATCGAAAACGATGTGAGGATGGAGAGCTTGGAGCCGTGGAACCACTATCCTACCCGGCAATTCCAACTTCTCCCCGCTCTGGACCTGCGTCACGGCGTTGCCTTCCTTCATGTTTCCGTCGCCGGGGGAGATGTAACGGAACCTAAGCCTCTTAGGGATTTCAGATAAATTCCTAACCTTCAGAAGAACTCTGCAGTCTGCGAAGTTAGAATGTGTTATGACGTCCCTGGAGCACATGACACATTCACCGACTCCCATGAGCAGCGAGCGAAGAAATTCAAAATTCCACAAGTGGTATGGGACATTGAATAGCCGAATCCATACTGGAAAAGTTTGCGGCAACGTTACTAGCCTCAGATCCTCCTCCCAACGGCGGAATCTACCCTTAAATGTGCCCATATCTATCAGTCCGAGTTGAACAGCTTGGGAAAGTATGGGATCGCTTGGAAACTGCACCATGAAACTGTTTCCGGCTGCCTGCTTGATTTGGTGGGGCCACGTTCTAAAATTGAATCGATAGGCTAGCATCTCCCGGAGCTCCTGCACGGACGGACGGCCACTTTCAAGGTAGAAAATGGCGTAAGCCGACAGAAGTCGGATGGTGCTGGAGGTGTTGGACGGGATAGTTATCAGCCTCGGAGGGGCACGGGCGGTAAGCTTATGATGACAATCGCGGGAGCTATGCCCCCGCCCATGGCAGTGAACACAGAAAAATTCCTTAGCCATTTGCAAGAAGAATTTACGCCGGAAATAGTTCTCCGCTTCGAAAATGGCTTAAGTTCTTGATGGTGGTGACATGAGTATCGATGCAATGTCGTATTAAATGTCCGCCTTACCTCACTTGGGAACGCGCGAATGTATGATGTGATCAATTGGTACGATGGGACGTGATAGGAGAAAAAGCTGAACAGCTGGAGTAACAATTGGCGGTGATGGAAAGTCATCTCTTCAAACAAACACT
>NC_033800.1:58809152-58873503 GCF_001876935.1 Asparagus officinalis | reverse complement strand
TTTAGCATCCTAGACGGAAAAATTTCCGTCTAGGATAATCCGTCTACAATAATCCAATTTTTACTAGTGAAATATTAAAATGCTTTTCTATAACCACTGATTTAAGTGATGTACGCAATGAAAGTTAGATTTATGACATAACGGTTAAAGTTGGCCAATTTTAAAAACTATTGAAAAATGCTGACTAGTATCTTACCAAATTATATCAAGGGAAATGAACAGTAAAGTTAAAGACATCACTTGATATCAAATTTATATAGATTCTATCGCCGATCTCCCTTGCAAAGTTGGTCAGAATGTCATCTTCATTGTAGACTGAGGTCAGGGGCCTGAGATTGGCCTATATAAGTGCTCAAGACACAATGATCCCATGAGATGTCATAAAATTCCACCCGTTTTTGCAAATATGAAACCACTATACCTTCATAGCTTTTTTGTGGTATGAATCATATGTTAAATGCTAGCAAGCAAGCATGTGCATAATCCATGTAAACACAAAATACGATATTATGTTAATATTTATATGTTAAAATAAAGTGATTAGTGATTGTAAATCGAGGTGCACATATAGCAGTAATAGATACTTCATGTCTCTTTACCTTCTCTCTAGACCTTTTTAACAAAATTGCTATCCATGTTTTTGTAGACTGACTTTGCGCTTTTGTAGACTTCGCAGAAAAGAGTTTTGTCTAAACGTGTAGGCCAAAAAAGTTGCTTCCATACAAGCTTTATTGATGTGTCTTTGATACCCGTGATCCCATGTGCTCCTATGTACATATAGGTAACCTACACTACACTTAGGGTATCAAAAAGCCCGCCAGTCTAGGCCCGGCTCGGAACCCCGGCCTTAGGCCAGCCCGCGCCTGAAACCCGGCCCGGTCGCGAAAACAGGGGCCAAGTCCGGGCTCCGGGCCGGGCCTGCCGACTGGCCTCTTTGGTGCCCCGGCCGACCCGGAAATGAATTTTTTTTATTTTTTATTTTTATTGTATTTATATATGTATAATTATATGTATAATATATGTAATTAATATGTATATATAATGATGTATAATATATGTATTATATAATATATTTTTTATATATGTATAATATATTGTATTATATATAATATAAAGATATATATGATATAAGTATATATAAATATACTTTTCCTTATATAAGCTATATATAAGAATACTCTCTCTTATATTTTTATATTACATGTATGTTATATATTACTCTCTCTCTTAGTATATAGCTATATATAAGTATACTCTCTCTTATATATGTATACTCTCTCTTATAATAAGTATACACTCTCTTATATATCGCTATAACTATATGTGTATATATATATATACTAATATACTCTCTCTCTTAGTATATATGTATATATAAGTATACTCTCTCTTATATATGTATACTCCCTATTATATAAGTATACTCTTTTATATATGTGTGTGTGTATACTTTCTCTCTTAGTATATAAGTATATATAAGTATAATATATTACAACGGCTACTTCTTCCCTATTGGCCCAACGGGCAACGGCTACTTATACGATTCTCTCTCTCTCAAGTTATAACTTATAAATATATACAATATATTTACATATAATATATGTATATATAATATATAGTTACATAATAATTTGTAAGTATATATTAATACATAATTATGTAAAATATAATAACATTAAACTAAATTTTAACATTTTTTATCAAAAAAAGAAAAGAAAAGAAATTAAAAAAACCTAGTTGGGATGTACTTATCTATTGTGATGCGATGAATTCCAAAATAAATTTATACTTATAATTTATAAATGATTTATTAATTATTAATAAAGAATTTATTTTTATAATTTTTTATTTGTATTTTATGTTATTTTAAGTGATTAATAAAATTATTGTTTTTTATTAAATTTTTTGTCTTTTTTTTATAATTTAAAATTTAAATAAAATTTAAAAATTTTGATAAAAAAATTAAAAAAAAGAAAATAAACCAAGCCTACCCGGATGGATTGGTCTACCTACACTTCTAGTTCTAGTTTATTATAGGAGATTCTGTAATCACTGTAGATTCATCACGAAAATTTATCTATTTTTAATTGATACAAGACAATGCTTTCTCAATTAATGCGCTAAATGGCACTTAAATACCCTATTATTTCACCACATTTATACTTAATACTCTAAGTTATAATAAATAGCACATAAATATTCTTCGTTACATCCATTCCATTATACTTTACGTCTTTATATGGATCGCCTAAGTGGTTGATTAAGAAGTTTGATAAAATAAGAAGAAATTTCCTATGGCTTGGCAAAACAAACTCTGCAGCATATAAGTGTTTGGTCAGTTGGAAATTCTTCAAGTCTGGTAAACTTCTTGGAACTTTCAACTCTACATCTATTACATTGGTGCCAAAGATACACAATCCTAAAACACCTTCAGACTTTAGGCCAATTTCCTGCTGCAACTGTGTATATAAAATAATTTCAAAAATTATTGCTGGCAGAATTCAAGAAGTTCTGGATTTGTTGATTGGTGAAGGGCAAAGTGCTTTTGTCAGAGGTAGAAGTATCTCTAGTAACATTTTATTGGCTCATGAACTTGTAAAGCACTATGGCAGGAAACAGACTTCACCTAGAGCCACTCTAAACATTGATCTAAGGAAAGCTTTTGATACTATTAGCTGGAGTTTCATTGAATCTATGCTATCTGGGCTGAAGTTTCCTAACAGAATGATAAGTTGGATCATGGAGTGTATTTCTTCTACAAAGTTCTCTCTATCCTTAAATGGAACACTTCATGGATATTTTAGAGGAGCTAGAGGACTGAGACAAGGTGACCCCCTCTCTCCTTATCGTTTTGTTCTTAGGATGGAGTATTTGTCAAGAAGGTTAAATGCTCTGAAAAATGACTGTCTATTCAAACATCATCCTAAATGCTCAAAATTAAATATCACTCACCTCTTCTTTGCTGATGATCTGCTGCTGTTTGGAAAAGCTGACACCTATTCTATTGCAAAGCTATATAATTGTCTTCGGGAATTCAGTCAAGTGTCTGGGTTAGAAGTTAACCCTAACAAATGCTCTGTATATTTTAGTGGCATTGATGATGGATTAAAGCAGCAGATTTGCTCAGTTTTGAATTTTCCTGAGGGGATATTACCAGTAAGATATTTGGGAATGCCTCTTATCTCTAAAAGACTATCCTCTTTGGAATGTTCCCCTCTGATCAATAAAGTCACTGATCAGTTTCAAAGATGGCAGAAGAGTAGAAACTCTTTGGAATGTTCCCCTCTGATCAATAAAGTCACTGATCAGTTTCAAAGATGGCAGAAGAGTAGAAATCTCTCTTATGCTGGTAGATTGCAGCTGATCAAATCTGTTATCTTGGGGATACAAATATTCTGGAAAAGTAATTACATCTTACCTATGAAAATCCTAGAGAAAATTGACAGTCTATGTTCAAAGTTCCTTTGGAATCATAAAATGCATCTTGTGTCATGGGAAACTATTTGTAAAGATAAAAAACAGGGTGGACTTGGTGTGTTTTCGGCAAGGAACTGGAATCTTGCAGCTGCTACAAAGCTTTTATGGCTGATACATTTAAAGAAAGATCTGTTGTGGATAAAATGGGTGCATGAAAACTATCTAAAACAGCAAAGTATCTGGCAAATTCAAGTGAAGGTGAACAACTCATGGATGTGGAAACAACTTCTCAAGGTGAGAGATACTCTCATAAGTAAATTTGGGAATGTTTATAACTTGCATAATGCAATCAACAAATGCTGTTCTGGAGGCAAAATCATTATATCTTCTATCTACAAAGAAATAGCACAGCATTCTCCTAAAGTTCAATGGTCAGACACTGTCTGGGACAGTTGGAATTTCCCAAAGCACTCTTTTATTCTTTGGCTAGCTTTTCATGCAAAGCTATTAACTCAAGACAGATTATGTCATTTGGGAATTCTGGACACAAATGTATGTGTATTATGTTCAAATCAGAGCAATGAAAACTGTCAGCATCTCCTATTTGAATGCCAATATTCTGCTGAGGTGTGGAACAACATGATGAACTGGCTGGATTACAAATGGAGGTCATGTAGATGGGAGAGTATCACTGACTGGTATAGCAACAGGCTAAGAGGGAAGGGGTTCATGAAGAAATTGAAGAGACTTGCTCTATCTGCTACAGTGTACGCAATTTGGACTGAGAGAAATTTGCGGATCTTCCAGCAAAAGTCTAGAGCTCCTGCAGTTCTTTTTCACAATATAAAGATCTCTATACTTTCAAAAATCTTGAATGACAATATACATGGTTATATAAAAGAGGAAATTGTGAAATTGTAATTTTCTTTCAAATTGTTTACCAGACTATGGTTCTGGATGCTTTGATGTACATAAATTTTTTCATACTTGGGTGATGAATAAAATTAAATTCATTGACCAAAAAAAAAAGGGATATTATCATTGAATCCATTAAAATCAGTGCTTATAGCTCTACACTTTGGAATGTTGTCATTTCACAAAGGGAAGCTCTTCTAAATCTCATTTCTTGGAAGCTTGGTTCAAGGAACTTCATCCGTTTTTGGGAGGGTAAATGGCTGGGTAGTAAATACTCTAGCTAGTCTATTTCCCTCTCTATTCAATCTTTCTTTATCACATAACGTCTCTGTCAGACATCAAGGATACATGCAAGGATACCAATGGCATTGGCACCCTATTTTAAGAAGAAGTCCCTCTCATGTGATACAAGATTAAAAAACAGACCTTTTGGCATTAATTAATTTTTTTCTCTCTAACTGAAAAACTAGATAGTGTATCTTGGCCACTAATCACTTCAGGGGTTTTTACGATTAACTCTCTCTATACATTTTCGAATTCCAGATGGGTTTTCTCCCCTTTGTTCAGAATTGTGTGGAACTCTATACTTCCTAGCAAAGTTCAATTCTTCATATGGTTGTAATCCAAAAACAAATTATATACTAAGGATAATCTTGTCAAAACATGTTGGGAAGGAGATCTTTCATGTCCCTTCTGTGATGAACGGATTGAATCTAGAGAACACCTCTTCTTCTCTTGTTCAATGGCAAATCTGGTTTGGAGTTATTTTCAAACATTTTTCTTCCATTCACATTTCTAGAATCTTTTGATGAACTAATGGGTATCCTGAAGAACTTACATCTATCATGATCAAGGGGTCTTTTATGGTGTACCATATTTTCCTCGGTTTGTTGGAACATTTGGAAATCAAGGAATAGCTGTATTTTTTATAATCTTAACATCTCACATATATTTATTATCAATTCTGATATAAAAGGTATTACTGAATGGTCAGGAGTGGCTAGTGGAACTAGAACTATACACATTTATAAAGATCTCTCAGCTAATTTGGCAGTTGACATTGAGCAACATAGAGAGCAGGGGATTTGAGGTGACTGGGTGCAGTTTAGGAAGAAGACAATCACCGTGTAGTTGAGTTTTGTTTTATAGTTTGTTATGATAAATCACAATAATAAACTAATATCAATCACACGAGAACATGAAAAATATTAAGAACACGAACACAAAGACATACATGGTTCAGCTTGCAGCCTACTGTTGATGACAGTTATAAAAAGGGGGGTTTATGTTAGAGTTTTGAGAGTGATTAGGGTCCTCAAACTCCTTCAGATGACTAGTTTCAAAGCCCGCTGTTCATTCCTGCATATGAAAAACTCATGAGAGGGTGGAGTTGGGTTCTTTGGTTGTTCCTCCAATGATCAAGTCTGTATTTTGATCTTGAGTGGAAAAATCAAGGGCAAATTGCATAAGTAGTTATTCAAAGTTGTCAAAAAGCAGAAGAAGTTACCCCATGCAGCATAGTTTCCTTTTATAGCAGACCATAGGGGTATGAAGGTAATTTTGGTCAAGTCCAGTCAAGCGACTGAGTCAGCAGATACCTCCTAGGTGTTGGTCATGAAAAAAAGTGAGTCATCTAATCATTTAATGATGAAATGGTAGTAGGTGCCTAGAGTTGACTGGGTCCGATGAGTCATAAAGACTATGAGGGATAGAGTAATGATGATTTTGTCAGAGCAGTTAATGCGAGAGTAGTTGGCTAGAAAGAGGTTCGAGGTAACTGTTGCCTCTCTTTCTGTTTGGTCAAGGGCCGAAGAGCATCGCCTTTTGACTCGGCTATGCAAGTTGTCGGCTAACACAGTAGGCCGAGTGCGGGTTGCTCGTTAGGTCTATCGGGTGAGGTGGCCGACAAGTATCGCCTTTTAACTCGGCTACACAAGTTATCGATCCATAGGGTCGATAGAGTGAGGTGACTGACAAGTACCATCTTTTGACTCAGCTACGCGAGTTGTCAGCCTATAGGGTCGACCGTAGGAGTAGGTTTAGTCGTCTTGGCCTCAGTTCGTCTGATTAAGCAAGGGGTGAGACACATGTCAGGTTATGTAGGGAGATTATCACTTGTTGATTATCTAGGCTATAACACCTACGTCCACGGGGGAAGGAGGAGAATAGCTTTACTAAATTATGAGAAATACAATGTGAAGATCACTCAATCACTCAATCTTAAATCACACCTTAAAGGCCTAATGCAATCTCTTAAACAAAAGAACAAAAGAGAAAAATATCAAATAGGCTTCACAAAAGAACTTTCTCTTCTTGATTGGTGCTCTGTAGATTGATGATCGTAATTGACTTGAAAGACAGTACATATATAGTATTGGAGACCCTAACTCCTTGCTGACCATGGAATATGAGTTCTAGTTGTAATTGAAGCCCACATATTCTAAAGCCTAATAAAAGTATAACTAGAAATATCAATTGTTTATCCTTGTCAAACTAGGAATTTGAATTCATATAGTTATTCCACACTCCCACAAGATAAAGGACTCCTATTGACTATATTATCAGATTGAGTATTTGAGTCACAATACAACAAATCTCCACCTTGACTCAAATGCGTCAAATAATCCTCACTCCAAAATTAGCTAATGTATTCCACCTTCTCTAATAGCCCTGCAGGTCATCAAGTGTGGCACATATCGATCAAGTCCAAGGCCCGCTTTAACTTGCCAACTGAAAGAGTCATCCTCAATATATCAACTGAATTATCCGCATGACGATCATAACTATTAGCGAACTCATCACCTGAAGTTGCTCCTAAATAGCTGAAGGGCACAAGATTGTCAACCGATAATACATAAGCTATTGTATCTTCATATCTTCATGGCGGTCGAATATCTCATCTAGACTGATCTCTAGCAAAAGGGGATTTGGCTACTGAACTCCTATAGTCTTATCCTGCTAAAGAGCTAAATCACGAATTTTTAACCTCACCTTATGACCTTGATAATCATATTTTATTACAATTTTATACCCTTATTATCTATTTTATATGAATAAATATGCCACTAATAATTTTTTTTATCTTTAAATACAGGTTAATGAAGAATAAATCTCAAACTCTCATCTCTTAACAAAAACCCATTGATTAAATGAAGAAATGAAGCAAAGAAGCCCATTGAAAAATCAATTTTCAAATTATCCAAAAGCCCAAGAAATGCCAAACCCAAACAAATGCATGAAGAAATCAAGAAATTGTCCAAGGCCCAAGCCCAAGAGCAAACCCAAGAGGAATCTGCGGACAACAACCAGAGACAAGTTGACACCGATGCCAGCATCGATACCCCTATCGATGCTGGTATCAATACCTACATCATTCTGTTACAGATCTATGGCTGAAATTTGCTTGTTTTGGATAAGATTTCAATCCAGTGGCTCTCATTCACTGATGTTTACTATAAATAGGGGTAGAGAGTGAGGGGTTGAGGGTGTGAAAAATTTTATAACTCCATTTGGAGAGGAATGTAACTCTTAATTGAGAAGGCCATCCAAATTTATAACTTTTGTTACAATTAATAAAAAAAAATTCTCCACTTCAAATCTTCTTCTCTTTGTTGGATGATGATGATGGAGATGAAGAAAAGTTTGAAGGTTTGTTTTTCTTTTATTTTTCTCTTTTATTTCTTTTTAGTAATTTCTTTATTATTGCTTATTAGTTAGATTTACATTCATGCTTGTAATGTAGATTTATTTTCTTGTATTTTTATTTTTTTTGTACTTTAATTTGTAGAGTAGATTTATTTTCTTGCATTTAATTTTTGTAATTTATTTTGTAGTTTAGATTTTAATTATTTGTAGTTAGATTTTTTTCTTGTTCATAGTTTAGATTTTTTTTTTCTTTTTCTTTTTGTAATTAGTTATTTTTCTTCTTGTTTTTATTTCTTAAGATGTGAAATTAATTCTTGTAGCAATCTTAGAATTATATGAAACTAGTCTAATTTCCTTTATTTTGTATGAATTATTCTCTTTCACTTAAAATATTCATGTTTAGGATAATCAACTAGAAAACTAATTGGTAGAAGAAGAATTTGATAATCTATACTTATCTTAAATGGTTTGATAGGTTATGCTTATGAATTCTAGGATTACTATCTTGTTGTTGTTTGACTTAGATGATAATTTGATAGGTTATACTTTCCTTAAATGGTTTGATAGTCTATGCTTAATAAATCTAAGTTAAAATATGATAAAAAGAGAATAGTTTGTATTTTGTAATTGAGATTAGCTAGTGGATTAAATTCTAAATTTCTTATATCTTTAATTGAATCCTCCATCTTGACTTTCTTGGATTTTCTTTTTATTTTTGATTTTATTTCTTGATTTTATTCATTCTTCTTTCTTACCTTGTGATTTCATTTATTCTTTGATTCTTTCTTCTCTCCTCTAAAATTTAATTTATTGTCTCTTGTATATATTCACAACAATCACTCATCACAATCACACTTATTCTTTAATCCTATTTCTTGTATATATTCACAACAATCACTCATCACAATCACACTTATTCTTTAATCCTATTTTTGTCACGCATAAAACATAAGAACCAATTCTAATAATCTTTTAAAATCACCTTCCTCGTGGGATCGATAACTTTTTATACTATAACTTGATCAATTGTGCACTTACAATTTTGGTACATAATTATGCCGCATAACACCTGTAGTTCGTGTTTCATTGTCAACTGAAATTGGTGACTATTTTTGATGGAACATAGCAGATTCATCAAAAAGTGATATCATGATGATAATAATCTTAGGAGACTTCGGATTAGGACACCACAACCTAAAACCCTTAATATCTGATGTCTAACCTTGAAATATGCACTTCTTCGCTCGAGGCTCAGGTTTCCCTTGACTGACATGCGCATATGCATCACAATCAAATATTTTACGATTAGAATAATCCATAGGATTACCGGACCAAACCTCCTATGGAGTTTTACAACCAATAGCAGTAGATGACGACCGATTCACTCAACAATAAGCCATATTCACTATATCTACCCAGTATTCCTTGCCTAAGCCTGCATTGAATAACATACAATGAGCTTTCTCCAGAAGGGTTCTATCCATACGTTTTGCCACTCCATCCTGTTGCGGTGTGCAAAAGACTGTAAGATATCTAACGATTCCCTCCTTCTTGCAGAACTTATTAAACTCTCATCCACAAAGCTCAATGCTATTCTCAATTCTAAGCCTCTTAATCAGCTTCACAGACTACTTCTCAATCAAAGAGTTTCACTGTTTGAAAGTTATAAATACCTCATATTTATGTCTCAAAGGAATAGGCTCAAACTTTCCTCGAGTAGTCATCAACAAAGGTCAACAAATATCTCAAACTATCACCCTTCGAGGCAACTTGAAAGGACCCTAAATATCTAAATGGATATAATCCAAAGTACCTTTAGTCTTATGCATTGCCCTACTGAAGATGACTCTTTTCTGCTTCCCAAAGATGTAATACTCACAGAGTCCTAATTTTTTTATACTCTATCCACATAAAAGACCATTCTTTCTTAACTCGGCCAATCCACGTTCACTCACATAACCAAGTCTTATATGCCATAATTTGGTAGTATCAGCTATTAATATCAATAATGTAACTACAGACGAATCGGTAATGGTAGAACCCTACAAAACATACAAGCTATCAAATTTCTTTCCTTTCATAACTACAAGAGAGCCTTTTGTAACCCTAAGAGCTCCACCTTCACCTACAAAATTACACCCAAGTCTATCAAAAGTGCCTAAAGAAATGAGATTTTTTCTTAAACCTAGAACATGCTTAACATCAGTCAAAGTCCTGATGACTCCATTATGCATCGAATTGTGCCTTTCGCAATAGTCTTTCATGAGCCATTATTCCCTATGAGAACAATTCCACCATCAATAGCTTCATAAGTGGTGAACCAGTCCCAATTAATACACATATGATAGGAACAACCTGAATCCAAAATTCAATCATCCATACTCTTGTTTTTATCGTTTGTGTTGATGTCCGTGAACACATAGTCGATGGGGTTGCAGAGTTGCTGATCTTCGCGTTGGCGGTGAATAGAGAGAGGATGAGAGATGGGGCCAACTCCTCCTCCGACTTTATGCCCGATCCTTGGACTGGAATTCATGATCCTTCTTCATAGACAAGAAAAAAAACCCGTGAGAGGGAGGGGCTCATTTCCCCCGTGGTACCTCCGATGGTCAAGTCAGCTGGTGAGCTTGAGTGGGGTTTGAGGAAGAGTCCCTGGGCCATTGAGGTCCTCAGAAGGTACTCTTTTAGAGTTAGCCATTTTTTAGCAGAGGTAATTTTAGAGTTTTTGTGATGAAGGAATAGCGGGAAAATCGAATCCAACCCCTCCCCTTACCTTATTTCCCTCCTTTTATAGCACATTGTCCTTGAGAGCTTGGCTCTTGGCTTTGGTTAACTATGCACAGGAGGCGGTCAAGAGGTGAGCAGGTAGACGGCTGAGTCATCCTTCTCCTTCCAGATGTCGGCTGGTGATTGGAAGGGAGGTCACTCGAGTACAGGAGAGAAGTGTCCTCTCAGTATCTTGGATTAGACGGATAAGGCAGGACAGAGGATAGACCCACCGCTTGTCGTCCTTCCCCCTCCAGATGACGATTAGTGATTGGAGAGGAAGTCATTCGAGCCCAGGAGAGCATCATGGCGATCTCTAGGAAGTGACTTGTGAGTAGAATAAGCGGCTTATGCACGGGATTTGTTAGAGTGGAGATTTTGATGGGACTGATCAATGTTGTAGTGCTGATTGACATATGAAGCAAGCTTAGCTAGATCTTATCCCCTTTGATTTGTGAGTCGTCATTATGATTTGCCGACCCGACAGTCATGTGAGCTTTGGGTTGAGTGTATGGTCGAGACGTCTGCTCGAGGAGTCGTCTTAATTGTGAGGGATCGACCAATCCTGTATTTCGAGTCGGCAATGATGACTCTTGGTCAGGAGATGACTTGTCTACTCGGCTGGCCGATAGACTTGCTCTTGACTGGGCCTTTGGGTTGCTGAGTCGGTTTGGACCATGGCTTTTTGAGCCTATGCAAACAATCTTTTGATATCTTCTTCTTTAGATGGTAAATTATCATAACAGTTTGTAGCTAATAAAATTACGTCTTCAGCAATATCAACTTCAGCAGAGTCCTCATTTAATTCTTCTTCATACTCTTCTTGTTTATTCCATGTTCTTCAGTCTGTAAAAATTGGTCTTGATGTGCCCTTTTTTCTTGCAACATCTGCAGGTCAGATTCATGTACTTCGACTTATACAAGTTATCTCTGACTTTCGCTCGTGGTTAACTCTTTGTTGATCTTCTCTTTATTCAACAAGTTACCTTTGATGTCCTTGATGCCAATAGAATCTCGACCGTAAATCATAGTATCACTGAAGTGCTTGTGGCAAGGCGGGAATGAACACAATAATAATAGGGCTTGATCTTCATCATCGATCTTAACATCAATCTTACTCAAATCTGTAATAACAGAATTAAATTCACGAGATTTGATGAGTGTTCCTTCTAACATCTAAAGTGTGTACAAACGCTACTTTAAGAGGAGACGATTAGTGAGTGACTTCGTCAAATACAAATCCTTTAACTTAGACCACAAACCAATGGTTGTCTTCTCTGTAAGAAATTCTTGCAAAACTTTAATTATCAAACATAATTGGATCGATGTGAGAGCTCTATCATCCAACTTGTTCCATTCTTCCTCTGTCATAGTAGCCAATTTCTTTGACTTCCCGAACTGTGACGCCCCTAGATTCACACAAGGCTGCAGTCCGAGGTAAAATCAGGAATGTCAAACCTGTCATACACCACACCGTGTAATAACATGTTTCACCATCATAATTACTATCTCTCTAGTAGAGTCAACAACCGTGTAATAACTCTCAAATATTTAAACAAAATGTCTACAGTGGAGCTCAATAAATAAAATAAAACTACAAATGAAAGATGGATGCTAATAAGTATCGCCATCAACCTGCGACTCTCCGTGCACCTGGCTCGTTATCTGAAATGGGAGGGGACAACGAGCATCAAAGCGCTAGCGAGCAACATCACAACTAATCCCAAGGGAGAGGGCTCGTTGCATATTGAAAATACAATTAATATATATATACATAAAATCATTGATCCTAACAATAAGAGGATTTTAGTATTTAGAAAATTACAACACGAGCATAGGTATGTCGAACGAAATAGTCTAAACAAGGAAACCCTCATATATATACCTTGTATCTCAAATTGTAAATCCCTAAATACCAAACCTAAGATCTAATACAGGAATAATAATATAAAGAAGACAAACCTATCTCAGAACTCAAATACCATGCCATGTCAAAACCCACATAAGTGTCATGTCCAGTCTATGTAAGTGTAAGTGTCATACTCAAGATTTAAACAGGTGTCCAACACATGGACTAAGACTAGGTGTAGTGAATGCCCAACACATAGACTGCATATATAAATTGTCCAACACATGGACTGAATGATGAATGTCCAATACATGGACTGAATATAATGAATGTCCAACACATGGGCTGAATATGATGAATGTCCAACACATAGACTGCACATAATAATTGCCCAACACATGGACTGAATGAAATGTGTAGAATATCGATGAGATATATAAAAAGGATGCATATACACTAATTTCATACATGTCTCGGTGTGCAAATCTAAACTCATATCCGCAAGCCATCTCACATATAAAGATACATAATAAATAATAATTTCTAACGCCAAATATTCGAGGCGACTCCTCGTTCACATTAAAGCACACAACAAAAGTAATCATGCACAAACTGTGTCGGTGATCAACCGAAACAGGCAGAAACCCTCCCTTCACAGGTTTTTGTCTGCTTCGAAACAAATCTAGAAGTGACATCATTATTTTCTAAGCATAATATTACTGATATCAACATATATAAAACAACATGAAATAAAATATTAGCATGTAAATATATCGTCGAAACCCTAAACATTTATATACACATGTTTAAACGTTTTAAAAGCAAAAACTTGTGATATAATTCATGATTAATAAATTTTAGATCTGAAATTTGTCAAGGTTACTGTTGTAATCAATTAGAAAATTATGATAATGTATTCTCACTTCATAAATTATAAAGATCTATCTTTTGTACACTAAAAATACGTTTTAGGCTCAAAAAATCCGAATAAAACTTAATAAAATATACAAAATAAAAGGGTATAGAGTTGGGTGAGATGTTACTCACCTTAGATGCTAAAAAACTCCTGCCATGTGAAAGAGAACCAATCCCCTTTATTGCACTACACAAAACCCGCTGAAAAATTCTCCAAAATCCCTCAAAATCGCCAAAGAAAATAACTAGGGTTTGAGAGAGGAGAAAAGGGGCTACTAGGGTTTGAAACACAGGAGAAAACAGGTGTTTTTCATGTTTAAACATGTGTGTATATGACAGCAAACCCGAAAAACTACAGCCCAAAACCCGAAACCCGAAACTGGAAAATCCAGTCTGACTAGAAACATACTCTTTGGTATTTTAACTATAACTTTCGTATCCGATCTCGGAATAAGGTTATTAAAGATTTATTGGAAAGCTGCTGAAGATATCTACAACTTTGATCTTTTAAGTTTTTCCATATTCATAATATATCAGTGTGTAAAATATAAAATCTCTCTACTAGTTATAAATTTCTAGATTTATACATCAAGCATGATTTGTGCATTTGCTCTTATATATATACATAAATACATTGAATTGATCTTAAATCAATTCTTAGCATACGCAAACATCATAATATATTATTTATAAATATATAATATATTTATTATTATTTATCATAAAATATTCAAATTTTTGGGGTTTTACATTCTTCCCCCCTTAAAAGAATTTCGTCCTCGAAATTCAAAAATCATACTTAACTGAAAGATTGTATTAGAAAGCATGTTAAGAGTGAAATCCAAACAAGGAACCCCCCATATATATACCATATGTTCCAAAAGATTAAGAATTAAGTGAAAATATCCTTATTCTAGCGTTAAATCTAAATATAGCCATACAAATAATCACACACATATATCAATCCACTTCCTCAATAGGTGCAGGTAGTCACGTTGCATAACATCTTCGCACTCCCGAGAATCATCCTCGATGTCTACACTTAACCATCTAAAATATAAATACCCCCACTTAACTCCTAACTAAATGGAACAAGTACATCGAGCGAAAAATCCAAACAAGGAACCCCTCATATATATACCATATGTTCCGAGTACTTAGGAGTTAAGTGTTAATACCCTCATTTTAGTGTTAAGTATAAATATCACTATACATGTAACCATAAGTCATATATAAGTCATACTAGAATTTAATTTACCTGCTCAAACAGGTGAGGGTAGTCGCGACGCATATTCTCCTCGTGCTCCTAAGAAACCTCTTCAACTCCTCTCCGGTTCTACTAAACTTTCGCCAAGGGAATCACTTGTTTCTATGTCTTTTGTCCTCTCTAACAAGTATACAAACTGGGATCTCAATCGTAGTCAAATCGTCCTGAAGCTAAAACTCTGATGCATCCAACACTCGCTGCTGCTTCCCATCATGTAAGTGCTTCTTATGCATAGAAATATAAAATACATTATGTATACTAGACATCGATGCTGGAAGACCTAGCCTGTATGACATAGCTCCCATGCGCTCCAAAATCTGGAAAGGTCCAATATACCTCGGTACAAGTTTCCCCCTGTCTTTCGATTCGCTGAACGCCTTCCATAGGTGATACCTTCAGCATAACTGAATCTCTAACCTGGAATTCCAAAGGTCTTCGTCTCTTATTTGTATAGCTCTTTTGCCGACTCTGAGCGGCTAGAATCCTCTCTCTGATCAATGCTACCTTATCAGTAGTCTGCCTCACAAGCTCTGGTCTAAACATTAAGCTATATTCCAGCTCTACCTAATATATCGGTGATCTACAAGGTCTCCCGTACAATGTCTCATACGGGGTCATACCGATTGTCGCTTGATAACTATTGTTATAAGCAAACTCTATCAGTGAAATATGATCCTCCCAGCTATCTTGAAAGTTAATGATGCAAGCCCGCAACATGTCTTCCAACACTTGATTTACTCTCTCCGTCTGACCATCCGTCTGTGGGTAGAATACACTGCTGTATGAGAGTCTGCTGTCAAATGAATCCTGGAAGCTCCTCCAAAAGTGTGAAGTAGACACTGAACCTCAATCCGATATAATCGTGTCTGGAACTCCATGAAGTCAAATTGTCTCCCGAACATATATCATCGCATACGTCTCAGCTGTATATGTAGTCTTCACTGGAATAAAAAATGTGCTGACTTCGTTAGTCTATCCACTATCATCCAATCAGAATCATTCTCTTTCTTCGACTTTGATAACCCTACAATAAAGTCCATATAAATGTCCGCCCACTTCTATTCTGGAATAGGTAAAGGCTGAAGTGTTCATGCCGGTCTCTGATACTCTGCCTTCACTTGCTGACAAGTAAAACACTTGCCCACATACTCTGCAATCTCTCTACGCATACCACTTCACCAAAAGTGTCTCTTCAGGTCCTTATACATCTTAGTGGTCCCTGGATGTACTGTGTACCAAGTACGATGTGCTTTATCTAATAACTCCCTCTTAAGCTCTGCACCAGCTGGCATAACTAATTTACCCTTCATCCGTAGACCTCCATCTGCTCTAATGGTACAATCAGCTTTTAGCTCTTTGGTAATCTCCTCCTTTCGGATTTGAATCCAAGAGTCTTCCAACTGAGCTATGACAACTCTGTTACTCCAAGATGGCTGCACTGACACAGCTCCTAAAAATGCACTGGTTCCACCAATCTCGGGTCTAAAATCAAACTGACTAAGAGTGAGAAGATCTCGATGTAATGAGCACCTCAAAGCCGAAACCCAATGTCAACACTTCCTGCTTAAAGTATCTGCTACAACGTTCCCCTTCCCCGGATGATACTAAATCGTGAACTCGTAGTCCTTGATAAACTCAATACACCTCCTCTGTCTCTGGTTAAGTTCCTTTTGAGAGAAAAGATACTTCAGACTCTGATGGTATATGAACAACTCAAACTACACTCCATTCAAGTAGTGTCTCCACGCCTTCAGCGCGAATACTACCACTGTTAACTCCAAATCGTGAACGGGATAGTTCTGCTCATGTACCCTCAACTGTCGTGAGATATATGCTACCACCCTTTGAGTCTACATCAAGACGCCTCATAAACCTGCCAATGATGCATCTGTGTAGATCATAAATGTCCTGTCACTGTTCGGAATAGTCAAAACCGACGTTGTAGTTAACTTAGCCATTAAGGTATCAAAGGCCTTCTGGCACTCCTCGTCCCCGTCCCAAATGAACTGTACACCTTTCTTTGTAAGGCGTGTAAGTGGTGTCAAAATCTTTGAGAAGTCCTGGATGAACTTCCTGTAATAACCGGCTAAACCCAAGAAGCTTCGAATCTCTGTCACCGTCAGGCGCTGGTCGTCGGAGGGCAACGGGTCTGGACAGCGAGCAGGGATCGGCGTCGCTGCTGCAATGGAAGGCTCGCGCAGCTGGAGGAGCGCCGGCGAACTGTAGATGGAGGACGAAGAAACTGAGGTGGAGGCTCTGGTGGATCTGAGCGACGACGAAGTTGGGACTGTCCTGGATGAACTTCCTGTAATAACCGGCTAAACCCAAGAAGCTTCGAATCTCTGTCACCGTCTTCGGTAGTTCCAAATCAAGAACTATTGTAAACTTAGTCGGATTCACTACTATGCCCTCTCTGCTGATGACATGGCTGAGAAATCTGACTTCTGAAAGCTAAAACCTGCATTTGCTAAACTTGGCATATAACTGATGCTCCTATAGAGTCTGCAAAGCTAACCGGAGAT
This sequence comes from Asparagus officinalis, assembly GCF_001876935.1. Classification (NCBI taxonomy): domain Eukaryota; kingdom Viridiplantae; phylum Streptophyta; class Magnoliopsida; order Asparagales; family Asparagaceae; genus Asparagus; species Asparagus officinalis. The sequence goes on along the minus strand of NC_033800.1, from coordinate 58,856,207 downwards.
GCTGATCATGATCTACCTCCGATCTAAAATATATGAGAATATCATCGATAAAGACAATTACAAACTGGCCCAAGAAGGGACGAAAAACCCAGTTCATCAAATCCATGAATACCACGGGTGTATTAGTCAACCCAAATGGCATGACCAGAAACTCGAAAGATTCATATCGAATCAGGAAAAATGGCTTTCGGAAAAGTCATCTCCCGAACTCGTAACTACAATAACCCAAATCAAAGATCAATCTTCGAGAAAAATATTGCGCTTCGCGCAGCTGATCGAACAATAACCCAAATCAAAGATCAATCTTCGAGAAAAATATTGCGCTTCGCGCAGCTGATCGAACAAGTCATAAATCCTAACAAATCCGGATAGTGAACTTGTTCACATCATAATAATCTACACATAATCATAGGTTACCGTCCTCATTCTCCTAAAGAGGATGAGTGATCCCATAAATAAAAAGATACTCCAGCGAGTAATACTCTAAGATAATAACTCATTTATCTAATTTTATCTGTAGCTCCCTTATCTCAGTAGGTGTCATACGATAAGGTGCTCGGGATATTGGTATTGTGTTCGGCTGCAACTCAATGCAGGAAACAACCTCTCTTACTGGAGGAAATCTAGGTATGTCCTGAAAGATATCCTGATACTCTGAGACAACTCTGGTCTCACACAAATCAGCACTCTGGTCCCTCAGTATCACCTACTCGACATATACCAGAAATGACCCACATTCTGATCACCCTGTGAGGTTGCTACTATCTATACAAATCCAACAAATGCTCACAAGCTGACTGTTTCAGTACAACAGTCGACACTAACAGGGTATGATGATAGCTAATCCATACCAAGAAAAAAAATATCAAAATTTAACATCAGCAACACGATCAACTTGATGACGAACTCAGACTCATCTAGTCTGATGACACATCTCCTACAGATATAAGGGACACCTCCCCTAGAGGAGTAGAGATTGACAACGAAATATCTAAGGAATATGCTAAAAGTTGAAACCTATCAACGAAGGCATGAAAGATAAGGGATAAGCGAATTTCTAAATCAAACTAGATCCGAGCTGAAAAGGAAATCACGAAGAAAGTTTCGCTCGTACCCTGATCACGCCGTACTGCTGAATAAACTCTGCTGGTGGTGCAACAAATATGGGATCATCTGTCCTTTAGGAATCTCCTGGATAATGCAAATCTGGCCTGCTGGTCCCTAAATCCTTGGATTAACAAGTAGTGTCTCTATTTTCCCGCTGTTGGCCAAAATTGTGACTCTGAGACTATCGACCATAACCTCTATCATGCTGGCTTTTTGCTGGTATACTGCGACAAGTCTTTTGCTCTTGTTCGATCTTGTTGTGATTGTAACATGTACTCTGAACTCTACGCTACTTCGGTGATCTCGAATCATATCGTGCTCCTTTCTTATATTGTCCTTGTTGCTGGGTAAAAATCATTCTTCCGCTGCTAGGATTCTCTAGATTCCGTAATAGTTCTCTCGCCATTGTCATTGTCACTATTCTAGTTTTGATTTCTTCCTTCACCACGGGTATATCTCCCTACTTTACTTAGACTAGCTCTAATTGCTTGTTAAAGTATTAACTAAAATTCTCCCAAATAGATGATAATTGCTACCCCGACAAAAATCTTGATGTCATTGCTATCTTCTAGCGATGTCCTCAATGCTTAATACATCTAACTTCTGCTTGGTACTAAGTCGACGTTCAAGAAATTTTCACATACTCTTTCCTTGTGCCTTGAAACTCCGGTGCTCTTATTATCTGATATCTTTCTTACTCTCTCATGGCTAAACATCCTGCTCTGCGGCTATATAAACAACTAATTATAGTGGTGATGCCTTCATAAATATTGCCTCTTTACTTTCACGATGGGTACAGCCGGTGATGGAACTCCTGAAAGTGGTACTGCTGACGGAAATAGATACACATATTGCTCCTCGAGTGTTGTAAGATCTTGCTGCTAATGGTGCCATGGAGTCGATCAAATACTGTGGTGCCTGCTACGGCTCGGCTCTGCATGCCCAGCTCTTCACGTACGAGTTTTACCTCGACCATATCCTCGTTTCGATATTTATAATATCAAAAGGAGAGCTAAATTATCACTAAGATATACGCATATATCGTCCTCACTCATACTAGGAAATCCTTAGCAGACTCTATACATGAATCCTAGGAAACTCTAATCTAGCTCCATGACTCGACATAGTATGATCATAAGAATACTGGAACTAGAGCTCTGATACCAACTGTGACGCTCCTGGGTTCACACAAGGCTGCAGTCCAAGGTGAAACCAAAAATATCAAACCTATCATGCACCACACCGTGTAATAACATGTTTTACCATCACAATTACTATCTTTCTAGTAGAGTCAACAACAGGTGTAGGTACAAAAGCAAGTAAAAGATAATACAAGAGATATATGATGAAATAATAGAGATAAAAATAATATTTTATCATCCAACATATAAAAATATAAAGTGAATCTCTGAAATAACTAATAATAGAGATAAAAATAATATTTTATCATCCAACATATAAAAATATAAAGTGAATCTCTGAAATAACCAGTCTGGAGATCTCAACAAGTCTTAAATATAGAATATCTGATAAAAGGAAATAAGGCACACAGCCTTTACAACTTCTAGAACATAACTCTCAAATGTCTAAACAAAATGTCTACAGTGAAGCTCCATAAATAAAATAAAACTACAAATAAAAGATGGACGCTAATATGTATCGCCATCAACCTGCGACTCTCCGTGCACCTGGCTCGTTACCTGAAATGGGACGGGACAACGAGCGTCAAAGCGCTAGCGAGCAACACCACAACCAACCCCAAGGGAGAGGGCTCGTTGCATATAAAAAATACAGTTAATACATATATACATAAAATCATTGATCCTAACAATAAGAGGATTTTAGTATTTAGGAAATTACAACACGAGCATAGGTACGTCAAGCGAAATAATCCAAACAAGGAAACCCTCATGTATATACCTTATATCTCAAATTGTAAATCCATAAATAGCAAACCCAAGATCTAATACAGGAATAATAAGATAAAGAAGACTAACCCATCTCAGAACTCAAATACCATGTCATGTCAAAACCCACATAAGTGTCATGTCCAGCCTATGTAAGTGTAAGTGTTATACTCAAGGTTTAAACATGTATCCAACACATGGACTAAGACTAGGTGTAGTGGATGCCCAACACATAGACTGCATATATAAATTTTTGTCCAACACATGGACTAAATGGTGAATGTCCAACACATGGACTGAATATAATGAATGTCCAACACATGAACTGAATATGATGAATGTCCAACACATGGACTACACATAATAATTGCCCAACACATGGACTGAATAAAATGTGTAGAATATCGATGAGATATATGAAAAGGATGCATAAACACTAATTTCAAACGTGTCTCGGTGTGCAAATCTAAACTCATGTCCGTAAGCCATCTCATATATGAAGATACATAATAGACAATAATTTCTAACGCCAAATATTCGAGGTGACTCCTCGTTCACATTAAAGCACACAACAAAAATAAACATGCACAAACTATGCCGGCGATCAACCGAAATAGGCATAAACCCTTCATAGGTTTCTATCTTCTTCGAAACAAATCTAGAAGTGACATAATTATTTTTTAAGCATAATATTACTGATATCAATATATATGAAACAACATGAAACGAAATATTAGCATGTAAATATATCATCGAAACCCTAAACATTTATATACACATGTTTGAACGCTTTAAAAGCAAAAACTTGTGATTTAATTCATAATTAATAAATTTTAGATCTAAAATTTGTCAAGGTTACTATTGTAATCAATTAGAAAATCATAATAATGTATTCTCACTTCATAAGTTATAAAGATTTATCTTTTGTACACTAAAAATACGATTTAGGCTCGAAAAATCCGAATAAAACTTAATAAAATATACAAAATAAAAGGGTACAGAGTTGGGCGAGATGTTACTCACCTCAGATGCTGAAAAACTCCTACCACGTGAAAGAGAACCAATCCCCTTCGCTGCACTGCACAAAACCCACTGAAAAATCCTCCAAAATCCCTCAAAATCGCCAAAGAAAAGAACTAGGGTTTGAGAGAGGAGAAAAGGGGCTACTAGGGTTTGGAACACAGGAGAAAACAGGTGTTTTTCATGTTTAAACATGTGTGTATATGACAGGAAACTCGAAAAACTACAGCCCAAAACCCGAAACCCGAAACTGGAAAATCCAGTCTGACTAGAAACATACTCTTCGGTATTTTAGCTGTAACTTTCTCATCCGACCTCGGAATAAGGTTATTAAAGATTTATTGGAAAGCTACTGAAGATATCTACAACTTCTTTTAAGTTTTTCCATATTCACAATGTATCAGTGTGTAAAATACAAAATCTCTCTACTGATTATAAATTTTTAGATTTATTCATCGAGCATGATTTGTGCATTTGCTCTTATATATATACACATATATACATTAAATTGATCTTAAATCAATTCCTAGCATATTCAAACATCATAATATGTTGTTTATAAATATATAACATATTTATTATTATTTATTATAAAATATTCAAATTTTTTGGGGTTTTACACGAACAAAGCCTTTTTCATTTTCTCTGTGTTAACACGGTGATCATCTTAACTTGTCAAAGGTTGAAATTAATGTTGTCATCAAACTTCTCGATATCCCACTTCATAGTGGTTATCGTCATTATTATGGTATTTCTACTCGTCCGAGTATGAGTCAATGCCAAGTGTGGGACGAGTGCACTTTTGCATATTATGCCCTAATCAATTTGATGGCCAGAGATAGATAGGGATGACGATGCAACTGACTTGAATGGCGGTACTTATCACCCCCCCCTTCTTTTCATTTGTTATCGAAGATGACTCACCACGGGTCCACGCGACCATTTGCCAGACGCCTTGCGCAGCCGACTTGAAAGGCGTTACTACTCGATGAAGTTAAAGGACAACTTCTACTTCGAGTTTATCCTCTATGACAATGTGGCAACATCGTATTTAATGCTTGGCAAGTGTCATCATGACTCCAGCCTTGATAGTCTTCATGACTTATCAGACCACGTCAGCACCGTCATATCTTTAGTTCTTTCCCATTTAATGATGAGAAGATCTCTCCTCTGGTCTCCAGCCGACACCTGTAAAGTAGGTGCTGACACAGTCGTTAGTCCACAATTCACCACCGCCTCTCCATGCTTAGCCGAAGTGACCAATCTACCCCTTCTACACTTAGTATAAATACAGGTACTATTCAAACTTTTAAAGGGTTCTGAAAATCAGTTAAAAACACTGCACAATAACATGAATACATAGAGTTATTATTTTCCCGTTCAAGTTCATCAACTAACTTGACTGTTAGAGGTACAATGGAGGAACCTATCCCCGCCCTCTCACGAATTCCTACAGTGCTAGTTTTTCAGCTACGTCACTCAAGAAACAGACATAAAGTCAGAGAAGAAAGCGGCTCCCTCATCAACTTGAATGAAACTTATCCAAACACGAATATATATTGACTATGTGATCATTTGACATCAACAATCATCTTCTCGTTTGACGATAGCTAAGGGCTATGATACTAATTTGTTATGATAAATCCCCAGGATAAACTATATCAATCACACAAAAGTATAAAAAATATCGAGAATACACGAACACAAAGATATATGTGCTTCAGCTTGTAGCCTACATGCACGGGCGAAGGAGGAGAATAGCTTTCCAAAATTGTGAGGAATATAATGTGGAGATCTTTCAGTCACTCAATCCAAAATCACACTCTAAAAGCTTAATATAATCTCTTAACTAAAAGAACAAAAGAGAAAAATATTAAATAGGCTTCACAAAAGAACTCTCTCTTCTTGATTGGTACTTTGTAGACTGATGATCGTAATTGGCTTGAAAGAATGTACATATATGGCCTTGGAGACCCTAACTTCTTGCTGTCCACAGAATATGAGTTCTAGTTGGAATAAAAGTCCACGTGTTCTATTGCCTAATAAGAATCTAAGTAGGAATATCAATTGTTTATCCTTGTCAAAATAGAAATTTAAATTCGTATAATTATTCAATACTCCCATAAGATAAAGGACTCCAATTGACTACAGCCTCTACTAAAAATATCAGATTGAGTATTAGAGTCACAACACAATATAGTTATATGGACATTAGGGTTTCCTTATGTTCATAGTCTTTTTATGTAATAATAACAGTTGTCTTTTATTTTTGGAGTTAGAATTTAGAAATCTTTGCATCTGTCCTCTATATAAATGGTTGGCTTTGGTTCTTCCCTATATTAATGCATGTAGTGAATGACGGTGTGGTGAATGACAGTAAGGCCCAATCTTCACCGTCATGGATGTTTGCAAAGAAAGTCATGTATCCCTAATGACAGATCTTAGGCTTTCTTTTTCTCTAACTAAAGGACATATTTCGTGTCCTCTTTTGTACATACATATATATATCTTTGTTAATGTGCGGGCATTTAGTCCCCTATTTTTAATCTCAAAAAAAAATCTTAGCTGTACACTATTAGGATATTGTGAATGTTGTTAAATAAATCTGTCATGGCAAAAATATCCCTCCATAGAAATGAATATAAAAAGATGGATAGTAAGTATAGTCGTAAATATGACAATTTATGGGATCAATACAATTATAAAAATATCGCGTGCTAATCACATGTGCATATTCTTAGAAATTTTCTCACATGCAACTAACAGAATGTACTGGCATGCCAGTTTTTTACAATTTGGGATATAAAAGTGCTTTTTTTTACAATTTAGTGTATTAAAATGCTATTTTTTTTACCACTTTGGACATTTAATTGTAAAAATAATAGGGTATTTATGTGCCATTTAACCCAATCAATGCTCTAACTTGAAGTTTTTATATAGTAGCGAAAGATGCACTAAGATAATAGGATGAAAATCATGTGTATGAAGTGACAACTCATTTAGCAAAATTAGATATATTAAATGATACTAATGTGGTGAACCTCACCCAACTACTCACATCAAAACATGTAGAGCTTATTATTTCATCTCTTGGTAATTCATTTAGCTAGATGAGCTGTCACCTCATAATCATTAAATCTGAAATATTAATATTGAAACATTCTAAGTTCAAACTTATACTAGATGACAATACAACATTTGCTTATTGTTAATGCTGATATTTGATCATCCAATATAAAATATGCATATAAAATATGCATATGACAGGATAGTTGATGGTTAAGATTAATAGATTGGATCATTCTTTACAAAACTTGCTCATCATAGGACCCTTATCCTTTGTTGGAGGAGGCGTGAACTAAGAATAAAACCAACCAAAGGAACAAATGCAACAAGTCTTAACTATGCTCATAATTCCACGAGTCATACAGTACAAGACTCATGAGGGATAGACTTTAAAAGAGTATTGTCACTTGCGTGTTGATCTATCATGCACAGAAACAGCACATCTTTTATCCTTATGGAAGAAAATAGCTTGTCAGACCTTGTGTTTTGTAAATGTAGTAATGTGAGGTTGCAGAAGACACGCAAGAATCTAAGTAATTGAATTTTTTTCTATTTACATACGTTTTTCTTGCCTTTACTTGCTCTCAGCTCTAGTTCTCTACTGTGCATTATTTTTGGCCTTAATTAGTTCACTGTGGAGTCATTTGTTATTGGTATGTTATCTCTCAGTCGTGTGCTGCACATACTCAGAGGTTACATATCTTCTATCAGTGTATATTTTCATCAGTCCCCACCAAAAACACTTGGCACTCTTTAAGAAGCAATAAATAGCTCTGTGGTGTCTGCAAACTTTATGCAATAAAAATTCAGGGTTCAAAAGTTGGGACGTCGGAGAAGATCAGATTGACAAACTCAGTAAAACTAGTTGAGTATTATATAGTTCGACATTTGATATGTGAATGGATACAAATATATTTTATCTCTAAATGTGATTAAAGCTTTTCTCAGGAGAAAGAAAAGATGATAAGAGTGATTATAATATCAACTATTCTCGGGGAAATATAGAATGTAGGTTTTGAGAAATAGGTTCTGTAATTGGTAACTACTAATCTAGGCTAAAACCTTAGCCGAGTTAGTTTCGATCCATGGAGGGATGTGGATAAGCTCTAACCTGGATAAGAGACCAAGTTTGAACTAAACAGAACGTAGTTTGTGGTTGGTCAAATTTTAGCCGAACTAGAGCTAAGCCTTAGTCAGATATTCTAGAACTAAGTAAGTCGGTGGAGAAGTTGCGGAACACTCCCTCGGTTGCATGTTATTCCGAAAAAGGGGGTAAAAATAGGGGAATGATTCATGATATATTAGTAATAAATTGGGGGGGAAATTAAATGACTGTTAACTACGGATGGAGCTCTGTTGTTGACTGAAAGCTTAATTCTCTTCTTCTGTACGTTATTATAGTGACAGGAAAGTAAGGGACAAAAGAAAGAAGCAGTGCTAGTGAGGGGACTTGTTATTGAGTGCGTGATATTAGATGGGAGAAGTTTTTGACACATAGGTATAGGCCTATGTATTGTCGATGTGAATGAAAAATATCACTTCATGAATATTGATGTGACCAAAAAACATCACTTTTCTGTATGTCTGATAGCCTACCTACTAGGGGTGCACAATTGTCTCCACGTCCGCAGAAATGTACATTATTAGTAAGTTGATATGTTTACTTAAATCTATAATCAATAAGTTATAATTATGATTAGGTTATATAGTGAAATACTCATATACGCCTTGTTAGAATTAATATAAAACTACAATCATTGATCCTCACCATAACTTCGGAGTTTTGGTGTAATGCTTAGAGGAACTAAATTTAAGATGATATCAGAGCAACCCAAGTTCAAATCCCACTGGCCACGAATTAAATACGGATTTCTAAAATTTGACACCACTACGTGAGTCTAGGTTTCGACCTATAAAAAAGGGCGCTCGACTTGCGGGAGCATGTTAGAATTAATATAAAAGTATATAATCCTTGATTCTCACCATAACTTCGGAGTTTTGGTGTAATGGCTAGAGGAACTAAATATAAGACGTCTTTGAAAAATCCGAATATGTATTAGTTATACAACTATAATTATTTATTACTTAGATTAATAGATTTTAAACTAATTTAATGATTAAGAGATCTAATTTAGCTTTTCAGGTATAGTGAACACATTAAGGAACTCTCTTGCATCATATGAACTAATTTTTAATTATATTATCTATTTTTCTCATATCCATGTTGTATCTACATGCATATCCGCATATATATCTATATATCTGTATTCGTATCCGATTTTAGTGGATATGGATGAGTTTTCCTTATCATCGAAATATATGTATATTCATATTCGTATCCATGATTGGTAAGTGAATCATATGGATATAATAAGCATCATATCCGAGCCACTACCAACTCATCCTTTGAAATATTTATTATTAAGAAGGTAGAGTAATTATATCCATTATTCTTCTAAATAAATCTAAGAAAATTGCCAAATTTATTACATTTGGAATCACAAGTCATATTCCAACCGTTCACGTAACGAGAAACTAATTGCTTTCTCTATCCATTTAAGTTTTCAACTGTTCATTCAACAACAAGGAAACGGTGGTTTTTAAATTCATAATTTTAGATTACCATGTCTTTTTGTTCCTGTATGAACAAAGGGTGACACTAGGAGCACATCCCCAACCACACCTCCAACCACACACTCTCTCTTATTGCTACAGTGCACCGTGCCCCACATGAGATTTTAAATTTTAAAAATCTCATATGAGATCCGGTGTATTGTAACAATGAGAAAGATGATGTGATTGGAGGTGTGGTTGGGGGCATGCCCCTATCAATTTCCATGAACAAATGCTTCCGAACAAAGTAGGCGGGGGGAAAGTACAATATTGCAAATCAAAAGATTCTTAGGCATTGAGATATGATCGCCCATGCTACACGCGTGCAGTCTAATAGTCAAATCCCCAACGACTCCCCCGACTTAACAATTAGTCTATAGGAATTTTAGCATTATTGTTTCCCCATAAATATTATTGCAATTTGCATGATTTTGATAAGCGAACAAACAGTTTATTTGTTTGGTCTGATAGCTACTCCGAAATCTGTATTTATTGACGTGATAGTCACATGTATAAAATGTTGCCTATATTTTTATAGACAGGACACTGTCTTTTGTAGATACAAAAATGAAAAATGCAATGCTCCACAACTGTAATCTAAAGATATTTGTCCTTTAACGAGCTAAAATTAACGCTACAGGCGTAGTGGCATCCATTTTTCTCATTCCTAATCACAAAATACTAATATCTTACGATCAAAAGTCCCTCTATTATTATTACTTAACATTAAGTTGAAAAAACAGGATAGGTGGAAACACAGTATCACTCTTCTGGAGTTATTCACCCCTAGTCCTAACTGGGCAGCAATTGCTGCCTCAAAGAGTGTGCAATGTGGGTCTCATTGTGTTGTGCTTTGACACCACTTATTGGGATTCCGAGAGCAAACACAAACACCGAGAGAGAATGCCAAACACAATAAAAAATAACGACACGAACACAAACAAACGAATTTTACGTGGTTCGGCTAGTTGCCTACGTCCACCGGACAAGGGGATGTGTTTTCACTAATAGAGAATGGAGAGTACAAATAGAGATTACAAAATCACTCAAATCTCTCAAACAAATCTCTTTAATCTCTCAAACAAAACCCTAAACCAATAGTTCAGAAAAAACTCTCTTTTTTGTGCTCCAAATAACCCTTTGACTGCTCCACAAAAACCCTAAAACGTGTTTGTATTTATACCAAACACTAATCCCAAACAGAACAGGAAAACCAAAACTGGGCCTGACCCGACTGGCGATCGACCGCAGAAATCGTCGCGGTCGACCGACCAAAAAGACAGAAACCTAATATCGACCAGGGTTTGGCGGTCGACTGCCAAAATCGTCGCGGTCGATCGTCACCAAGTCCAGAAAACTCATTGAGGATGTGCACATTTCCGGTCGACCGCCCCAAAGCTCGTGGTCGACTGGCAAGCACCCAAAGCTCTACCTGCTCTAAAAATCATGTTCTTCTCTAATGTTTTCGCCATTTCTATAATTGTCCACATCGGCAAAGTTTTTTTAAAACTGAGCCGACACCAACTAAACCAAATGTCCCACTTGTTGCGTCCAGTACGAAGTGGAACAAATCCATGACAACGAACTCAATTCACAACAAATCAAGACCCAAACGAGAATGCAAACAAACTCCAAATATCGGTATCAACTCACCAAACTGGCTGCATCATAAAATGACTGTCTACGTATCCTTTTGTCTAAGAAATCAAGCCTCACGTAGTTCACCCAATGGCCTCCAAAGGCCCTCAATCAATTAGAAGGATTCTTAATCATTCATAATCATCACCAATAAATCTGCAGGTGATAACTCTCCCACTGGCCTCAAAGTGTAACGAACCAAACACAGCCACCTGAGGTGAACCAACGGCCATAGCCAAATTCGAAATGTGTCCATCAGCTGCACTCGAATCAACAAACTCATCATCTGTATCAACACCAACATGATTCCCAATCTGTGTCACCTCAGTTGGAATTCCAAACAATACAGAATGATCTGGAGTTCGTGGAGTGATATCCACCCAACGTGGAGTAGCATCACTCTCTACCCCCTGTGATATCCCAATGATCTGTCCAACACTCTCCACCTGCTGAGAGTCAAATATAACACTACTGCTTAGAACAATATCAGAGTCCCATACCTGATAATCAAACACGTATCTGAATTCCAAATGTGCACTCGGATCAAACTTTACATCCTTGATGTGACAATATGTTGGGCATCTAAATATCCGAAGCAACTCAAAATCTGAAACAGCTCCACCAGATCCAAATACACCAATCGCAACAGACAGCAACCTATGAATAAGATGACTCAAATATGTCAAAGCCTCATCACCAAGACTCATTTGCAATCCACTGCTTGACATTAAACACCGATCATCCTCCAGCAAGGAATGACTCATAAAATCTGTCACCTCATCTCGTTGCCCCAATGTTTTCTTTCCAATGAAGTGTCTCAAACTGCCTTGAGCTAGGAACAAATGCAGAAACGGATCCCTCTTGAACTTTTCACCAAACTCAAAATGAAGTATTTTTCCCTTTCTTCCTATACACTTCTTCCACCTGTTATTGACTACTAGGACTTCACTCTAACAGGACTTGGTTGCAACCCATAAATACCTAGAATAGTCTCCAACATAGGAAACCAAATACCTCACCATGATGCCTCCTTGGAAGGCTCCCAAACGTCTACGTGAACATCATCTAGAAGGCCCTTCGCTCGGTGAATAGAAGTGTCAAACTCCACATCGGTTCTCTTGCTCACATCAATATGTTCATAGGTCTTCAAACTGCAGGTCAAAGCACATCTCACCAATCCATGCACGGAATCAATACTTGAATATCCTAGCCTCAAACGCCACAGTCTAGCCAAATCAATAGAAGTCGTTAGCTCTCCACCTGTCACCGTACTTCCAATCAAATAATACAAATTGTTCTTCCTGACGCCCTTCATCATAATCATGGACCCCATTGTGACCTTCAGAGATGCATCTTCTAAGATCACCCTTAGACTGCTGTCTCCAAAACTCTAAGTGAAATGATGTTTTTCGACAACTGCGGAACGAAACTCACTTCCTTCAACTCCCTAGTCACACCGTCACACATTCTGATCCGAACTGTTCCTTTAACTCTAATTCTTTCGGTTTGGACTTTTCCCTCTTGCGGTCAATGCCTCTGCTATTGTGTTGTTTGAAGACTCCTTGTCTTTCTTCCTTAGCTGATAATTCACAAGAGTGGTGGTAACCTCACTATACGAAAGAGTCGCTTTCCCATTGATTAGGGTAAGAACGAAGGTTTCATATTTCTCATCTGGTAAGGAACTCAACAATGCATTGTCCTCATCCTCGATCATAACATCCACATTCGCCAAATCCGTAAGAAGCTTCGTGTAGTTGTTCATGTGATCACCAATTGAGATTCCCTTCTTCAACTTGAAACGATAAAGTCTCCTCTTCAAATGCAAGTGATTTTCAACACTCTTTGTCAAATACTTGCTTTCAAGAATCTCCCAAATATTCTTTGCAGAAATCTCATTGATCACATCATATTTTAGATCCCGTGTTCAACAAGACCTAATGACGCCACAAGCCGTCCGATTCATCTTTTTCCAAACATTTTCTTCAATATCATCCGGCTTGCCATCCAATTCCAAAGCATCCTCCAAATTTTGCGCGTTCAGCGCATCCAAAACCTCACATCTCCATAAACCAAAGTTGTTTGTGCCATTAAAATTCTCCATATCTATCTTTGTAGAGTGGATATTCAAACTTTGAATAGACTTCACGCCAGAAGTACCACTCTTAACACTCGATGCATCTTCTTTCCCAGCTATCTTTCCCAAAGCACCAACAAACTAATGCGGAACAAACTGAAGAATAGATCCAAACTGATAAAAGGTAGATTTTTTTTCCAAAAAGATTTCACCTTTATCTCCAATTAAAACCCTAGAAGAGCTTCCAAAGCGATCTACTCCTCCACCAAACCCCAAGCGAGCCTGAAGCTCTAATACCACTTATAGTGCGGCGGCGCAGCAGAATCCACAAAGTTGCCGAGAGAGAAGACACACAAAATCAAATCAAAAATAACAGCACAAACTCAAAACAGGAGATTTACGTGGTTCAGCAAGTTGTCTACGTCCACGGGGCAAGAAGGGGAGAGGTTTTCACTATTAGAGAGAGAGAGAACACAAAATAGAGATACAAATCACTCACAAACCCTCAAATTAATCTCTCAAACAAAGCTCTCAACTCTCACCAATTTGCTCTCACAAGAAAGCTCAAAATCACCCCGCGGTCGACCGCCGACAAAGTCGCGGTCGACCGTGGCAAACGATAGAAACTAAAAATCAATTACAATGTTTGACGGTCGGCCACGGCGTCGACCTGCCAGAGTGCAGAAACACACCTTGTATACTCGTGCACATTTCCGGTCGACCGCCGAAGTCATCGCGACCGACCGTAAGGCCTCCAAAATGTTCCCTTCGTAAATTTGCCTGAACTTCATCGCCGTTGTTCCCGTTTCTACACTATCTATAGTTCTTTTCCTTTTAGTAACTTCTTTGTATAATCTTTGACTGCTGGTTTAGTGTACCGCTAAATTGCATGCATTTCATCATTAAATTTTTTCGCATAATATTTGCTGAGATTTTTTAAACAATCTTATGTAACATTTTGGTTAGGGTTATATTCAATTATCTTTAAGTAGACGTGTTTTCATAATTAGATTAGTGTTACCCCATGCCTTCTCAATTAATTCTCGATCGCTGATTATATTTTCATTATTTTTTCCACTTTTAAACTTTGATTTAATATGTTTCATGGTTAAACTTGGGAGTATGCATGATTATAGACTTTATGTTGAAACATAATGGAAGATGTATAAGCCTTTTTACTCTTCTACAATTATTCTATCAAGCCAATGATGAAAATAAATAATCACCTTTCGAAGACATTGGACATGACATGAGAACAATTTATGCTTAAATACTATGCATACATGTTAAGTACTACTGGTGATCTATTCTAGGCATAGAGACGTGTGGGTCTTAGTTAAAATGGAGTTACTTGAATATGAAAATTCTCATGAAACTGCATCAGCTTTTGATAATTATTTTACTTCCTTATTTTAGAGAAGTTTTCATATGATAAAAAATGACATAATAAGATATTGTGTCTTTCTAACTACTCTATGAAATCTATAACACTTTTCTATAGGATATGGTCACATCTGAAGAACCCACACCTGATACACGTATGGACATAAGTGAGGGCTATATATGAAACATCTCGAAGACGAAAGGGCAAGTTGAAAAATTTGAAGGAAACCGACCCTGATGACTATGTTCCTCTAGCTCAATTAGTAGTTCGCGGAAAAGAGAGTTTGAAGCAAAGAACACAAAAAGTTGCGATCAATCTTGCACCATCGAATGTAAAACGAACCCCAACGCCTAAAACACCACTCAAAACTGACACTGGTACTTTCTATTCTTTTACTCTCGCTTGCTTTTCTAACCATTTGTTGCTGATAGGGGTGAGCATGGTTCGGTTCAAACCGAAAAAACCGACCGAACCGACCCGAACTGACCCGAAAAAAGTGGTTTTATGAGTAAGGCGGTTCGGGTCGGGTTGACAATTTTTCAAACCGACCCGATCCGAACCAACCGAATATATTTGTGCCTTTGATTTGTGGGTTTACTGCTGTGTTCGATCACCATGAATAGCAGTTGCAGAGAATTGATTCATACATAACCAATGTTCTAATGAGTCAGCTCCTTTTTTTTGTCTCCACAAAGACCAAAGTCAAAGCTTACTGCACAAAGACAAAGCAAGTCCGTTACTAAAAAATTACAACGTCAGAGTCTAGTATTTAATCCAAAAGGACAAGTTACTTCACTTAAAAACAGTATACATACATGAGCAAGAATAATAAATTGAAGTGAAGTTAAAAAACAAATACATGCTGGCATAGGGTAATAATAATATATAAAAGATAAATTGAAGTGAAGTTATACTTGATGAAGTTAGAACCGAACAAACCGAACCGAACCGCGAACCGATTTGTAATGGTTTGGTTCGGTTTTGAATTGTAGGTGGTTCGGTTCGGTTGTTCAAATTTTGGTAAAAACCGACCCGAACCGAACCATGCTCACCCCTAGTTGCTGATATATTCTTCTAATCTTCTTCATGGTTATAGCAGTAAGCATTTTAAAGAGGGAATTTTTTTAAAAAAAGACCGTTTTTGCTAAATAATTAATAAAGTCGATCATTTTGCTAATTATTTAGTAAAATTAACCTCTTTTTGGCCAACAGACCAAAAAGATGTCGATTTTAAAAAACACTCAGCTCAGAACATACGGGACTACTAGTCCTGTATGTTTTGGATGAACTAATCACAGATTAGTGATCATAGAAAACATACGGGACTACTAGTCACGTATTGGACACTCATTTGATCTCACAATCCCTGATTAGTTCACCCAAAACATACGGGACTAGTAGTCCCGTATATTCTAAGCTGGGCGTTTTTTTAAAATCGACCTTTTTTTGTTGGAAATTTATCAAAACAAATGTTATAGCATGTAAATTAAATCCGAATTAAATAAGAAATTAAATCTAAAGATAAATAATATAAGTTAGAAAAATCAGGCCTGATGGGAAGCAGTTGTGTAATCACTGCCCTAAAAGATTGAGAACCCGCCTATCGCCCTGACGCAAATGGTTCCCTCCCCCTAGCGGTAAAAGCCCCAGAAAACGATCGGCCTCCGTACTCGGGCGAGAGTACAGAACTACAGCTCAGATGAAGAAGATTGCCCATAAAATTAATAACAAAATATATAGAGGGGAAAAACAAATTCTTTAAAAACAGAGGAGAGGAGAAAAAGTTTTTTTTCTTGTACTTGTGGAATGTGAATAAGGGGTGTGCATTTATATGGTTGAGGGAGAGAGAATTCTTTTTCAATTTCCGATGTGGGACTAAAACACAAAGACAAAATTGTCTTTTCTCAATAAATATCCAACAGTCCCCCAAAAGGCAATATTGACTGAAAACTCAAAACCAATAAATAAATCAAGAAATCATAAAACAAATATAGGTTGGGCAACCTATCGTATCGTGAATTCGGGAGAGGTAGCTTCCGGCTTTAAACATTTCCTTAGTGAGTTTATCACCACCTGAGGGACATAATGGAATAGGCCTTGAATTAGGCCCCTTAAATCAGGTATTGATAAAAACACACACAATACATTTTTATCTATTGAGCAAAACAAGTTGAGCATTAAAGGCCATGCTCACAATAACCGACTCATGAGAGTTTCTAGGGGTTAGCCCAACCCCCCTAACCGCGGTCATCACGGTTTCTCTCACGTAGGTAAGTCCTCAAAATATACTACAGCTGTTTATTTAATACCCCCCATAATACACACGTTGGACTTATTAAGAGTAAAACTCAACCTAGCCACCTGTATCATAAGAGCATCGTCATCATAGAGAAAGGGTAGTAGCACAAGCTACATAGTGATATATGAATATATCAGGGTCGATGCTCCACATGAGTGTCACTAGTCCAGCTTGTTTCTACCACATTGAACCAACATTGGGACTAAGTCTCCAAATAAGGGTTGGGCTACCACTGTCAGTGACCTCTCTTATGGACTTAACCCCATCTCTCTCGATGAATCCAGAACCACACTCCTGGATAATCCTTTAGTCAAAGGGTCAGGAAAATTCTTTTTAAATTTTATAAAGTCTAGAATCACAGCTTTGCCTAGTATCCGTTGTATATATTTATCAAGTTATTTTATAATTAGTCCTTTATTTGACATTAGGTCCCCTTCTTGTTTAAGTCATTTTTCAAATAATTCTTTCCAGGAAAGAGTACAGGAAGCAAGAGGAGGGATTGATTTGAAACAACTTATAAGGATAAAGGGACCTAATATAACAATTTATTATTATTATTTGATGGACTAATTTCAATATAACTTTTATTCATCATATAGAAATAAGTTATAAGATATATCTCTTGATTTGATTTTCCAGGATATTGATTTATCACATCTCCTATAACTAGACATATTAGTTAACAGAGCATATTTATATCAATTCTGATCATTTTTTGAAATCTCAAGAGAAAACATTATACATGTAGTCAAATGAAGAGCTATAAAATTACTCTTTCTAGTCACTATTAAAAATGATAGGACATCAAAATATGTTAGCATAAAAGATCATGGTCTATGATCGTAATCTATGTCTGAAGATGTAACTGCATAGTGTTTGTGCATATTAGAATTTGACCTTAGAGCATCTCCAACAGCTTCCCCAAAAATTTCTCCAAAATGGGGAATCAAATGTCATATTCCCCAAATTATTTTTGCTCCAACTCCAACAACTTCCCCATTTTGAAGAATCATGTATTTATTACAATAATAAAAATATTCTACATCTTTGACTAATAAATAATAAATTATTTTTTATTTGAAACTTTGAAATAACGGCTAGTTTCCAACGGCTAGTTTCTAACGGCTACTTTACAACGGCTAGTTGACTTCTATTTTTGTCTATATATATAAGAACAAATCTGGACACTTTTGTTATCTCATTCTCACATTCTTTGCTTCCTCATCTTTGCTTAACTTTGAAAATATATTTTATGGCTCGTCGTTCGTTGGCTAGTCGTTATCTAGTTGATACGTTCATGGATGACGACGACAATATTGACGACGAATATGAAGAATTGTTACTTGCTCAAATAGAAGAAAAAGGTCGTGCCAACCAGAGTTCTAGAGGAGGTCATCGTGGTTCTATTATGGGTCACTGTATTGTTAATGTTAGGAATCTTGACCCCAAGATTAGTTTATTTTGATAATAACAAATATTATATATTGTGTGTATTATGTGTTAACATTTGTTTTGCAGTATCAGAACTATATCAACAATTATTTTCAAAGAGATACTCAAGACATAGATGAGTTCAAGGCAAAATGAAGCAAAGAAGAAAATATACTTTATTGTCAAAATGTAATTTTATATTTTCTTTGCTTAGCATTTTGTACAAACCTTGATCACTCACACACATGCACACACATAGTTCCGGCCGATTATGTTGATGAGTATGTGCAGATTGGGGAAAGCACCGCTATTGAAAGTCTCAAAAAGTTCGTCACAGCAGTTGTCGAAGTGTTTGGTGATGAGTACTTAAGGTCGCCAAATAGTGATGACCTTAAGAGATTACTTGCAATAGGTGAACGACGCGGCTTTCCTGGGATGCTTGGAAGCATTGATTGTATGCATTGGACATGGAAGAATTGCCCTACTTCTTGGCATGGTATGTTTACTGGCCACATTCATGAACCCACTATTATTTTAGAAGCTGTAGCTTCATATGATTTGTGGATATGGCATGCTTTCTTTGGATTACCTGGGTCACTTAATGACATCAATGTGTTAGAGCGGTCTTATGTATTTAGTGGATTGGATGAAGGTAGTGCCCCTCATATTAGCTATAAAGTCAATGGGAGGCCATATGACATGGGATATTATCTTGCTGATGGTATATATCCATCATGGGCAACATTAGTGAAGACTATTCCAGCTCCACAAGGAAATAAGCATCGACATTTTGCTAAAGAGCAAGAAGGGGCAAGGAAAGATGTTGAGCGCGCATTCGGAGTGCTTCAATCACGTTTTGCGATTGTCCGAAACCCGGCAAGACTTTGGGATAAGGATAACCTAAAACATATTATGATGGCATACATAATTATGCATAATATGATTGTCGAAGACGAGCGTGATGACCATGAGCGTATTCGTAGACTAAGGAAGATACATGATATCGAAGAAGAATATGACCATGTTGATGAAATTCCACACATATCACTTTCGTTCGAGCGTACACCAACAATAATGGAGTTCATCGCAAATCGTCATCGAGTTAGAGATAAACAAATGCATACCCAACTCCAAGAAGATATTGTCGAGCACTTATGGAAAAAACATGGAGCCAATTAGTGATTTGCTTTCTTATATAAATCAATATTATGTTGTTTCAACTTCATTGTAATGTCGTTAAATTTATGAAGAATATTATGTTGTTTCAACTTCATTGAGTAGTAGCATACTTGGTCAAGATAAAGTTACTAACTCTACTGTCAACAATCAATTTCAAGATAAAGTTATTAACTTATGTGAATATAGCCATGAACTTTGCTACTGGGAACAATGACAAGTTGAATGAATCATTTAAAAAATAACATGATTAACAATCAATTCCACTGTCAACAATTTCAAGATAAAGTTATTAACAATCAATTCCATGGATCCACTGTCAACAATGACAAGTTGAATGAATCATTTAAAAAATAACATGATTATATTACCTCAAACGTCTCAAAAGCTTCATATTCAATATTAACAAAGGTCTCACTTCCAGAAACAGAACTTTGTAGACTGGGAGCAATTGCAGGAAAAAATAAAATAAAAAATGAGTAACAATGGTCAGCAAGCATATAGATTTAGACATGAAATTTAACAATAACATTGTTCAAGGTCCAAACTTGAGAAACAAGATACACTTTTCCTGCTAAACTAATCTCACAACAAAATATTACCCTCTAAATATTCAGCAGCTGAAAAGCTAGAAAGAAAGAATCCAAAACACATAACACAAGTCTCTGAATCCAAAACACATAACACAAGTCTCTGAACAGCATAAAGAATTCAAAGTATCGAGTAATTCTTTTCCAGAATTGGTTCTTCTTTTGATCAAATCCTTTGATTGGATCTAAGCTTGTATTCAGCCATGCGGCTATAAGAAGTTTGTCTTCCTCAGGAGAGAAGTTGATAGTTCTTTGAGATTGTTTTTGTGATTTGTTGCTGCTAGGTGCACATGGCGTCTCTTGATCAGTGTGAGCTTCAGTAGTATATGTCTCTTCAAAAGGAGAACCACTGGAATGGTACTGACTCAATGGAAAATCATATGACAGATGTGGTTCATTGAGATCATCAAGGGACGATCTATTGTTGAGGAGCTCGGTGAAATTCATCTGCAGAATCTCAGAATTGCTTAACCACCAGATATAGAACTACTAAATTGCATGTACATAGAACTATACAAATTATTGTACTCAAGAGGCTTAGAGAATGTGCAAAGAACTATACAAATTATTGATGAGAAAACACGCATATATGTAATCAAAGATCAAAACTAGCATCTACTCTATCTTGCAATGGAACAAATCACCAATATCATCAAACTGAAGCTGAAGGTCTGTGACATATATCGGCACAATTAAAACTATAGGGGCCTATCGACACTTTGACATGACTAAACCAAGCAAGATCGATCAAAAATTAAATAGCCTGTAAGTGAAAACTTGGAAGTAATTAATGACCATCTCTTGTGAACATAATCAAATGTTGCTTCATCCATCACTTGTATCACAAAGAAGTCCTGAAGCTGATAATATAACACGTTGATACATCACTAGATGTTTAGTTCAAAGACTGATAAATCATACACTCCCTCTAATCTACAGCTTAAGAATAGACAGCGACATTGGATCGTGAATATCATAGCTCCATGTTCTTTAGGATGCAAGAAAACATTACTAGATAAATAGCAGCATTTACAAGTACGTTCACTTTTAGCATCACAAAAATCCAAGAAAAGACCTTGGCAAATAATTGTAAGATACAACATGTTTATTATGCTATATCAAAAGATACAATGAAATATGAATCAATATAGAAGCCAAGCAATGTGCAAAGAGATGAATAGAAGCCTGAAAATTTCTGACCAGTTCACATTTAAATTAGAAACAATGTGCAAAGAGATGAATAGCCTGTCTAATATAGTGCTCACAAACTCAAAAACAAAAACGAAAATTATACTCTCTAATAACAGGTCTAGGACATTAATACCCTCTCAGAGCATCTCAAACAATGGAGACACCATAAGGAGGAGGAGAATCAATTCCATTCAATTGCAAGTCATGCAAAGTAAAAAAATAAAAGACATGATAAGAAATAAAAGAGAAATCATCTCCTGTGCTGTCTGAAACAATCATTTTCTATCCTTGATGGTTCTCCATATTACTACTGAACAACATATTCTCCATTCTTCCTACTCATTTCACCCTCAAACGTCAACCTGTGAAAACTTGGAGAAAATCAGCGGCCTATGGGAAGCAGTTGTGCTAATCACTGGCCTATAAGATTGAGACCGCCTATCCGCCGCTGACGCAAAATGGTTCCTCCCCCTATAAGCGGTTTAAAAGGGGGGGGTAAAGCCCCCGAAAAACGATGGCGCCTGACGCGTACTCGGGCGAGAGAGTACAAGACTAATTCAGGCTCAGATGAGAAGCTTGGCCATACAAATTAATGTTAAAGAAATATATAGACGGGAAAAAACAATTCTTTAAAAACAGAGAGAGGAGAAAAAGGTTTTTTTTCTTTGTAGCTTGTGGAATGTGAATAAGGGGTGATGCATTTATAATGGGTTTGAGGGAGAGAGAATTCTTTTTCAATTTCCGATGTGGGACTAAAACACAAAGACAAAATTGTCTTTTCTCAATAAATATCGGCCAACAGTCCCCCAAAAGGCAAATTGACTGAAAACTATCAAAACCACATAAATAAATCAAGAAATTGCATAAAACAAATATAGTTGGGCACCTATGTCGTATCGTGAATTCGGGAAGAGGTAGGCTTCCGGCTTTAAACATTTCTGTAGTGGTTTATGGCAGCCACCTGAGGGACATTAATGGAGGGCCCCTTGAATTAGCCCTTAAAATCAGGTATTGATACAAAACACACACAAACTAACATTTTTATCTATTGACTAAAACAAGTTTGCGCATTGTAAAGGCCATGCTCACAATAACCGACTCATGAGAGTTTTCTCGGGGTTAGCCCAAGCCCCTAACCGCGGTCATCACGGTTTTCTCTCACAAGGAGTGTAAGTCCTCAAAATATCTACAAGGCTGTTTTTTACTACCCCCATAGATACACACGTTGGACTTATTAAGCAGTAAAACTCAACTAGCCACCCTCGTATCAATACAGAGCATCGTCATGGCATACGACGAAAGGTAGTCAGCACAAGCTCTGTGTATATGAATATATCAGCGGCTCTCACGCCTGCTCTCCCACAATCTAGCATGGTACAGCTAGAAAACTTGTTTTCACAACCACATTTGAACTCCGGCCCTCCTCCTCTCCCACACGCCACAGACCCCACGCCCGCGCAACAATCATCCGCGCCACTAAGTCTCCCAAATAAGGGGTTGGCCAGGCTACCCTCCCACCTGTCTCGCTCGACGCCTACCTCCTCTATGGCCTCCTCTACACCGCCGACTCTCTGCGTCGATGAATCCTCCAGAACCACACTCACCACTGGATGCATCCTTTAGTCAGGGCTCAGGATAATCCTCTTTTTAAATTTATACAAGTCCTAGACCACAGCTTTGCGCCTAGTATCCGTTGTATATTTTTCAGTTACTTCTTCATACATTTCGTCCTTTATTTGGACATTAGGTTCGCCTTCTTGCTTTAAGCTGCATTTTTCAAATAATTCTTCTCCAGGAAAGACGTACGCCCAGAGCGAGGCAGGCATGATGTTGCAAACAACTTTTATAAGGATAAAAGGGACGCTAATATACAATTTATTATTATTATTTCGATGGACCTTAATTTCAATATAACTTTCTTATTCATCCATCATAGAATAAGTTATAAAGATATATCTCTGATCTCTGATTTTCGCAGGATATTGATTTCTCCATTCTCCTAATAACTAGACGTCATTAGTTCAGAGCATGATTTATATAATTCTGATCATTTTTTGACAATCTCCAAGAGAAAACATTACTACATCGTAGTCAAAATGAATAGCTACTAAATTACTGACTTTCTAGTCCTATTAAACAATGATAGGACAGTCAAAATATGTTAGCATAAGAGTAATGGTCTTATGATCGTAATCTACTGTTCTGAGATGTAGATGCAAAATAGTGTTTGTGATGATTAGAATTTGAACCTTAGAGCATCGTCCATAGCAGCTTCCCAAAAATTTCTCC
This sequence comes from Asparagus officinalis, assembly GCF_001876935.1. Classification (NCBI taxonomy): domain Eukaryota; kingdom Viridiplantae; phylum Streptophyta; class Magnoliopsida; order Asparagales; family Asparagaceae; genus Asparagus; species Asparagus officinalis. The sequence goes on along the minus strand of NC_033800.1, from coordinate 58,832,422 downwards.
AAAGATGGGAATCAAATGTCATATTCCCCAATTATTTTTGCTCCCAGACCCAGAAACTCCCCCCATTCTTGAAGAATCAATGTATTTATGTACAATAATAAAATATTCTACCCCATCTTTGACTAATAACATAATGAAATTATTTTTATTTGAAACTTCTGAAATAACGCTAGTTTCCATACGGCTATTTTAACGGCTACTTTAGCAACACGGCTAGTTTGACTTCTGATTTTTGTCTTAATAGTATAAGAACAGAATCTGGACAGCCTTTTGTTTATCTCAGTTCTCGACATTTCTTGGCTTCGTCATTCTTGTGCTTACTTTGAAAAATATATTTATGGGCTGCGTCGTTCATCATGGCTAGTCGTTTATCCCTAGTTGATACGTTCATTGGATGACGAGCGACAAATGATTGACGACGAATATGGAAGAATTGTTTACTTGCTGCAAATAGAAGGAAAAAGGTCGTGCAACGTCAGATTCTACGAGGAGGTCATCGCGTGGTTCTACTTATGGGTCACTGGTATTGTTTAATCGTGAATCTAATTGAGGTCATGATAAGACTGTTGTCCGTGACTACGTTTGCCACTCCTTGTCCCAAAATATTGGCTGCGTTCTTTCGAAGGAGATTCCATAGAATGAGCAAGCTCTTTTCATGCGCATAATCAGTGAGTGCCGTCGTCACGCACATACTTATTTGTTCAAACAAGAGGAATGCTGCTGGGCGCCGACTTGCTTGTCATCTCCCACGTCAGAAGGTAACAGCTGGCTTTTCGACAACTTGCCAAATATGGTGTCTCCCGCCGATTATGTTTGGATGTAGCTAGCGTGGCAGATTGGGGAAAGACCGGCTTAATTGAAAGTCTCAAAATGTTCGTCACACCCACGCAGTTGTCGAAGTGTTTGGTGGATGAGGACTTAACGGTCGGCCAAATAGTGATGACGCTTAAGAGATTACTTGTCAATAGTGAACCGACAGCGGCTTTCCTTGGGATGCTTGGAAGCAGTTGATTGTATCAGTTGGACCATGGAAGAATTTGCTACCTTCTTGGCATGGTATGTTACTGGCCACATTCATGAACCCACCCTTATTTATTTTAGTAAGCTGTAGCTTCAAATATGATTTGTGGATTTGGCATGCTTTCTTTGTGATGTCTGGGGGTCACTTAATGACATCAATGGTGTTTTTTTTAAAGAGCGTCTTATGTATTTAGTGGATTGGATGAAGAGGTAGTGCACCTCATATTAGGCTATAAGTCAATCGGAGGCCATATGAACATTTATCTTGCTGATGGTATATATCATCATGGGCAAGCATTAGTGAAGACTATTCAGGATCCACGAAGGAATAAGCATCGGACATTTATTGCCCTAAAGAGCAAGGAAGGGGCAAGGAGATGTTGAGGGCGTCGCATTCGGAACGTGCTCAACTACGTTGCGAGTTGTCGCGAAACCCACTTGAACCCCCCGCCTTGTTGGAAATTTATCAAAACAAATATTATAGCATGTAAATTAAATCCGAATTAAATCAGAATTAAATCTAAAGATAAATAATATAAGTTAGAAAAATCAGGCCTGACGGAAAACAGTCGTGTAATCACTGCCCTAGAAGATTAAGATCCTGTCTATCGCCCTGACGCAAATAGTTCCCTCCCCTCTAGCGGTAAAAGCCCCCGGAAACGGTCAGTGACCGTACTCGGGCGAGAGTACAGAGCTTCAGCTCAGATGAAGAAGATTGCCCATAAAATTAATAGCAAAATATATAGCGGAGAAAAACAATTTCTTTAAAAACAGAGGAGAGGAGAAAAAGTTTTTTTTTTCTTGTACTTGTGGAATGTGAATAAGGGGTGTGCATTTATAGGGTTGAGGGAGAGAGAATTCTTTTTCAATTTCCGATGTGGGACTAAAACACAAAGGCAAAATTGCCTTTTCTCAATAAATATCCAACATTTTTGGCATGTTTGCCAAAAAGAGGTCGATTTTACTAAATAATTAGTAAAATGGTCGATTTTGTTAATTATTTAGTAAAAACGGTCTTTTTTACAAAATTTCCCTTTTAAAGATCGAGAAAAAGAAAGCTACAACAAGTATTCACCCTAAATTACCCTCCCAACAGAACGAGTGATGAAGTATAAGAAAGATGCAACAAAGAGAATGGCAGAGCAAGAAAAGAATCAATAAAAATTTCTAAGGGAAAAGCTGAAAAAACACTAGAATATAAACCAATGCCAAAGGAACAAAAGGAGCAACCCGTGCATATATAAAAAACAAAAACAGCAGCTAGCTAAAGATAAATAGATTATATGCAACAACACTTTTGATGACATGGATAACACCGCCAGAGAATATAATGTAAATCTCTGAATCTTGAAGCTTTGGTATGATCAACTTCATGGTGCTGGAAGTATGCAGTCAATGGTTTTCATTGCTAAAGATGAAAATGTCATTCTTAAACTGCAACACTTTTTTATTATCTTTTTGAAAGAACTAAACATATTGCATTAGAAGATTAAAAAACTTATATATTATTCATACAGTTATCTACAATTTTTTGCATCTTCTTTGTTTATTTTTATGTGACTCCTTGACCTAACCGAAATCAACATATAATAGGGTAACTGCAGACAAGGATTTATACCAATTGGGCTAGCTGAGCACTGGAAATCTATTCTTAACGAGGGTTCAACATATGCTATTTCAAGAGCTTACATCGCTGATTCCAACAATTATGTCAAACTAATTGATCATAAGCATCAATTGACCTTTACTGAGAAGACATCTTCAATCTTACTGCAAGATACAAATATTCCACTAGAACCATTATATAATCTCCAAAAGCTTGATTCCATTCAACAAATTGAAAAGGACAAGGAAATCAAGCTAACTAAAGAACCTACAACAGAGACCGAAATTCTCAAAGGTTATTATCTGCTCTCTTAGTTTTCTCATTGCAACACAGACTGTATTTCTTATACACATCCAGCAATCTTTTATCCTTCAAAAGAGAACTTTGATTCATAGTAATTTTAACATTTAGCAATAACAGCATTCATGTAGCGCACAATGTATGTTCCAGAAGTATAATAGTTTTAATGCATGCATAGCTAAATTGATCTTTTGATATATTACATGTCATTCAGTTTTCTTAGTAATCAATAGATATCCAGTTTAAATCGGTGGCTTGCAATTTTTTTTTTTTTTTTTGAATATAACCAGTGCTACAAATAGAGTATCTCAAACTTGCTAATTTTTTCTTCTTACAAGAGATGTTCTGACACTTATCATTGATGTTCGCCCTCCTACCACAAGACAAACAAAAAAGAAGCCTAATCATTTTGTTGAGGTCTTCATGACAGATGAGACTATATTTCCAAGAGTTAGTGTGCTTACTATCTGGAAGGAAGATTATGAAAGAACTAAAGAGTTTGCTATACCATTTAAGAAACAATTTGTCCTTCTTGCAAGTGGCCTCAGAACAAACAATTTTCGCAGTATGTTCCTTGCATATCCTGACAAATAACACATCAATAGAACTTTTCTTAACTAAATTGAGAATTAATATGGGCTAAAAAAAGGGGCGTTATGGGCTGCAAATGGGCGCATTCTCAAGATTCATCATTGATCCAGAGGACATGCCTGGAGCTCGATTTCTTCTCAAAGAGTAAGTTATTCCATCATCTCAAATGTTTATAGCCATTGATAATCATTTTTATTTTTTATTTTTTATTCTCAAGCTCTTCCATTGATTAAATGCAAAAATAGAATTACAGATAAGGCAGCCCAACTTCAAACTAGTAACATGGAAATACTGCGATTTAGTAAACTTCTTTGCAAAACTCCTGAAGTAACATGCAAAATTAGCGAACTTCGTGTTCTTACTACCTCCCCACCTATTCCTGGCAAGGTACATTTCTACATTTTCTTTCTTTTATAATATTCCATATTAAAATTTTCTTTTTTTTTTTTTTTTTTGTGACGAGGGAACCCCGGTCAGTGCCTCCACTTGAACTCCCTTTGGAGTCCGTCGTGCCCCGGTTCGAATCCCCCCAGACCCCCACGACTACAAGGAGCTACCTCTACGGTTGCTCGAGGGCTCATCCCCCACACCTGAGGGCAGCGGGCCCCACACGGCGGGGCGTGCAGTGTGTGGCTCTCACTTAATATGAGTCTTACGTTCTTACTCATTACCAACAAAAATTTGTTTCATGTTGTCAGCATTACGCGTTGCAAAACAATAACGTAGCATTTGCTACATTGATTGTATCATTTACATGTCCTTCAGTATGCATGTTCATTTACTCTATATATTAGGATAGTGAAGGATAAAGAATCATGGATTAATGATTGCAAAAAAAAAAAACATTTCCTACAACTTGAAATTCTGCTATGATATCATATCTTTACATTAGCTTTTATTCTATTAGAATATTATTATTTTTAATAATTACATTAACTACAAATCTAACAAAAAGTTTAGTCTCTTATCATCCCTTCAACTCAGAACCTCATTATTCTTTGTACCCTATAATTCAGCAAATAATTGCACTATTCAAAAGATTACTCAATCACAATTTTCCTAATATGATTTTTCACATATCCCTTTCCTTTTCTACTTTTCTCAATCATCTAATGTATAAACAAACATCTTTATTGATCATTGCTAGCTCAGTATGATTAACACCTCTATAAATAAATGCACCAGTACTACATGATCAGAGCAACTGTCTTGCGTGTTTATACTGAGTACTCAATGACCTATCGTGCATGTGCAATCTGGCCAAAAGGCATGAATGTGAGTGGGCTGGGGGCCAGTGCTTCTTTGCGAGTGATTAGCAGGCAAAAAGAAAGCCCACCCGATTCACTCTCATGCTATAAATATTCACGTGAGTTCCTAGGGCAGAGTGCAAGAAAAGAACGATTGAGTTTTTTTTTCTTTTGGCTGCGGCAAGAGGAACAATTGAGCAGGGGAGAAAAAGTGGCTACAGTGGCGTGAAAAGAAAAGTGCAGAGAAAAAAAGTTGCAGGGGCTTTTCGGTTGTAGAAAGGATTTGTGCATCCCTTTGGAAGAGATATTTGTGTGAGATTTAAGAGCTTGTTTAAGGGTTTAATTTGTATGATTGTAAACCTTATTTGTATTCTCTCTCTCTAATAGTAGATCTCCCCCCTCTTGCCCCGTGGACGTAGGCAACTTACCAAACCACGTAAAATTCGTTGTCTTGCTGTGATTTGTAATAACTTGTTTAGGTTCCCTTGACAAGTCAGTCCTAGAACTAATGAGAGGAAGAGTGTATATCCCACTTTGTTAAGATATATCACTTTTGGTTCTTGTTTCCTTTTGTGAAACAGGAATTTAGTTGAGATATACTCTCTTGTTGTGCACCAGAGGTGCTTTCCGAAATTTTCGCTGCGCACAACAAGTGGTATCAGAGATCAGGTTTTGGCTTGGGGCTTGTTCGATGGATTCGCTGAAGGATTCTTATTTGAAGAGTTAGATCTACAACATGGGTGAAACAAGCACATCGGGGTCATCTCCTACGAATGCGATACAGAGTCTGAGCATCAATAACACAAAGATTGATGTTCCAAAGTTCAACGACAAGATCAATTTCTGATTGTGGAGATGTCAGGTGATGGATGCCTTGGATGCACAGAATTTAGAGGAGACTCTTGAGTTACAAGAGAAACCCGAAGACATGGAAGATAATGTTTGGAAGAAGATGAATATTAGGGCTTGTGGAGTTATTCGGCCATGCTTGATACTGAATCTTATTTATGATGTTATGAACGAGACGTCGGCGAAGATATTGTGGGAAACGCTCAATGAGAAGTATCTTACTATGAGCATTGAGAATCGGCTTCACTTGAAGAAGAGGTTTTACTAGTTCAAGATGAAGAGGAGAGTTTCCATTAGGGAGTATGTAAACAACTTCACGAAGCTGCTTTCAGATATGGCCAATATGGACATCATGGTTGAGGATGAAGACAAAGTGATGCTACTTTTGTGTTCCTTGCCAGAGGATGATTATGGTATATTCGTTCTTACTATGATCAATTGAAGAACTACTGTTAGTTATAAGGAGGTGAAGTCAGCGTTAGTAAATTATAAGTTAAGGAAGAGTGATGGTGCACCCTCCGAGAAAGCATCGGGAGATGCATTAGCAGTTCGAGGCCGTGATCGAAACCGTCGCCAGTTCAACCGCTCAAAATCGAAGAATAGAGGTGGCCATAAGAGTATTGGTAGGAATCAATATTGCTTTTGAAAAGAAGAGGGACATTGGAAGATCTACTGCCCAAAGTTGAAGGACAAAGCCGGGAAGAATAAAGGAAAACTGTACAAGCTTCGGAAGTGAATATTGTCAAGGCTAGTGACTGTTGGCCTTCTTGTTTTGATAATGATTTGACAAACAATTTATATCTAATATTGTTTGTCTAGTATTTGTATTTTGTTATTTATTATAGACAAACAATATGTTGGAGGATGAATGGATTGCGCCATAATGATTATATCAAATGGAGGTTGGCGGAATTGTGGAGTGAAGCCTATACAATTCAAATTGAAGATCCAAGTTCTAGCTTCATCCGCGAGTGTACCAAGTTGAGCTACATCGAAGATTTCAAGCTTGGGTATAATTAGTTTAGGAGTTTATATTATGTGTGTTAGATACTCTAAGCTCAATATCATATACACACATACACATTTTAGTTTTACATATATATATAGTTATATATATACACACATTTTGGATTTTGGTTTATCCACAAACAAAGTTTTTACAAATATATAAATAAATATTTATATTCATAAATATTTGTTTTTATGTGGATAAGTTGGTTTGGTTTAATTTCATAGATATGAAACAAAAATATATTCATATACATACTCATATGTTTCATATTCTATTGTATTTATGAAAATACTATATTCATTGTTTATAGACTTCATAACAATAGTTTACATCTTTCTTCAAGTCTATAAAATCATTTTGTAAAGTTTCAAAACATGGTTTAGTCAAAATGTCAAAATTCACATGTTTACATTTTTATGTTTTGGACTATTTTGTAAAATAATGATATTTTTTATTTGGAAAGTCCTTTTTGGAAACCAGTCTTTATAACATGTTTATTATCATGTCTACAATCATTTCATAAAGTTTTATATTTTTTGGAATTTATTTGATATTTTTAAACAGGGTTTTAAAATCAAAAAATCAACTTTAAACCTGTTTTTCTCATATATCAGTTTACGGTCGACCGTCATGGTCGACCGCCCATGAGTCCAGAGACTCAACTTTCGCGGTCGACCGCCATGGTTGACCGTCAGCTCGAATTTTCCCACGGTCGATCGCCACGGTCGACCGCTAAAATCTCTAGAAAGTTCTCAGCTTCGAAAGTGGCTCGCGGTCGACCGCGAGATTTTCACGCTCGATCGCCGTATACTCCAACGGCTATTTTGTACAGAATCTGATTTTAGATTCTGTGGGCTTTTTGGTCATTTTGTTTTGGGTTTTTGCTGAAGTTTTGAGTGAGTATAAATACCCCATTGCCTTCAGCTCTTCTATAACAAGAGAGTGTTTTTAAAACAAGTTTAAAGAGTTTTAAACAAGGGTTTAAGTTTGGTTTAAGAAGCTTTTAAGCATTTGGAAGTTTGAATTTATAAAATCAATTTCGCAAGAGCTTGAGGAGATCATCTATTGGTGTTTGGGCATCCAACTATTCTCCCTCACCTCTTGATCTATGGAGAAGTTTTCGAAACTATATTTCTAGCTTTACATCTATTTATTTGATTATCATTTTATTAAAGCTAGTTTTATGTTGAGTTTAGATTTGATTTTACTCATTGTTTACACACACCCACATTGAGCTTATTGTATTTATATTCATAGTATAATTAAGTTGTGGGGTTGTAACAATTGAGTGTGAGCTTTCATTGTGTTCTCATCCATATTTGAGAACAAACAATTATTGTAATTGTGCCTTATTGTGAGAATCACTTTGTAATACACTTGTACACCGAGAGAAGTGTGTGGCGAGAGTCGGGGATCGTCCCAAGAGGAGTGGCGTCGGTTGACGAACCTAGGGAGAGGTTGTAACCGAGCACTTGAGGTAGACACGTCTAGTTCAACACTTGAGAGGGTGTAGAGTGGGATTGCAAGAGTGTGTGAGTTGTAGAGTTTTTGGTAAACTAGAAAACCATATTGTGTGGTGTAAACGTTGTTCAGGTAAACGTAGAAAACTCAGTTGTGATAGTGGATTTCTCCCCGGGAGTGGGGAGCGGAGACGTAGGACGGAAGGTCCGAACTCCGTGATCATTTTGTGTGTTTGCATTGTTTATTTGCACACTATCACTCTTATCCTATTTATTTCACTCGTGTGTTAGTTTATATATCCTTACATATATTTTTGCACACTATCACAATCTATTTTTGCAAATGAGTCCCGTGCACAACCGTTTGGTCAACATAAGCAAATGCCTCCTTTCCATTGTACTTATTACAATCGGAAGGGTCATTTGAGTAATTTTTGTTATGACCGTGTCCGTGCACCACATGCGCCCAAGAGGGTTCATAACCCTAGGGCTTTGAGCTTAAAAGATAGGGTTCATGTCCCTAAACCTTTTGGTACCAAGAATACTTGGGTACCAAAAATAATTTGATTTTAAACCAAGAATTTTAGTGTTTTTATTTTTCTTTTTCTTGGTTTTAAAAAATGTATTTTAAACTTTTAAGAAAATAATTCCTTTTATTGGTCAAATTCTTTTGTTTTCATGATTGTTGGTTTTGTTTTGATGAAAGGTTTGCGTTTTTATAACCCCCTCCCCCCCCGGATTTATTGGGTGTTTATTTCCAAATCTTGTTTATCGGGTGCTTAAATGTTTATATGGGTTGTTACTAGCTCAAGAGCTAGACATGGTTGCCTCTCATGACTTTTTGAAAATCAATGATGGTTTGGTTTTATACTCTTAAAAATGATTTTTAGTTTTTAAAATCCATAGTTCATGATTCTTGTATGTTACTTTTGAACTATGAAAATTTTGCTTTGATTTGTTCTTTTGAATTCATTATATAAGCACAAATAGATGATTCAAATTTCAAATATGCTTTATAATGCATTCTATGAGTGGTTTGATCAAGTCCTCAAAGAAAGTATTCTTTTTTATCAAACATCGTTTTTGTATTCAAACTTTGATTTATGATTTCATTTGAGTGATTTGTTTTCTTTTAAAAAAAATTTTTCATGGTTCTCATGTTTCCTCATTCTTTTGCTTTCATAAATTCATTCATACATGGTTTTTATGATTGTGAAATGAGACACTATGTTCACTTTGATATATTTATATATGTTCTCATTGTCTCCATGTATGTGAGTTGTGTTTAGCATATTTTCCATCTATGCTTGCTCACATATGTTTGCCATGATCTTCATTTCATATGTTCTCTATGGCATTTTGATAGGGGGAGCAATCCCCATATATATATATATATTTTTTATGCTCACCCATGCTTATTGATAGGGGGAACTTTCGCTCTCTTAATTCTTTTGGTTCCCCTTTTTGATGTTATCAAAGGGGGAGAAATATTGTGAGTATACATTTCCTTGTTTATATGCATGTGAATTATAATTTATATATTCATTTCCTTTCATGCATATATCCTTTTTGTAAATTGTTTGTCATCATCAAAAATGGGGAGATTGTTAGCCTTCTTGTTTTGATGATGATTTAACAAATAATTTATATCTAATATTGTTTGTCTAGTATTTGTATTTAGTTATTTATTATAGACAAACAATATGTTGGAGGATGGATGGATTGCGTCATAACGATCATATCAAATGGAGGTTGGCGGAATTGTGGAGTGAAGCCTGTACAATTCAAATTGAAGATCTAAGTTCTAGTTTCATCCGCGAGTGTACCAAGTTGAGCTACATCGAAGATTTCAAGCTTGGGTATAATTAGTTTAGGAGTTTATATTATGTGTGTTAGATGCTCTAAGCTCAATATCATATACACACATACACATTTTAGTTTTACATATATATAATTATATATGTATACACACATTTTGGATTTTGGTTTATCCACAAACAAAGTTTTTACAAACATATAAATAAATTTTTATATTCATAAATGTTTGTTTTTATGTGGATAAGTTGGTTTGGTTTAATTTCATAGATATGAAAAAAAATATATTCATATACATACTCTTTTTATGTGGATAAGTTGGTTTGGTTTAATTTCATAGATATGAAAAAAAATATATTCATATACATACTCATATGTTTCATATTCTATTGTATTTATGAAAATACTATATTCATTGTTTATAGACTTCATAACAATAGTTTACATCTTTCTTCAAGTCCATAAAATTATTTTGTAAAGTTTTAAAACATGGTTTAGCCAAAATGTTAAAATTCACATGTTTACATTTTCATGTTTTGGACTATTTTGTAAAATAATGATATTTTTCATTTGGGAAGTCCTTTTTGGAAACCAGTCCTTATAACATGTTTATTATCATGTCTACAACCATTCCCCAAAGTTTTATATTTTTTGAAATTTATTTGATATTTTTAAACAGGGTTTTAAAATCAAAAAATCAACTTTCAAACTGTTATGTTCATGTATCTGTATGGTGTAAATTTGATTTCCCGGAAACAATGAGTTTTTATTTGTATTAATAAGAAAGCTTATTACAAACTAATAATCAAATGGTCACAACAGAAGCAGAGGGAATGCCCTCTTTATTTTGTGTGGGGACTTTAAGTGGCTATAGGACGCTTCGCTCGATGCTCGTGTCGAGTCTGCTTCCCTTGGACCGTTCGATCGAGGTTGCTGGAGAGCTTCAGTTCTCAGTAGAAGCTCAAATCGATGGAGTTCGGGTCTGCTTAGTTCGCCGGCGATCGGAGCTCAGAACTAGGCAGTGGTGCTGTAACGCAAGGATCTGCTAACAGCTTGGTCTCAACTACTTTTCTCTAAGTTTTGCGACCTCTTTCACAGTGTGCTGGAAGGGGCTTTTAAATGGAAGAAGGACAGCTTGACTACTCCTTGAATTATGGGATGTGACCATACATTGTCCAGAGATGTCTTGCTGTTCATTCGTACCGTCAGTGGTCATTTGAAGAGCTGTGCTCTGCATCACACTACGTAGGAGTGGGAAATCCCCTCCTCGTATGCGTGACAACGGCTGTCAGATGCTTGCGTGGATCTGACCAACCACCGAGCGTTGGCCCGCATTTATGAGGGCGTAGGCTGTTTTGACACCTGTCTGCTCACTTGTACTGTAGGCGGCTATTCGGCGGGCCTGGAGTACCGTGTCTTCTCTCTTCAGGCCAAGAGAGGCGGGAAAGCGTGTTCCTGGTACTCGAGTGGGTTTGGACAGTTCGCTGAATGCTGGCGGATCCGTCTCCTGACTCAGACAGCCGAGGTGAGTCGCATTTATGAATGCTCAGGTCGACTCGACACCTGTCCAGTCCTTCGCACTGTTCGTACTATGAGCGGCCGCTTGACGACCTTGGGGTACTGTGCCCTCTCCCTTTGGGTCCAGAGAGAGAGATGGGAAGGCCCATCTTAGCACGTGGGGTAGCGGGTGCGGGCGGCCTGGAGGTTTGCAGGCGGATTCGACTTTGGACTCGGGCAGGCGAGTCGCGTGAAAGGCGAATTTCCGCTATTCCAACTGATCTCAACTCGTGCAGGCGAGTCGATTATTCAGGCGAATCTGGAACCGAGCACGTTTGATGACCATGCGGCGTAGGCAGGTGACTTCTTATGGGCGAATTTTCTGTAGGCTTATCAGAGGTATTTTTTACCGTCTACAAGACCCCCTTCAAAGTTTTCAGACCTAAACTGGCTTGCGTGGGGTCTGGAATACTTTGAATAAAGAAAATTTTGGCGAAGCAAGTGCCTTTGGGTTTCTTTTAGGATTTTTAGCAAACCCTCAGCTATCAACGGGTTTGATGTGCCTTTACCGATCACCGTTTGAATCGGACTAGCCATACTATTCCCCTCAGTATGATGAGTTGCCGAACAGTTTCTCTTAGGCTTAATGCTAAGATTTCTGCTCTAACCCTTAGCCGTCTGAAGCGTGGGTTTAACCGTTTAAGCGAGTTCATTCTATTGGCTTCGTTTGTAATTTTACCTTTAAGGGCGAATGGGTCGTCAAGGCAAAATTGGTCTTTGGGAGCCAAATTTCGTGCGACTCGTGGGGTCAGGCCAAATATTCGCGGGCGAGACCCCTCCTTTTCGGGGCGGAACCAGATTAGATGGGAGATGAGCCACGTGTCTGCCGATAGGGCTTCGTGCTTCCCAGCTAAGGCGGCGCGGTCCCATCGGGTCGTGGCGATCGTAACTTGACAACATGACGTCAGCTTCGCGTGTTTTGCCCCACGACGCATCGTGGCCGTGGTTTTCGAACCAGGCCGTTAGATCAGGTCGTGGGTTTTGGTCCGGGTTTCGGGCTTTGATCGGCCCGTTCCCCTTTTCAATGGCTCTTTTGCAACTGTAGAACGAGTTGTGAAGGACGATCTGGGCCGTCGATTTCGATCGTGGCCATGTCTCTTGAATGCGAGTGTCTTGCTTTGCAGGTGCCATCGGGGTTACGCAAGTCCTTTCACCTTTAAATAGGTTTCGTCCCTCTCCTCTTTTTGAAATTTACTGTGTGTGAAAACCTCCCAAAAGAGAAAGGATTTCCGCTTCGTTTCAATGGCGCCAAAATCCAAGAGGTGTAAAGTGAGGGGAAAGGGTCTCGGACGCTACTCCGACCGCCTGGACGCTGGTGTGACCGCCAATGTGCCTGAGGCGCGCTTGGGTAAGTTGAAAAAGTTTGCTTTAACGTTCTCGCGTTGGTCACCGCTGTCGTGCCAGGAAGATGAGCACTGCTCATTTTGCCTTGGTGGGTTAGGTCGTCTTTTAGCAATCCCCGTGATTTTGGTAAACCTGCCCCTTTTCGGGCGGATTTTACCTTCATCCGCGTTGGGCGATTCCAACCTTTATAGGCAAGATTGGTCTTTATCAGGCGAAGGTGAACTCGTTTTTGACAGGCGAGTTCAACTTTCATCTGTAAAGGCGAATGTGGCTTATGAAAGCGGATCTCGTCATGTCGGGCGAATTTCGCTCCTTGACAGGCGGATCCGTATCTGCCTCCTGATTTTTCTTGACTTTGTTCTGCAGCGACCTCTCCCGACCAAGCCCTCCCAAAGGGCGTGGCCACCGGCTTCGCCGGAGGTGAAGGTAATCCAGCGCCTCCCCGATTTCCTTCTTTGGGTCCGGTGCCCGTCTTCTCCGCCGATAAGCCAGTTGGCTCGACAAGGAGAGTCACCGATGGGCACCACTTGACGCTGCGTGAGTTGACCACTGACGCGGTATTGACAGACGAGGACAGGGCGGAGCTGCCGAAGCCTCAATTTCTGTTTGGCGATTCTATCACCGATCCTTCTGCTCTGCTGCTTAAGGAGAGCAGATGGTTGCGTACAGTGGAGGGGACTCACTATTACCTTCCCGTCATGCCGAGAGGGTTCTCGATCGTCAGGCTACGGTCTTTCGCGGTCCCTCGAGTGATGAACTGGGACTTGACCCCCACTCAGGACGGGGTCACCTGTGGTGTCTTTACAGGCTCCACGGCGGGATATGGGGTGGAGGGCTCATGTAAGCGCGTGACAGGTCTGCGCCCTGGCCTATTGTCCAATGAGCCACCTGCAGGGGAGTCGACGGTGGTAGCGGAGACCTTCCGTCACCGCTTCTTTCGAGTAGGTGGAAGTTTTCCCCCAAAGGACTTCAGAGCCCCGGGGTGGGTATATTCTGCGCCGAGCAGCGATACTTGGTGGTCCAAGATCACCGATTGCATCTTGGCTGAGAATTCTGACCTCAGGAATTCAGAGCTGTATGCGGCTATTCAAGCCACTCGACATGGTTTGAGGATTAATGCCTCTCAGTTCCACAGCATCCTGGAACTGTACTGCGCGGAAAGCGGCACCTTCTTCACCCCCAACGGTGAACTTGGTATGTCCCCTCACGAGATGTATGACGTGTCAGGGCTTCCTCTGGGGGACTTTCCTTACGAGGAGTACATCCCAGACTAAGATGAGATCGACCAGCTTTCCGACTGTTCCCCCTTGGTGGTAGAAACTCTGTGGGAGTTTCTCTGCCATTATCATATCTGCCTCAGCACCTTGGGGGCTAGGGATCACAAGAGGAAGAAGAAGAGGACCCCGGGAATCAGTCACAAGAATTGGGCTGACTATTTGTTCCTTGGGAACGATGTCAAAGGGAATCATGCTCTTCCTCTAGGCGGGTGCGACCAGACCAGGCTGGAAAGGAGGATGGCTGAAGAGGAAGCCAATATACCTCTCGATCATGACGAGGGCGGGTTCAAGTCTGGAACGGTCTTCCATTCGTTTCACCACCAGGCTATGTCCCCTATTTCTGGGAAGGCTCTGTTCACGGGGTACCTCATGTTGTAGCTGAAGAGGTGTGTGGTCCCCACTCATTCCTTCGAGGCGCTCCCGGTGGAGGTGGTGTATCCTGCGGTTTGCTTAGCCCACGGGAAGTCCTATTCTCTGGTGTCGGCGATGATAGCGTGTATTCACTGGGGGCTCCGCACTCTGACGGCCCAATTCTGTCGTGTGTCGACTACCGATGAGGGGAATGGAGAGGTCATCAAGACTCCTAATCCCAGAGTGGGGCTGCCATACACCTACTTGATAGCGTGGTTTGTTTACCACTGTGAGTGTTTGATGAGCGTCCCCGCGACTCTTCAAGGAGATAGGTTCGTTCCGTTCCTTGAGCGTTTGGAGAGGTGCTCTTGGAAGTGTAAAGACATTCCCGATGCGCGGAAGACGCTCTCCCATTTTGTCCACTACAATTTTCATCGCTTCTTCCCTTACTTCAGCGGAGGAAGATACGGGGAGTCTCTTAGGGACGTGCCGACGGCGGACCGCCCCACAGCTCTCTCACGTGGCGCTTTTCAATGGTTGGTGAATATTCGGCCGGGGTATCATATTCTACGCATAGGCTCTGTGTGCTATCTCGAGCCGTATATCCCCTGCAGGTTCGCCCGTCAGTTCGGGTACGACCAATTGTACGTGGGCAACGCCAATCCCCGCCTACACTTCGAAGGGAGGCTGGTGGATGGAGCTCGGGGATGGTTCTGGACCCACGCCAGTGGTACCCAGGCTCGTTTTGAGTTACCTGCGAAGGATCGCGATTTGCATCACACGCTTCTATACTACCGGTGGTATCGGGGCGCCAGTGCTAACCCCGCTGGTTTCTGGTTTCAGAGCTCATGTCTGGCGGAGCGCGATCGTCCTCTCAGGGGGGGCTCCGTTCTTCAAGGCGAAGGGGCCACCAAACTGCTAGGGAGCTGTTCTCAGAGGATCTAGTGGAGGACACCGAGAGTTTTGACGCCGGTTTAGATGAATCTGAGGCTCACGAGGTTCGAGTTCCTCCTCTTGGTCCTTCGTTGGATGCCCCTGGTGAACCACGAGGATCTGAACACCCAAGACAGGCTCAGAGTCCGACAATTGGACAGATGGGAACACCTCTTCTGTCTCCGAGTAGCTCGCTTCTCTCGAAGCGTCAGCGGGAGGCAGCGACCGAGAGTTCCCGAGCGGAGGCGGCCAAGAAGGCCCGTCGTGATGAGGCAGCGGAGACCGTCCGAGCGGCGGAGGGTCAGGAAAACGTTCCTCCGGTAAGCATCCCCAGAGCGGCGACGTCTGGGTCTAGAGCTGCGCTGCCCGCCTCTTCTGCTGCGTCGGGGGCAGTCCCGGCGACTTCGAAGGGCGCTTCTCCGCAGTCTGGCGTGAGGTCACCGACGGGAGTTCCAACGGTTTCTGCGTCCGCATCGGGAGGTAGTCTTTGCAACAGTACCCTTGATCGCAATGTTGGTCGTACACCTTTTGACACTTGTATTGGGCCTATGCAGGTGTGGTTGAGAAAGTGATCTCTGTTCCTTCTGACGAAGAGGAGGAGGCTAGAGATGAAGAGGGACCTACAGGCTCAGGTGAGTGTAAGTTTTAACATTACTCATTCTACCGTACCCAACTGTTAATAGGGTCCCTTTCGAGGGGCCTCCGTTAACCCTCCTCGTGCATTCGTAGCTGATCCTGTCCAAGAAGCCACTGGTAAAGAGGATCTTCCCTCTTGGGCGAGTCGCTCGTCTGGTGAGACATGCGAATCTGAGGAGGATGATGACGTCTCGGTTCATGAGGCGTTGTCCAGTGAGGAAGAGGTGTTGGCTCGTGAGGATGCGCCAGGCCAAATAGGGGGCTCCCCTGCTCCTGCGGCAGCGTCGGCTGGGGATCGTTCATCAGTGCGAGAGTCTCCGCTTCAAAGTGAGGCTTCTACTCTGCAAGTGACCACTCCTTTGTCGGGGCGTCATTGGTCATACCAGCTTTGGCGGCGCCAATCACCACTTCTACGGTTATGACTACGGGCACTTCAACCGCGATTTCATCCACGGCGGAGGAGGCTGCCCTCTCTCCCTTGGAGCGCAAGCGAAGAAGGAGTGCGGCGTGATCCGTGGCTGATTTCCAAGACACTCTAGCCGCATGTATCAGGCTCGCTTTGGAGGAGAATTGTCCTTTCGAGAGTTTCGAAGAGGATATCGACTACGTCGTGTGCTTCTTAATCAAGAGGCTTGGCCGGACTGCGGCGATGCCCTACTTCCAGCGTAAGGAAGAAGTGAAAGAAGCTATTCAGCGGTTGCTTACCCTTCGCGCGAAGAGTTCCACTCTTGTGGATCTTGCATCCGGCGAAGTCCGAGCAGCAGTGGAAGAACGTGATCGCCGTCTGAACGAGACCATGTCACTGGAGGCGAAATTGTCAGCAGAGTTGGAGCAGGCCAAGGCTGAGGATGAACGAGTGGCCCTTGAGCACCAGAAGGCCGATAACCGCGTTTCTCGCCTGTGTTCAGAAGTTGAGAACCTGAAGCAAGTCATAGCTAAAGCACAGGCCTCGTTGGCCATTCAAGAGAAGGCTCGTGAACAGGCGGTCAAGGAGTTGGAAAGCATTGAATCTCGCCGGCAACTGACGGCTAATTCCGTTGAGGAAAAGGGCCGAGCCTATAGGGAGATCAAAGAGACTGTCCAAGACTTGGTCTCACGCACTGAGGAAGATCTCCGCCAAGAGATCCTGCGGAGGCTGGAGCTTCATCATGCTAGCGAGATTCGTGAGGCGGAATTACGATTGAAAGCTTTGTAATTTGGCCCCTTTCGTCTTTGATTGCTAGTTGTACTAGGATTTCTTTCCATGAATGAAACTATCCTTTTGTTTTTGGCCTATTGTCACTTGCGTGTGCTCTATTTTTGCGTTAATTAGAATTTGGCCGTAAGAGAACCTCAAATGTAGAGGAATTCTTGTCAGCGATTTTCTACTGCAAGTTTACCTCATCTGCAGGCGAATTTTGTCCGCAGGTGGATTCGCAGGGTCCTAGCGGTGAATCTGGTTCTGACCGGGTCCTGCTTTCAGTGGGCCACGTGCCAATCCACGTGTACGCCGGTTAAGGAGACGTGGGCTAGTCGTTTCGCATTGAATGCGAGGTAGTGGGCCTCTTCGTCCCTCGCGCCCGATTCGGGCCGTTGTTGCAGATCGTGGTTACGAACCGTCAGATCTTGTCCGTCCAGTTAAGATCCGATCTGTTCGGCCTTACCCTTCAACTGCTTTAGCCTTGAACGGTCTAATCGAGTCTTGAGTAACCGCCTAGGACTCTTAGGGTATTTAACGCCCTTATTCTCTGTTACGAGGATCCACAACCTTTTCATTGTCTTCCCTTGGAGTAAACCCAAACTCTTCCTTCCTCACACTCCTGATGGCACCGAAGGTGAAGAGGGTTGCTTCCAAGAAAAGGAAAGAGCCGTCTTCTTCGGGCGCTGCTGAGGCTGCCGCGGCCGAAGGTATCTTTCCGTTCTGACTCTCGCGTGGGTTGAACAGGTATTCTTCCCTTGACTCCTCTCTGTGTTGTTGTTGTGTTTTACAGATCGAGGGGAGGCGCCGGCTGCCGAGGAGCATGCGGTCTTGGATGACGAATCTGAAGGTCCTGCGACCTCTGCCGCCTCAGGCTCTGCTCCCCAGCCGGGAGCTGAACCCTGCCTTGAGATTCCGCCCATTATGGCGCTCGCTCCGGGCCAAGAACCTGCTCCCTCCGAGTCCTTGTCCTGGCAGGCTCGCATCGAAGAGTTCGAGAGCACTGTCAGACAGGTGATCTCCTTTGTCGAACTCGGCATGGGTAGTTTTGACAGCTTCAGGCAGTCCCTCCTTGATCGCGTGGCTGATTTGCGGTGATCGGGCGAAAATTGGCTCGCCACCCGTTGCATGCATGAACTCCGTCTCTTGGAGCCATGCATGACAAGGTTAGAGACCTTGCTACGGGAAGGTCTGGAAGCCAACATAGAGTCTTGCCTGGCTCATGTCAGGCGTCAGGAAGCCCTGGAGCAGGAGACTCGTTCCAAAGAAATAGCGGATTCGGAGTCTGTCGCCAACTTCTGGGTGGGTCAACAACATTTGCTAGAGGAGCAAATTATTGACCTCAATCGCACCATGGCTCGTCTGAGGGCCGAATTAGGACAGGCGGAGGCGAACTGGAAGGGGCTCCAGTCCGACGTTGTGAAGGTCAGCAAGAACGCTGAGGCAGAAACTCAACGCCTGCTAGCCTTGCGCCAGGCAGATGCTGCCGCCAGGTCGAGCCGCGAGGACCGGATTCGGAAGGCCGCTGAAAACAAAGCTCGGGAGGACCACGCGAGCAAGGTGGAGGCGGCCAAAGAAGAGATCTCCACTTTTAGCGTGTTCGACTGAGTCTTCTGCCTTATGATTATGTTAAGACATTTTGTTTATGACTTGTTTGTTTACGAAGCCATAACTTTGTTCAAATGTATTGTCTTAAACACTGGGTGCATGTTCTGTTTCTTTGAACGTAATATTATGACTTTCGCCATTGCAAAAACCATAACTTTGTTCAAATGTACTGTCTTAAAGCATCAATGAGGTTTATGTCCGCTCATTGTGCATATACTCTTTGGATATTTCGCTTTCCAGTGTTTTGCTTTGTAACTGTCGACAATCTCGTACCGCAGGCGAAATATCTTGCGTGACGACGAGTCTATTTCTAAGGCCAAACTCTATTCCAGTGAGTTTACGCTGTCAGTGAAACTATGGCGATGGCGAGTTAGCTAAGATAGTGAAGCTCGGCTCCTGACGAGTTCTCGTTGCTGGCGAAGTTTGTATGCAGGTGAGACTCGATCGAGGCGAGTTTTGCTCGGAAGCTAAACTCAACTGCTGGCGAGTTCGAGTGGACGGCCAAACCCAACTGCTGGCGAACTTGCGCTGCAGGCGAACTCCGTTTGATTTCGAGTGTGACAAAAACCAAACTCGATTGATGGCGAATTTGAGTCGTAGGTGAAACTCGTATGATGGCGAGTTCACACTATAGGCGGAATTTGGATGGTGGTGAGTTTGTCCAACAGTCAGAAATTCAACTGTGGGCGAAGCTTGTGCCACGCGTCCAGCTGCGGGCCTAAGTGCTCGCCAGCTAAGCCTCTGCGGGCGCATTAATGCCCATTTAATGGTGAAGCGACCGAACACTTCGCCTCTCGTGCTCAATCCGATCGGTCGGTTTGGGGTTTCGAGGGGACCGGCCTTTATTGGCGTTGAGTTCGAAGCATCGCAGGACATCTGGACCGCTTGATCGCTTGGGGTGATGAATCTCAGCCATCGGATTTTTTTTGAATATATATCCGTACTTGTCCCTCTTCAGCAGAGTCCTTACTGCTTTCGAGAAAAAATCCGCTAGAAGAAGCTCTCTGAGAAAAAACTTCCTCTTCTGATCATAGTGACTCCGAGGGCGTCGGTTCTTCCGCCACCATCGTCGACGTCAGCGTCCCAGCTGCTCCCCCTGCGAGCTCGGTCCAGGGGTCTTCTGTTCCGGACCCTCTGGCTCATCCCGCGTTCGTGCCCCTCCAGAGCTTGGTGGGCTTGGTGCATGGGATCGCCCTCTCGGTCAGCGTGGGTGACGGGCGATATTACGATGCGCTTCCTCTCGTGGAAGTGGGTTTAGAGGCGGTCCGCCGCGCGGGTGATGCCTCGCTCACACGGCGATGTGAGCGGGAGCTTGAGCGCGTTGAGGGGTGGATGTACCGCCTCGAGGAACTGGCCCATGACGACCCCTCCGACGTGCCACCGCCCCTCTCGCTGTACCAAGTGCTCGAGCGCCGAGGCTGGATGAGGCCGCCGGAGCGGTGGAGAGGGAGCTCCAACTCCTTCGCCAGGAGGAGGAAGAGAGCCAGGCAGATTTAGCCAGGCGGCAGCAGGAGCAGAAGGAGAAGGCGAGGATCCGGCGTGCGGCAGAGCATGCTGCGCTCAAAGCCAAAATTGGCTCTTTTAGCCTGCTGAAATTCTTGTAATGCTGCTGCTTAAGTCTTCTTCCTTTTCTTTTTTTGTTATTTTGTAAACTTAGTTGGTGCCTTAGGCATCACAACTTGAAAACCTATGCATGTAAACTCTGGCCCGTTGTGGCTCTTTTGCTTGTTTTGTCTATCCTTACTTTGCTTGCACAGTTTTCTCTTTCTTTGTCTGCGCTGTTTGGCATCTGAGTTGAACTTGGCGAGCCTTTGACTATTCTGTTTCAGACTTAGTCGTTTTAGGCTCTTGTTCTGCCTTCTGTTGCTCGCAGCGTGGGATCGGGTTGACTCCGATCTTAGCGTTGTAGCTCAAATGGGATCGAGAGAGCGACACTTGGCTTACAGCAAAGAACAATCGTTCGCTCCTGTGGACAACTGAAGCACTCAGCTTCGACTCGCCTCTCGACGAGTTGTTTCTTGGGGAACCGACAGATAGGTTGTCTGCCGAACCGCCTTCGACAATTGTCGTCATTTGGGAATGTGACAATTGATTATGGTAGGAGCCATCGTGTGGTAGGCCCTACCCATCAGTTATTCTAACGGAATGTTAGAATATCTGGAATAGGTCAAATAGTTCAGGGACGTAGGAGTATGACTATTGACAGAAGTAATAGCACGTCGCGTGGTAGGCCATTACTTAGGCTGTGCTATTCGTAGGAATAACGGCGCCAATCATCAGAGGTGATCATTAACTTGATGGGGTCTTGTCGCGATTGGAGCAACTGTGGGGGCCTACCATTCTTCTGAAGAAGATTGGCAAGTGAATTGTGTCAGAGGTTTAATGTTAACGTGACAGGGACTGTCGTGATTGGAACGACTTTGAGGACCCACCATCCTTTAGAAGAGGATTGGAGAGTGATTTTGTCAGAGGTTTAATATTAACGTGACAGGGAATGTCGTGATTGGAACGACTTTGAGGACCCACCATCCTTTAGAAGAGGATTGGAGAGTTGTTTTTTTTGGCTCTGGTCCTAACTGTCTGAAGTTTTGACCAAGTGGGCGTTTGATGTCGCCTGCCAGAGATGCTAGTTTCGCCTGTCTTGAGAGGTTCGTCAAGACAAGGAGCTTAGCTCAAGGAGTAGACCTCGCCTAGACTGATAGGCTTGCCTGATATGATTGATTCGCCTGATCTGAGCAGTTCGCCTGTACTGGCAAGCTGGCTTAAGAAGTTGAAGCGTAGGAATAGTTTTACCTCTTATACCATTTGGAGGGTTTGAGGGCCAGTTTAGACTCGTGCACTCGTGGGAGTTGGTGAAGGAGAACTAGGGGTAGTACTTCTTTAGATACTTACCATTGATGGGCATCATGATCTTATCGTCATTCGGTTTGACGAGGCGATAGGCGCCGTTCGAGTAGACTGTCTCTATTACGAACGGTCCTTCCCATTTGGACTGGAATTTCCCCTTCTTCTTGGAAGTGAGGATCATTGGTCGGCGAACGGAGAGCACGAGCTCTCCCTCTTTGAAGGCTCGACGTCTGACTTTTTTGTCGAAGCTCTTGGCCATTCGAGCTTGATAAATCTCGATGTGCTGTTGAGCTTCCAGCCGTTTGTCGTCCAACGCTTCAAGCTCTGCGAGTCGCAGTTGGTGATTTTCCTTGGCCGTCATCCCTGTTGCTAAGGCGACACGGAGGGATGGAATCTGAATCTCTAATGGTAATACAGCTTCATAGCCGTACACCAATGAGTAAGGCGTGGTGCCAGTCGGTGTGCGAACCGTTGTGCGATATACCCACAGGCTCTCGCCTAGCTTTTCGTTCCAGTCGCGCTTGCTAGTGGAAGTCAGCTTGGTCAAGATCTTGATGATCGTTTTGTTGAAAGCCTCGGCCAAACCATTCGCTGAAGGGTTGTAGGCCGTGGAAGAGAGGTTCTGTATTCGGAATTTGTCACAGAACCTGGTGAATGCATGGCTAACGAATTGCGTGCCGTTGTCATGAATGATACGCCGGGGTACGCCGTATCGGTATATGACATGGTGCTTGATGAATTTGATCACGTCATTGGTCTTGACTTCTCTTAAGGGGATAGCTTTGGCCCACTTAGAGAAGTAATCGATGATCGCAAGGATGAAGCGATGACCTTTCGCCAATGGCGGGGATATTGGCCAGACTATGTCCATCCCCCATGCTTCGAAGGGCCAAGACGCCCTCGTCGGATGCAGGTCCTCCGGAGGCTGGGGGATAGCTTTGGCCCACTTAGAGAAGTAATCGATGATCGCAAGGATGAAGCGATGACCTTTCGCCAATGGCGGGGATATTGGCCAGACTATGTCCATCCCCCATGCTTCGAAGGGCCAAGACGCGGATGAATCACGATCGAATCAAGATCAGTTTCAGACTCGAACTCAGAAGTGGATTTACTGCCAAATCAGGAATCGGATTTACTGCCAAATCAGGTCAACGATTCAAGTCCGGATAAATCAACCACAGAACCAGATCACGGACTGAACCGAAAACGGAAAACAATGGAAAAACCACGCCTAAGGGGGCTCGACCAAGGCCGAGCCACCCATAGGTGGCTCGGCCAAAAGCCGAGCCACCCATGGGTGGCTCGGTGGCCGAGCCACCTATAGGTGGCCGGCCAGATCTGTGCCCGGGCACNCATGGGTGGCTCGGTGGCCGAGCCACCTATAGGTGGCCGGCCCAGATCTGTGCGTGGGCACAGTTCAGAGAGCATATAAATAGGCCCCCTTGGTTCATTTGTAAAAGGTGGGAACTTCTAGAGCCGAAACTCTGCCGAATTGAGAACTGAGCTTGGAGTTTTGAAGACTTGAAGACTTGGACATTCAGATCTGGTTCTTGGCGAGCATCCACATCACAAAAGGCAGGTGTTCGAGAGAGAGGAAGAACAGATCTGAGATCTACACGTGATCATACTCCGGATCTAAG
>NC_033800.1:58803043-58808468 GCF_001876935.1 Asparagus officinalis | reverse complement strand
GGCGTTGTGACTCTCTCAAAGAGAGCCCGCCAGAGGCGACGTCAACGCCTTGCGCGGCAACTCGCTAAGGCGATGGAGTCTACAGACGGAGTCCGCTACAACGCGGATCTGAAGAACAGGGGAGGCAAACAGCCTCAACAACTGAAGAATGGCAGCTCCTCCAAGCCGCCAACGAGCGAATGGATCCGGGTCAAACGGAATAGTTCGACACTTGAAGAGCGGATTCACAAACGCCGCGCGTTACTCGCACAAGCAAAAATTCTTGTGCAGGAGGCCAAGAAATTGGAGGGAGAAAGAGTGGCCAAGAAGCCGCCATCAACCCGCCAAGTGTGGAGGCCGAAGCAGCCTCCAGCCAAAGTTCAACCTCCGGTGAATCAACCAAAGTCGCCGGTAATCCCAATAGCTTCTCTGGGAGATCATGCAGAATCATCCCGAAGGAAAAAGTCAGTCTTGGAGCGCCTTGGTCCGATTCCCGACGAGAGAGGCAAAGATCTTGTTCAAGATTGTTTGGGCCCGATGAAGAAGCCCCGGACGACGCAACATGTTGGGGGTCGCCGTCACCTCCAACATGACAAAGAGACCGGGGCAGTCATGCGCACCAACTTGCGCATTGAAGTCCAGGAGCCCGCCGAGAACTCACGACCAAAAAGGCATGTTTCGAGGCGCGTGACTTTCGAAAGCCCAAGGAAGGCAGTCCACCCTCAGAAGGAAACATTACTGTCTGATGACGATAATGTTATACCTGAGAAGTCGTGCCAACACACGATAGGTCAAGCAAATGAATTGTACTATCGTGTTGGGGGTACGAGTAAAACCAGAAAGAGGAGTCCCCGAGAACAGGAAACTCAATGCCCCTGTTCTAAACTCATTCGGGCAGTATTGTCTGAGTGCAACTGCATCAAGGCGGTCCCCGAAAGAGTTTCGGTTTTCGAAAGACTTAGTATCGTAACGCCAAAACCAAGGCCTAGGCGTTTCCGACGAAGAAGAACGGTGGTTGAAGATGGAGAATTTCCGAGTGTCACCACCAATATGACCAGCAAAGGGACATCGGCACGGGATAATCTCGAGTCGATTCTGAAAGCATCCTGGCCTAGAACCCGTCTGCAGTCCAGAACCATCAAACGAGCAACATATGGTAGGGTTCGGACAAGACTCCCTTCAAAAGATGAAGAATCTGATGCTGGCTCCGCGGTTGCATCAGATAATACGGTATCCAGCGATGGACAACCCCGCAAGGCACTTATGATAAGTGCGGAGCAAGTGGCCAAAATGCTTGAAGACGCCTTAGCTAAGCAATAGGAAACCTTCAGGTTCGAATGCAGATGGCCATGCAAAACATGAGAGAAATGCATGACCAACAAATCCAAGCATTGACGAACCAGCAAGGCGAGCCAAGTCGTCGCAACCAAGTTCATCAGGAGGACGAGGATACGAATGAAGCTCGTAATACTAATAATCCTCCCGTCAATGCAGGGGGTGGTAATGAGAATGCTAGCGAAAACACAGGTGAAAACTTGAAGATCAAAAATCTCGAGAGCAAAATCAATACGTTGATTTCCGCTCAAGAGATGAAGAAAACAGGCATTCCTTGTCCATACCCAAGAGAGTGGGAATCAATCCCATATCCGACGAAGTTCAACCTAATTAACTTCACGCCGTTTAATGGGATGGGTTCCCCCACTCAACATTTGATTTACTTCAAATCACACCTGGGGGTTATCTCTGGTAATGAGCCTCTGATGGTACGGTCCTTCGTTGGCACTCTTCGTGGAGCCGCTTTCGATTGGTATCGCCGCCTTAAGCCAGGGAGCGTAAATAGCTGGGACGACATGGAGACCAAATTCCTCACCAACTTCTTCGACGACGACACAGAGATATCCATTGGGTCGTTGCTTGATGAGAAACAGAAGGACGGGGAATTGGTTGACACCTTCATCAAGAGGTTCCGGAACAAGGCGATGAACTGTCGGGACCCGATCACCGAGGAATTCATCCTCCAGACTTGCCACAACAACCTCGCACTGGACGTGTTGGAAGCAATGGGGACAACACCGTCCAAGACATGGAAAGATCTGAAGGTCCGAGGAGAGCAAGCCGAGCGATTCCTCAGAAGAAAGAAGGCAGAGAGAGGCCAACAGGCGACAAATGCTCCAGCACAGAATTTTAACCCAAGGGGGAAAGGTAAGGCACATGCTAATGCAGTTGATGCTAATCAAACTTTCCAATTGCAACCTCAGCAATAACAGCAGCAAAATGCGCCACAACAATCGCAACCGCAATGGCAACAACGGTCTCAGAAGCAAAGAGCGGAGCCAAGATTTCCTAAAGTGTACTCCTTCAAAGATGACGAGGTGCCCGGCATCTTCAAATACCTATTGGAGAACAACAAAATCCAACTGCCGGCAATTGTGGATCAAGAAGGGGCTAGCAAAGTGACGGATCCGAAGTATTGCGCATACCATAGAGCGGTCCATCACCCTACCAAGTCGTGCTACCACCTCAAGGACAAGATCCAGGCGCTAATTGATGTAGGTGTCATAACCCCGAAGCCTGCCAAGAATGTAGGAGCAAATGCAGTGTCGATCAGCTTTGGATCGGTGCCCACAACATGGTTCGAGCCGAAACGCGTCACCAAAGTGGGAATGAAGACAGTGAACGATGACCCACATGGGCAGCGCCAAAAAGGACTTGTGCCACACACAGCCCCAAACGGCGAAATCCTATGGGTTCATCCTGATATCATTGAAGACGAACAGTTAGCCACTTCCTCGAGAAGAAAGGGCAAAGGCAAGTCTTGCAATGCTACATCCGCAATTTTCGAGGAGGATGGCGATGAAGCTCCTACCTTCCCGCTCTCCGAAGAAGAACAAGAAGTCTTTGCCACAAGAAGCGGAAACGAGTATCACTATAATTATCCACCACCTAGTGAGCAGGGGGTGAATAAACGGGGACCAGCCAAAACTCTCATGGAGATGGGGGTGATTACGTGTCCTACACCGGGCACAGAGGTTCGACGACAGTCGGTGAATAAACCGAAAGAGAAGAATCCCCAGGAAGTTCAGAATCCGAAGTAGTCTCGTTTCAGTCGCCTGATTGGAAAAGACAGACCGGAAAGCTCGAAGACTCCGCAAGTCTTCGATATAATGGCTCAACTAGCCAACATTCCAGCACGGATAACGCTGTATGAATTGATGCGGCTGTCCAAGGAAACCAGGGAGGCCTTGCAAGAAGCGTTGGCCAATTCAGAGGTGTTTTTGACTCAGATTAAGCCGGTGCCTGAAGGGCCAAAACCGCTGAGTCAACACTGCAATATAGCGACTAAGAACCTTCCCTGCATTACTTTCACCAAAGAGGATATGCAGACAAAGAATTCGAACCACGATCGACCGCTATACTTCATCGGGTACATCGGCTCCAGCAAAGTCAACCGAATCCAAGTGGATCCGGGTTCTGCTGTGAGTATTATGCCGCTTCGCTTGATGCATTTCCTCGGTATTCCGGTTAGCAAGTTGGCGTCCACAGGCACTGTTATCTACGGATTTAATACCAGCGGGTCAAGACCTTTAGGTAAAATCCGGATAAAGTGTCAAATGGGTGATTTGAAGACGGAAGTCACATGTTATGTGATTGATGCCGAAACTTCATATAACTTACTATTGGGTCGGCCTTGGATCCATAGTAATGTTATAATTCCCTCCACACTCCATCAGTGTTTAAAGTATGTCGACACTGATAATAAGGTTAGGACGGTGGTCGCGGATAAGCAACCATTCAAAGGGTATGAGAATTATTTCACTGATTCTCTCCTTTATGGTAACGAATCCGATACTGAATCATCAGCCCATGGCACGGACAACGGAGGAGAAGCTGATACCGAAGCCGGATTTGATTACAATGGAGGTTATGTTTTAAACGACATTGTACCCTTTGTAATCAACCTTGACGATGAACAAACGTCAGAGGGCAGTTGTAACTGGCAACTTGCCAATAATAAAATAAATAACGATTTAGAGCACTCCCTGTCTCTTGATGATGTGATAAAAGAATTGTACGATAATCCTGATTTGTATATGCCGCTTCGATCGTCCTATATAACAAAGGAACGCCTCCAGCATTCAAAAGGAAAACCCGATGATTATTATAAATACGGACGAGGGTTAGGGTATGAATCTTCTTCAGAAGACGAATGCTGCTGGTTAATTAATGACCAATCATCTAAGCAATACAAAGATGGAAATTCGCCAGATGCCTCGGAATGGGACTCCGATACAAGTCTAGGGGAAGCTTTCAAAGACCTAATGGCGAACATGGCTACAGCTGATCCGTCCACGATGGAAGACGACGATCAAATGCCAACGTGGGAAGACCCGTGGGTTCATCACCTGAACATGCAGTATGGTGATAGGTTCGAACAGAGAGAACCCCCCACTGAAGATAAAATAGTCCAAGTTAACATGGGTGAAGAGGCCAACCCGAAGCCCATATTCATCAGTGATAGCCTTCCCCCAAATGAGAAGGAGGAGTTAATTGCTCTCATCTGGGAGTATATTGACGTCTTTGCTTGGAACTATGAAGATATTCCAGGGCTCGACCCCAATGTGGCAATGCACCGCCTCGATATCAAGCCGGATGCCAAACCTGTCAAACAACAGCAAAGACGGTTTCGTCCGCAGATAATGGAAGCTATCCGAGAGGAGCAACATCCAGATTGGCTAGCCAATATCGTTCCAGTCATGAAGAAGAACGGTAAAATCAGGATTTGCATTGATTTCAGGGACCTGAATACGGCATGTCCAAAAGACGATTTTCCTCTCCCAATCACGGATGTTATTATTGACAATACATGCGGATTTGAGAGAATGTCTTTCATGGATGGGTTCTCAGGATATAACCAAATCAAGATGCACCCAGATGACGAGAAGCATACAGCGTTCAGAACGACCCTCGGCGTCTTTTGCTACACGGTGATGTCCTTCGGTCTAAAGAACGCAGGCGCCACATACCAACGAGCAATGACTAAGATTTTCCAAGAACATCTCAGGAAAACAGTTGAGTGCTACGTTGATGATTTGGTGGTAAAAAGCCGCAACAAAGAAGATCACATCAAGGACTTGAAGACGATGTTCGATCTCATGCGAAGTCATCAATTGAAGATGAACCCTACTAAATCCTTCCTTGGAATGTCTAGCGGAAAATTCCTTGGATTCGTCGTCACCACTAAAGGTATACATATCGATCCTGACAAAGTGAAGGCGATACACGAACTGCAACCTCCTAGAAATCTAAGAGAGCTCAGAGGATTGCAAGGGCGGTTAGCTTACATCCGGCGGTTCATCTCGAACCTTTCTGGGAAGTGCCAACCATTCTCTAAGCTAAACAAGAAAGGGGTGTCATTCATCTGGGACGACACCTGCCAAAAAGCATT
>NC_033800.1:58747876-58802702 GCF_001876935.1 Asparagus officinalis | reverse complement strand
TCGCACCAACAAGTATGGCAATTATACTTCGATGGTGCTTCGAGAGCAGTTAATAGGGCAATAACCCCCGGATGTTCTACAGTCTCCTCCGGAGTTGGAGTTGTCTTAGTTTCCCCGGGGAAGCATGTGATGCCTCGAGCTTATTCATTGACTAGTCCATGCTCCAATAACGTAGCCGAGTACAACGCGCTTCTCATTGGACTCAGTTTCGCCAAGGAGCTGGGGGTCGAATATCTCGAAGCTTTTGGGGATTCTCAATTGATAGTCAACCAAGTCCGTGGAGGGTATGAAGTCAGGAACCAAGACCTGATCCCGTACCACCAGGAGGCCATCAAAATGGCAGAATCTTTTGAAGAATTCTTCATTGAATATATCCCTCGTCTCCAGAACGCTTATGCGGATGCACTGGCAGCACTAGCGGTATCACTTGCACAGCCTCCTGAAACTGAACTATTAGTCACAGTAAGGACACATCAGCTCTGCATACCCATATACGATATGGATATTGAAGAGGAAGATGATGGAAACTCGAACGCCAAGGAGGTGAACTCAACTCGAATTGGGTCTGAGTCCCGAGATTGGCGTTTTCCCATCATTGACTACGTCCAATATGGTATTTTGCCAGAGGATGTAAAAGAAAAAGAATCAATCCGCCGAAGAGCACCGAGATTCTTTTACAATACCGAGACCCATACGTTATATCGTAGGGGGTACGATGGTTTATTACTCCGATGCCTTTCGAACAAATAAGCAGAAGAAGTTCTTAAGGAAGCACACGAAGGAGAATGTGGTGCGCATCAGCCCGGTCCCAAATTGTATGATCGTATCAGGAGAATGGGGTATTTCTGGCCAACGATGGTTCGTGATGCAATCGAATATGCCCGAGAATGCCATGCCTGTCAAGTACATGCGAATTATATGCATCAACCACCAGAGCAGTTGCACACGTCAACCACGTCATGGCCGTTCGAGACATGGGGAATGGACATTGTCGGTCCTATTTTTCCCCCTTCAGTCAAAGGTAATCGATTCATTCTTGCAATCACGGATTACTTTTCAAAGTGGGCCGAAGCGATTCCGCTTAGAGAAGTAAAGACGAACAACGTCATCACATATACCGATACGGCGTGCTGAGACGGATCATTCATGACAACGGTCCACAGTTCATAAGCAACGCCTTCGTCAGGTTTTGTGACAAGTTTAAAATTTAAGATGTTTCGTCAACAGCTTATTATCCCGCTGCGAATGGATTAGCTGAGGCATTCAACAAGACGATCATTAAGATTTTGTCAAAGCTCGTGAAGACCAATAAACGAGACAGGAATGATAAACTCGGTGAAGCACTCTGGGCTTATCGCACCACCATACGCACACCTACAGGAGCCACCCCGTATTCGTTGGTATACGGATGTGAAGCTGTGCTACCTTTGGAGATTCAAATCCCGTCACTTCGGATCGCTCTCGCAATGGAGATGACGACAGAAGAACAGCATCAAAAACGTCTCGAAGAACTTGAGAGGTTGGATGAAAAGCGCTTGGAGGCTCAACAACACATTGAGTTTTATCAAGCCATAATATCTAGGGCTTTTAACAAGAGAGTCCGACATAGAAGCTTCAAGGAAGGAGATCTGGTCCTCGCTGCTCGCCGACCAATAATCCTCAACTCCAAGAAGAAAGGTAAATTTGAACCCAAATGGGAAGGGCCGTTTGTGATAGCCACGGTCTACTCAAACGGCGCATATCGCCTGATTACTCAAGAGAGCGACAGGCAATTAATGCCAATAAATGAGAAGTTCCTGAAAAAGTACTACCCCTAGTACATTCAGGATAACTCATTTATCGGGAAGTTCCTTGAAGAATATTACACTTAATGTTCTAAAGGATAACCCAAAATCTTTTTCACCACCAAAATCCCTCACCGATCAATTTCTATTGACAGTGAGTCCACCAAAAATGTCTTTCTGGCTCTCTTGACTCTTTCCATGAACAAGAGGTCCACCTTTCAGTTCGGAGTCCCCTTTCGATAAACGAAAGAACTCCCTTCCTCTTCTCTTTGGTTAAGCCCTCTCATGGCTATAACCGAAGTTGAAGTTTCACTTTGATAAATGAAGAACTCATTTTTCAGTTTAGATAACCAATCCTATAAAAGGCAAGTTTATCTAGATTTTTTTCAGATTCTCGGAGTGGAGATCCCACTCCTAGTTTCTTTTGCACTGGAAATAGAATATAAAATTCTTCCTTTTCAGAATCAAGGAATAGAATATAAAATTCTTCCTTCCTTATTTTCGGGTTTGCCCTCACCCTAAAAGAAGACCGGGAAATAGAATATAAAATTCTTCCTTTCCCGCACTGATCTTTTCCAAAATTTGTCAATATAGGATTCATCCTAGGAAGTTTATCCCAAATCCTAAGCAGGGATAAGTCTGCGCCTAACACGCGCTGCCGGTTTAGTCTTTTTCAGAAGAAAAAGATACCGGAGTTCGATTCTGGGGTATTCTATCCTGAAACCTAAGCAAGGATAAGTCTGCGCTTAACATGCGCTGCCGGTTAGTTCTTAACCGTTGAAAAGAACACCCGTTCACATATTCGACATTGTGGTAGGTTGTTATTAATAACACCAAAATCCATGCCTTACACGCGTGGGGAATTTCATCCTGAATCCTAAGAAAGTATATGCCGACGCCTAACACGCGTCGCCGGTTTAGTCTTTCTCCGAAGAAAAAGACACCAGAGTTCGATTCTGGGGTATTCTATCCCGAAGCCTAAGTAGGGATAAGTCAGCGTCTAATACACGTTGCTGGGTAGCCTATTCCCATAACGATGGCGAAGTCTATGTATTCAAAGTCATAGCAACAAGTCTCAGAGGATTCAATCTCTGAGCACAACGTCACATGCGGAACGGACTTAAGACAATCCGCATGTAAGCCCGATTCAAACGGTAGTCGGTAAGAGCACGTCAAATCCGTTGAAGGCTGGGGGTTAGCCAAAAACCCTAAAGTCAACGCTTAACACGCGTCGCCGGGTAGTCTATTCCCGTGAGAAAGACGAAGTCTACGTATTCAATATCGTAGCACTAAGAGCGTTAACTCTCTTAGCACAACGTTACATGCGGAACGGATTTGTACAATTCGCATGCTAGCCCGACTCAAACGGTAGTCGGTAAAGGCTAAACAAATCCGTTGAAGGCTGGGGGTTTGTCAAAAATCCTAAAGTCAACACCTAACACATGTCGCCGGGTAGCCTATTCCCGTAACAATGGCGAAGTCTATGTATTCGACATCATAGCACAAAGTCTCAGAGAATTCACTCTCTTAGCACAACGTTACATGCGGAACGGATTTAGACAATTCGCATGCTAGCCCGACTCAAACGGTAGTCGGTAAAGGCTCATCAAACCCGTTGAGGGCTGAGGGTTTGCCAAAAATCCTGTAAGTTTTACGACCGTTGGGATCACAATCAACAGAGAAACATAACGATAAAAAGGGGAGTGCGCTAAAGAAAAGACTTTGTTTTATTAATAAAATCAGACCAAGTTGAGATACAAGAAGACGTCTCAAATCAGATCTAACAAACTGAAGGAAGCAATTTTAGCCTTAACAGTGGCAAGTTCTTCTGCGTGTTCCGCTCAAACCTTCTCCTCTTCTTCCTTCTGAAGCTTGGCATAAGCAAGAACGGCGGCAGCGTCGACAGTTACGTCTTCTCGGCGCAACGCGTGAAGAACCTCCAGCTCCCCTCTATAAACATTTTGAACTCTGGTGCTCTCGAGCTCAAAATCTTTTAGATTCCTCTCCCCCTGGACGGTCCTAATCCATGTCCTATCAGCAATGCTGTTATAAGCATCTATCTTAGTCCGCAGACGACGTTGTCGTTCGTACAAGTTCGCAACAATGATTTCTTGATCTGATATGCGTCTCGCTCGGGCCTTACGCTCGTGCATCCTCTGAATCTGAGCATCGATCATGAGCGGTGTGACCTCATCATGTGAGTCGAAGTGTACTAGCTCTTCCAAACGATACATGAGTTCCTCTAAGCAAGTCAACCTTAACTCACATCGTCCAGCTAGCCGGAGGCCACCTACACGCTGAATGTCTTTAAGACTATCTGTTATGAAAGGGAGCAAATCATAAAATCTTCCCCGTCCAGAAATAATGACAGTGGCCGTGTTTTGCATAACCTTCTCTACTTTTTGGAGGATGCCTTGCACGGATTCGGAGACCGGGAGGGCAAATTCTTGGTCAGACATAATTGCAGCAATGGGATCCTCTTCCCCTTCATCGTCGGATATTAGGATGATTTCGGGTCTCACCATCCTCCTATCATCCCCACGACGTCCGTTCACCGCATGAGATGAAAAATGCTCCGGAAGGATACTCAGCTGAAAACAAGCAATTAAACGTTTGTTAATTTCAGTTATGAAAGGAAATTGAACTCATCTTACAAATGGGTAAGATAGAGTCATTGCCTTATAAAGGGTGAGACGATTTAGCCACGTTGTGCATTCATAAGATAGGGTATATCGACAATATATCCCTGCCTTATAAGGGACAATGCAGCGTCAAAACGCCCCCTTTATTTTGAGATATGGTTTTGACCAAGCAAAACATATCTTTAAAGCGTCGATCCTCACCAAGGAGAACAACGTGGGGTAAAAAGGACTAATTTGCGAATTTCCAAGAAAAAATAGACTAATTTGTAAATTACAAAAAAAATAGCTCACCAGCATATGAGGGAGGCACGTCATCAGTCGACGCAACAGGGGAGCGACCTCTCGGGACACGCGACATGATGATCTGCGAAATAAATTAGGGATCAGATCCAGAAAAGAAGATTCTTTTTTATTTTGCAATTAAATCCCTCAGAGCTCCAAATTTTACCCCCTGAAAGAGGAGCTCGAGTCGCCAAATCATAAACCCTAATCCTCACATGCGACCCCACAAATTCATCAATTGAATTAAGCATGAAATATGCTAAAATTGTGGAGGATTTACCTGAGAGAAAGCTCGAAGACCCGACAAAAATCAAATCTTGAAAGAGGCTCAGTCCACGTGCTCGAGGGGCCTGAGAGGAATTTTTATATGGAGATTTTTGAGGGATTTCTCAATCAAAGATCCAAAGGAAGGATGGATCTAGGGTATTTATGAAGAATTGAGGGAAATAGAATGCAAGAGGGAAGAGGAATCCAAGAAAGAGGAGGAAAAGGGGGTCGGCCCTAGAGGAGGAAAAGAGGAGGAAAAAGAACCCCTTTTATAATGTGAACCAGCCTTGAACCAGACCGGACCAGGTTGAACCAGACCAGACCAGTCCAAATCAGTCCAAAAGAGGTCAAACTAGGCTGAGCCAGGCCAAACCAGACTGAACCAGACCAGACCAGGATGAACCAGTCTGAACCAATCTTGAACCAGTCCTGAACCAGTCCTAAACCAGTCTTGAACCAGGTTGAACCAGTCCTGAACCAGGTTGAACCAGTTTGAACCAGATTCGAACTAGAATTCAAACTCCAGATCAAAGCTTGGCCTTTGATCCCGAGAACTAAAGGCTATTATTTCCTTGGTGAAATAGTACCCTCTGGCTGTTATTTCCTTAGTGAGATAACACCCGTCAAATCGTGTAGATCCGACCGGATCTAGATCACGCGGGTTTGAACCAGATTCGAACTAGAATTCAAATTGAAGCTGAATCGAGCATCGAAACAACTTCAAATCGACTGAGGGTTCAATCCTTTGTTTATGCTTGCCTCTCCCACATATTCGGAAGGGTCGGAAGATTGTTTGAGCCGAATTACTGCCTTTTTTTGGCTTATTATCAAGCCGGTTCAGCTCATTATCAGGCCGGTTCAGCTCATTCGGGCACAGGAATTACTCCAATAAGGTATATGAGTATAAATTGTTCCCTATTTTTGGTTGAGAAGTTCCTGGAGAATATTTTTCTAAATATTCTTAAGGATAACTCAACAACACTACGCCGGACAACGCGTCGCAAAATAAAGACTCAACGCCAACAATCAGTTCTATGTTGAACCAACAAGCACGAGCTAAAGATCAGAAAATTAGGAACCGACTTCAATCAACGAGTCATCCATCCAAGGGCGGACTCGGACGAATCACGATCGAATCAAGATCAGTTTCGGACTCGAACTCAGAAGTGGATTTACTGCCAAATCAGGAATCAGATTTACTGCCAAATCAGGTCAACGATTCAAGTCCGGATAAATCAACCACAGAACCGGATCACGGACTAAACCGAAAACGGAAAATGACGGAAAAGCCACGCCTAAGGGGGCTCGGCCCAGAGCCGGCCACCTATAGGTGGCCGGCCCAGATCTGTGCGCGGGCACAGTTCAGAGAGCCTATAAATAGGCCCCCTTAGTTCATTTGTAAAAGGTGGGAACTTCTAGAGCCGAAACTCTGCCGAATTGAGAACTGAGCTTGGAGTTTTGAAGACTTAAAGACTTGGACATTTAGATCTGGTTCTTGGCGAGCATCCACGTCACAAAAGGCAGGAGTTCGAGAGAGAGAAATCAGATCTGAGATCTACACGAAGTAATACTCCGGATCAAAGCTTGGCCTTTGATCCCGAGAACTAAAGGCTATTATTTCCTTGGTGAAATAGTACCCCCCGGCTGTTATTTCCTTAGTGAGATAACACCCGTCAAATCGTGTAGATCCGACCGGATACCCACACAAGCGAGCGACCGCAAAACAGGAGCTCGTGATTCGTTCGAAAGGAAAGTTGTAATCTTTTTCTTTTTCTTTGATTTCGTTGTAACCGGATCTAAAAAAGACCGGATCTTTTGTAACCAAAAAGCAATTACTTGAGATAACAATGAATTCAATGAAGGCAATTTTCACCGTGAACAGTAGTTGGCGTGGATTTGGCATTCGTAGTAGCGTTTCGCATAAGCGACTGCGTCAGTAACCATCCCAGGCCAGAAGTAGCCTATCCTCCGCAGGCGATCCCAGAGCTTGGGTCCAGGCTGATGAGCCCCATACATGCCGTCATGCGCTTCGCGTATGGCCCCTTGCGCCTCCGCCTTTGACAGACAGCGAAGCAACAAGCCGTCGTATGACCTCCGATACAACGTTTTAGTGGTTTAATCATAGTAGAACCGTGAGGCACGTCGTCGGATAGACTCTCGTTCCTTCGCGTCTTCGGGCAATATGCCGTATAGGACGTAGTCGATGATCAGGAGACGCTAGTCTTCCTGATCAGGCTGATCCGGTGTTTGGTGAGTGGCGTTCGCCTCTGGGACGTCTTTTAGTCGAAAGAGTTTTCGGCTGGCGACTGTGACCCGTTGGGTCGTTCCCAAAGGCTGGGCTAAGTTAGCCGCCAAGGACGCGAGAGCATCCGCATGGGTGTTCCTTGAACGGAGCACGTGCTCAATGCGGAAACTCTCGAATAACTCAACCAGTCTGACCGCCGCTTCGTGGAGCGGGATGAGATCGTCATTCCTGACTTCATACTCGCCGGTCATTTGCTTGACGATGAGTTGGGAGTCGCCATAAGCCTCCAGATGCTTGATCCCTAACTCTTTGGCCAACTCGAGCCCTATGAGCAGTGCGTTGTACTCAGCCACGTTGTTGGTGCATGGTTTCGTTAAGGAAAAGGCCCGGGGTAACACATGGCCATGCGGAGAGGTGAGGACCACCCCCACTCCTGCAGAGATAGAACCGCTCGCACCTGCGCGAGACGCGCTGTCGAAGAACATCTGCCACACCTCTGGTGACGAAGTCACATTGGCTTCAGGAGGTTCATCTGGCAGATCTTCAAATAGATCGGTCTTCACCCCCAGCGGGTGACTAGCCATGAGATCGCAGATGGCCTGTCCCTTGACTGATTTCTGCGGCATGAAGTGGATGTCGTATTGAGAGAGCAGGAGTGCCCACCTGGCCAGGCGCCAGTTTAACGCTGCAGGTTGCGTTATGAACACCCGAATGGGGTTCATCCGGGAGATGACATGGATGGTTTGGCCAACCAAGTAGTGCCGTATCTTTTGGATGGCGAACACCAAGGCTAAGCATTCCTTCTCGACCATTGGGTACCGTTGTTCGGCGCCCTGCAAGGTTCTGCTCAGGTAGTAGATGCCTTGCTCGTGGCCTGCATCGTCGTTTTGTGCCAAGAGGGCGCCTAGAGAATGTTCCATGGCCCGTATATATATGAGGAATGGCCTCCCTGAGATTGGCGCCGCAAGGACAGGCGGATTTGAGAGATAAGCTTTGATCTCTTCAAAGGCCTTTTGGCATGGATCGTCCCAGACGAAAGAGGTACATTTCTTCATCAGCTTAGAGAAGGGTTGACATTTGCCCGAGAGATTCGAGATGAATCTTCTGATGTAAGCCAGTCATCCCTGAAGGCCTCTTAGCTCTTTAAGGTTTCGGGGCGGCTGGAGCTCTTGAATGGCTCGCACCTTGTCTGGATCAATCCGGATTCCTTTTGTCGTGACGACAAAACCGAGGAATTTACTGCTAGACATCCCCAAGAATGACTTAGTAGGATTCATCTTGAGTTGATGAGTCCTTATGAGTTCAAACATCGCCTTCAAGTCTTGGAGGTGGTCCTCCTTATGGCGACTCTTCACGACCAGGTCGTCCACATAGCATTCGACCGTCTTTCGCAAATGATCTCGAAAGATCATGCTCATGGCACGCTGGTAGGTTGCGCCAGTGTTCTTGAGTCCGAAAGGCATGACGGTGTAGCAGTACACCCCCATGGGAGTTCTGAATGCAGTGTGCTTCTCGTCCTTGGGGTGCATTTTGATCTGATTGTACCCCGAGAAGCCATCCATGAAGGACATCCTCTCGAATCCGCACGTATTGTCAACGATGACATCTGTGATGGGCAGAGGAAATTCGTCTTTAGGGCACGCGGCGTTGAGGTTCCTAAAGTCGATGTAGATGCGGATTTTACCGTTCTTCTTCAAGACCGGAACAATGTTCGCCACCCAGTCGGGGTGTTGCTCCTCTTTAATGAAGCCGGATTCGATCAGCTTCTTTACTTCAGCTTCGATCGCCTCCATGATTTGGGGGCAAAACCGCCTCTGCTGTTGTTTGATTGGTTTGGCATCAGGGCTGATGTTGAGGCGATGCGTGGCGACCCGCGGATCCAGACCAGGCATGTCCTCGTAATTCTAGGCGAAGACGTTAATGTATTTCCGTATGAGGGCGATGAGATCCTCTTTTTCCTGAGGAGGTAGACTACCACTGATGAATATGGGTTTAGGATTCGCCTCGGTACCCATGTTCACCTGGAGGACTTC
This sequence comes from Asparagus officinalis, assembly GCF_001876935.1. Taxonomy (NCBI): domain Eukaryota; kingdom Viridiplantae; phylum Streptophyta; class Magnoliopsida; order Asparagales; family Asparagaceae; genus Asparagus; species Asparagus officinalis. The sequence goes on along the minus strand of NC_033800.1, from coordinate 58,793,449 downwards.
GTCTTCGATTGGTGGTTCGCGTTGTTCGAAGCGACTGTTCCACTGGGCGTTAACATGGCGATCCCATGTCTCGTCATATAGTGGGAGTTGTTCGTCCTCCGCCATCTCGATGGGGTCTACTGTAGCCATGTTGACAGTAAGGCCATCGAACAAATCCCTCACGCTGACGTCTGAGTCCCAAGCCGAGGTCGTTGACGATTGATCCCCCGAACATGCATAGTCGGAGTCTTCGTCGATGTAAAAACACAAATCCGACGAGGAGGAGGAGTAGCCTAAGCCTATCCGAGTCCTGTTGAAGTAATTTGAGGGCTTCCCTTTGGGTACGTAGGCGGGTTTGATGACCGTCTTACGTCCTCGGCCGTAATTCAGGCCCTCTAAACGAGTGAGGTCATACCCCATGTCGTTCATTATTTGTTTCACAACTCGACTGTACTGCGAAAACTGGGGTGCTGGGTCCTCATCCTCGGATTCATCCCATAGCGTGTGCAGGGGATGATCGATCCGATCGAAAATAATATCTTTTCGATAGTTATTTCGGGCCGGCACGAAGAACACCGGCTGCGTCTTGGCGACGTATGACGAGCACACCGGCAAGTGTAAGGAAGGATCACTGTAGAGTGTCGACCATAGGTTATTAGGTGCCTCGTCCTCGGACATGGAGCAAGACGACAAATAATCAAAGTCGGATTTCTCATTCATGATAATTTTTTCTGCCTGAACAGCGTTGGTTACATGGTGACTCTCGTAACCAATTACAATTGACTCGAAGTCATTCAAAATTAAACTGTCACCGTATTCAGGCTCGCTGTCCGCCTCGTTGCCACTCTCCAGTTCTTCTGCTGGTGGCTCGTCGGGGTCCTGGTACAGCAGAGAATCCGCGAAATAGTTTTTGACGCCTTTAAAGGGCTGTTTGTCGGCCACTACTGTCTTTACGCGCTCGTAGTCGTCCACGTACTTTAGGCACTGGTGCAACGTGGACGGAACTATTCGATTGCCATGAATCCACGGACGTCCCAAGAGCATGTTGTAGGAGGGTTCAGCGTCGATGACGTAGCACGTCACCTCCATCTTCATGTCGCCTATCCGACATTTCAGGCGGATTTTGCCGAGCGGCCGAGTCCCCGTGACGTTAAAGCCGAAGATGGTTGTCACGGTCGAGGCTAGGCGCTTTGCCGGTATCCCTAAGTGTTTGATTAACTTCAGGGGCACGATGCTCAGCGCAGACCCCGGATCGACCTGTATCCGATCAACTTTCGACGAGCCGACGTATCCTGTGAAGTATAGCGGCCGGTCATGGGACGTGCTCTTGATGAGCATGTCCTCAGGAGTGAAAGTGATGCATGGGACCCGTCTCTCAGAGATTTGGCAGCAAGTTGCACATCCCTGTTCTGGTTCTGTCTCTTTCGAGAAATGAGTAGAGAACGCCTCTGAGTCGGCCACGCCTCTTGCAGGGCCTCTCGGGTAGACCTGGACAACCGGAGGAGGTCGTACATGGTAATCCGCGTGGGGATGCTTTTCAGTTGCGCAAGCACGTTGAACCGGAAAGGCTGGCGGCTTGTGCTTGGTCCGTCTGGATTAGGAGGGGTTGCTGCGACTGGCCTTGCGGGAGGTCCTGCCGGGTTCTCCGCCCTCGTGGGGTATTCTTTCGCGAATTCTTTCCCTGCTCTCGTGGCGAAGACGTTGGCGTCTTCTTCAGAGTCTGTCAGGGCAGTCATCGCCGTGTCTTCTCTATCCAGGATGGCGGAGACAACGTTGCAGTGCTTTCCTTTAGCCTCCTTGGAAGGCCGTGCCGTCCATTGCTCATCATTGAGGAGGTCTGGATGAACCCACATCACCTGTCCCGATGGCAGAGTTTGTGGGACCAAACCCTTTTCCCGCTGGTTGTGAGGATCGTCATTAGTGACTTTCAAGACCGCCTTGGGGATAGGGATCACCCCCGCTGGAGCTTGAACCTCCGGGAGATTTGTCCCAAAGCTCAAAGTAATCATGTTCGCAGTCACTTGCTTTTGGACTTTCTCCTTCTTCAAAACCCCCTCGTCGTAGAGGGCCTGGAGCTTGTCCTTGAGGACGTAGCATTTGGTTGTGTGATGGCTAAGAAATCTGTGATATGCACAGTAACTTGGGTCACCGGTTTTGTCCGCCTTCTCAGGCTTGGCGGCTTCTGGAAACTTAATTCGCCCACTCTTGAGTAGAGTGTCGAAAGTCGCTACCACCTGGTCTTCTTTGAAATCATATTGCCGCTGGGGGCGTGGTTCAAATTGTCTGGGTTTAGGCTTTTGAGCAGCCTTTGGCGTCGGGGCGGTGTCGACTGCCATGATTTCTTTTCCCTTCGACCGAGGAGGATTCTTTGGGGCAGCTGGCTCTGCTGCTCCCTTTTTGGACTGCGGCTCTTCAGCCTCCAGCCTCTTGATCATGTTTTCGACTTGCTCGCCTTGGCGAACAAGTTCCTTCCAAGTTCGGGTCTCTACTGCCCCTATTTTGGACAGGATGTGGATCGACAGGTTATTGCGGCACATCTCAATCAGCGTCGCCTCGGAAACTTGGTCCCGGCAGTGGACTGATCGATTCCGAAATCTTTTCACGAAGTCGTTGACCGACTCCGACTTCCGCTGCTTCTCAGCAAGGAGAGTGGCCATTGACACTTCCGTGTCGTCGTCGAGGAAGCGAGCGAGGAAGAGTTTTTCAACGTCGGCCTATGCCTTGATGGAGCCGGGCTCCAGTTTGCAGAACCATTCAAAGGCCACCCCCTTGAGGGTACCTATGAATAGTCAAGTGAGAATGGCGTCATTCCCTGTAAGGAACCCAGTCTGCGCCATGAAGTAGTAGATGTACTGCGAGGGCGATCCCTTGCCATCAAACTGTACCAGGATGATTGGCTTGAACTTTGCTGGGTATGAGATTGTGTCCCATTCGATAGGGTAGGGACGTACCACCCCCAGCTTGTTTATGTTTTGCTGGAGCTTTAGCACGTTGAGCTGGTCCTGAAACTCGTCGAATCTTTTGTCACGGGTGCTATCCCCAGTGTGTGACGTTCCTATCGACGTCTTGGAGGAGTAATCGGAATGCTGATTATCCTCTGTCTTAGTCGCTGGCCAGTGAGGAGGTACCTATTCCTTGTCCCTAGTTTGCCGGGGTAAGGGGCGTTGGGTCCTTTTCTTCTTCTTCTTGTTCAGCAGTTGCTCCATCATCTCTCTTAGAGAGTCGATGGTCGCCTGCTGTTCCTCCAGCTTTTGAGCCATTGTCTGCTCTGTGTTGAGTTCGGTCACGTGTGCTCTCGCCTGCGCGTCTTGGCTTGAGCGCGAGGTCTGAGATGTGGCAGCGGCCGAATGGTCCTCATCTTCGCCGCAGGAGGGAGGTATTAGGTTGGAATAGTCAAACCCAATACTTACCCCCCGGCGACTACGGGTTCGCTGGAATATGCCTTCCTGCCGGCCGAGTGTTAGGTCTCAGGACGGAGTCCGAGTCTGGCGAGTCGGAGAGTACCGCTTTCCCCTTATCCGTCATGTTAACTGTGGCGGATGAGAGCTCTAGGTCGTCGGCAGCGCGTCTTTTTTGGTGACGACGCCTTTGACGGGAAGGCCTTGGTCGAGAGGACTGTTGAGACAGTCTCTCGAACACCGAAGGTTTCGCCGTTCCGACGCATTGGCAGTCGGCGAGGACCGTGTGGATGAGTCTCTCGCAGTGGCACTGAGGATTCACCTCCTGCATAGTGCGTTTGCGAGTTAAGTATTCCCTAAGGTCTTCTGTGGGTGATTGGTGACAACCCCCAGCTTCAGAAGAGTCGCTCGGGTGAGCGCACGAGAGATTTTTGGATGCTCTCTCTGGTGCGCGTTGGGTGGAATGCTTTGGTGTTGGAGTTGGGTGATCTCGCCTTGACTGGCAAGTCTTCGCGTTTGAGCAAGCTCCAGTAGGCATAACGAGTTTTCACCCTTCAGGTTGGAAGAGCGGGTTCGCGAGGAGTCGCGCCTAACCTCTCTACCCTTCGTTATCCGCCAATGGTTTATGCGCGAGGCTCGCAGCCTTCAGGATTCGGCCTACTTGGGTAGGCTCGTTTGCCCTGCGGTGTGAATTTATTCGGCATCAAGGGATGTGGCGCTGAGAAGCGGAAGTCCTCGTACTGAGCGGGGTGTTCTGCACTTACCCTCGGTCGGGCTCCTGATGTTGGAGGGCTTCTGACGCGTGCGGGGACCAGTTTGCCCTCTCGTTAGCGTTCTGCGGGCCTGTATGATGGTTGCAGGCCGTTGTGGAGAAACGGAGGTTTGGACCACGCTGTACTCGACGAGTGTTTGCCGCTCCAGCTGTTGGTTAGCTCTCCCAGTGAGGAGAGCGTCACCAGTGAGCGCGTGGCAAGTACAGTTGTGCCAAGTGAACGCGGGCGTGTTCCTCCGAGGCAGGTGTCCTGCGTGGACGCGGCGTTGAGATCGATTTGGTAGATCGTTGCCTCTTGCGTTCGATGCTCTGGATTGCTTTGATCGATTGCGAGGGAGCGGGTTCCCCCGACGAGACTCGGGTGGAACCTTCAGGCGCGGAGGCTTTGACCGTTTGAGGTCGGCTTCGGCGCACGACTCTGTGGCGTTTGCGGGACGCATCGCCACCAGAGGATGAGGAAGACAAGTACTCTTCGTACTTGGCCTGGTCGAACTCAATCTCCAGGGACTCCACGGTCGTCCCGACAGCAACCTCATCAAATTGAGCCACCACCATTTCGTTCGATGAAACAGCTCCTCCCACTGTGGTCGCCATCTTCTGTATGGTGTAAATTTGATTTCCCGGAAAACAGGGAGTTTTCGTTTGTATTAATAAGAAAGCTTATTACAAACTAATAATCAAATGATCACAACAGAAGCAGAGGGAATGCCCTCTTTGTTTTGTGTGGGGACTTTAGGTGGCTATAGGACGCTTCGCTCGATGCTCGTGTCGAGTCTGCTTCCCTTAGACCGTTCGATCGAGGTTGCTAGAGAGCTTCAGTTCTCAGTAGAAGCTCAAATCGATGGAGTTCGGATCTTCTTAGTTCACCGGCGATCGGAGCTCAGAACTAGGCAGTGGTGCTGTAGCGTAAGGATCTACTAACAGCTTGGTCTCAACTACTTTTCTCCAAGTTTTGCGACCTCTTTCACAGTGTGCTAGAAGGGGCTTTTAAATGGAAGAAGGACAGCTTGACTACTCCTTGAATTATGGGATGTGACCATACATTGTCCAGAGATGTCTTGCTGTTCATTCGTACCGTCAGTGGTCATTTGAAGAGCTGCACTCTGGATCACACTACGTAGGAGTGGGAAAGCCCCTCCTCGTATGCGTGACAACGGCTGTCAGATGCTTGCGTGGGTCTGACCAACCACCGAGCGTCGGCGGCTCTCGTCCCTTCGCCTGGACAACTGAGGTGAGCCGCATTTATGAGGGCGTAGGCTGTTTTGACACCTGCCTGCTCACTTGTACTGTAGGCGGCTATTCGGCGGGCCTGGAGTACCGTGTCTTCTCTCTTCAGGCCAAGAGAGGCGGGAAAGCGTGTTCCTGGTACTCGAGTAGGTTTGGACAGTTCGCCGAATGCTGGCGGATCCGTCTCCTGACTCAGATAGCCGAGGTGAGTCGCATTTATGAATGCTCAGGTCGACTCGACACATGTCCAGTCCTTTGCACTGTTCGTACTGTGAGCGGCCGCTTGACGGCCTTGGGGTAACTCGACACATGTCCAGTCCTTTGCACTGTTCGTACTGTGAGCGGCCGCTTGACGGCCTTGGGGTACTGTGCCCTCTCCCTTTGGGTAGAGAGAGAGAGATGGGAAGGCCCATCTTAGCATGTGGGGTAGCGGGTGCGAGTGGCCTGGAGGTTTGCAGGCGGATTCGACTTTGGACTCGGGCAGGCGAGTCGCGTGAAAGGCGAATTTCCGCTATTCCAACTGATCTCAACTCGTGCAGGCGAGTCGATTATTCAGGCGAATCTGGAACCGAGCACGTTTGACGACCATGTGGCTTAGGCAGGCGACTTCTTATAGGCGAATTTCCTATAGGCTTATCAGAGGTATTTTTTACCGTCTACATTATCAGTTTGCGGTCAACTGCCACGGTCAACCGCACCTGAGTTTTTACCTGCGGAGTCAAATAGAAACTTTCACGGTCGACCGTCACGGTCGACCGTCACGGTCGACCGTCAGCTCGAATTTTCCCACGGTCGACCGCCACGGTTGACCGCTAAAGTCTCTGGAAAATTCTCAGCTTCGAAAGTGGCTCCCCCCCCCCCCCCCCCCCAAAGTGGCTCGCGGTCGACTGCGAGATTTTCACGGTCGACCGCCGTATACTCCAACGGCTATTTTGTACAGAATCTGATTTCGGATTCTGTGGGCTTTTTGGTCATTTTGTTTTGGGTTTTTACTAAAGTTTTGAGTGGGTATAAATACCCCATTGCCTTCAGGTCTTCTATAACAAGAGAGTGTTTTTAAAACAAGTTTAAAGAGTTTTAAGCAAGGGTTTAAGTTTGGTTTAAGAAGCTTTTAAGCATTTGGAAGTTTGAGTTTATAAAATCAATTTCACAAGAGCTTGAGGAGATCATCTATTGGTGTTTGGGCATCCAACTATTCTCCCTCCACCTCTTGATCTATTGAGAAGTTTTCGAAACTCTATTTCTAGCTTTACATCTATTTATTTGATTATCATTTTATTAAAGCTAGTTTTATATTGAGTTTAGATTTGATTTTACTCATTATTTACACACACCCACATTGAGCTTATTGTATTTATATTCATAGTATAATTTAGGTTGTGGGGTTGTAACAATTGAGTGTGAGCTTTCATTGTGTTCTCTGTTAGACCCTAGAGGTGGGGTGATTAGGGTCTTATGCTAATCTAATCCGATTAAATACCAATTAAAATTAATTCACAAGTTATCCTAGCAAGTATGAAATACAACTATGTATATGAGCTAGGATAAGCAATATGAATAATAAGATATATCCTAACAAAGAGATATAGGCAATGTATGTGCAAGGATATATAAACAACTCAAGGGTAAACAATCTAAACAAGATAGTGGATGATATAGAAATGAGCAATGCACAATGGCGATATAAGATATGAACATAAATATGAATGAACGCCAAAGCACACTCAAACAAGCAATATGATCACGGAGTTCGGACCTTCCGTCCTACGTGTCCGCTCCCCACTCCCGGGGAGAAATCTACTATCAACCGGGTTTTCTACGTTCATCCGAATAACGTTTACACCTCACACTCGGTTTTCTAGCTAACCGAAAACTTTACAATCAACACACTATTTTAATCCCACTCTACACCCACTAAGTGTTGGACCTAGCCGTATCTCCCTCAAGTGCTCGGTTACAACCTCTCCCTAGGCTCGTCAACCGACGCCACTCCTCTTGGGACGATCCCCGACTCTCACCACACACTCCTCACTCGGTGTACAAGTGTATTACAAAGTGAATCTCAATAAGGCTCAATACAATAATTGATTGTTCTCAATTATGGATGAGAACACAATGAAAGCACAACTCAAAGTTACAATTCTCTCACCACCCAACTATACTATGTATGTAAATACTAAAAGCTCAATGTGGGTGTGTGTAACAATGAGTAAAACGAAATCTAACTCAAATAGCAAACTAGCAATAATAAGAATATGAAAATCAATAATGAAATTGCTAGAGAAAAGAGTTAGAAAACTTTTCTAAGAACACAAAGAAGAGGATGAAAGGGATTGAGAATGAATTCCTCAATCTGCAGTGAAAACTTCCTCCTTTGTAAACAGAAACCCAAACTCAAACAAACAGTAAAACCCTAAACCCTTGTTTAAACACTTTGTTTAAAAACTTCTTTTATATTGCCTTTGAAAGAGAGCAGCAGTAGGGTATTTATACCCACTCTAAATTTTAGTCAAAACTCTTAACAAAAGACAAAAACAGTCCCAGCAAACAGCTCAGGAAATAGCCGTTGGAAAAGCAACGGATCTATTGTCGGTCGACCGGAAATTCTGTCGGTCGACCGACGGAGAGCAAAAACACGAAGACCAGCTCTGGACAATCGTCGGTCGACCGGTGCGGTCGACCGATGAAAACTTTCGGTCGACCGACGGAAATTTCGATCGACCGATTAGAGCTCTCGGTCGACCGGACCGGTCGACCGATGACTCTCTGGAAAAATACTGACGAATGGTCAATTGACCGGTCGACCGTACCGGTCGACCGAAAACTGACATTACTATATGATATATGCAAGGATATGCAAACACAAGGGTAACATAAACAAATGATATAGTGGATGAAATAAACAATGAGAGAAAGGCTATAAAGATGAACAAATATAAGTGCTAAGCCAAACTCAAACAAGCAATATGATCACGGAGTTCGGACCTTCCGTCCTACGTCTCCGCTCCCCACTCCCGGGGAGAAATCCACTATCAACCGGGTTTTCTACGTTCACCCGAATAACGTTTACACCTCACACTCGGTTTTCTAGCTAACCGAAAACTTTACAATCAACACACTATTGTAATCCCACTCTACACCCACTAAGTGTTGGACCTAGCCGTGTCTCCCTCAAGTGCTCGGTTACAACCTCTCCCTAGGCACGTCAACCGACGCCACTCCTCTTGGGACGATCCCCGACTCTCACCACACACTCCTCACTCGGTGTACAAGTGTATTACAAAGTGAATCTCACAATAAGCACAATATAACAAATGATTGTTCTCATTTATGGATGAGAACACCAATTAAGCACAACTCAAAGTTACAATCTCTCACCACCCAACTATACTATGTATGTAAATACTAAAAGCTCAATGTGGGTGTGTGTAATAATGAGTAAAATGAAATCTAACTCAAATAGCAAACTAGCAATAATAAGAATATGAAAATCAATAATGAAATTGCTAGAGAAAAGAGTTAGAAAACTTTTCTAAGAACACAAAGAAGAGGATGAAAGGGATTGAGAATGAATTCCTCAATCTGCAGTGAAAACTTCCTCCTTTGTAAACAGAAACCCAAACTCAAACAAACAGTAAAACCCTAAACCCTTGTTTAAACACTTTGTTTAAAAACTTCTTTTATATTGCCTTTGAAAGAGAGCAGCAGTAGGGTATTTATACCCACTCTAAATCTCAGTCAAAACCCTTAACAAAAGACAAAAACAGCCCCAGCAAACAGCTCAGGGAAATTCTGTCGGTCGACCGACGGAGAGCAAAAACACGAAGACCAGCTCTGGACAATCGTCGGTCGACCGGTGCGGTCGACCGATGGAGCTTTTGGTCAACAGGACCGGTCGACCGACCAACTCTCTGTCGCCCAGTGATGAAAGATCAAATGATCGATCGACCAGTGCGGTCGACCGAAAACAGATATGACAGAAAAACAGTTTTTGGAAGCTGATTTTGACACTTTAGAAAATATGTTAAAAATAACAAATGAAGTCCAAAAATAATGAAACTTTGGGAAATGTATATAAACATGTAAACGAACATGTTACAAAAAGAATTTTCCAAATTGCATTTCCCATTTATGAAAAAATCGTTCAAAACACGAAAAAGTAAACATGTGAAATTTGATATTTTGGTTAAACCATGTTTTGAAACTTTGCATAATGATTATATAGACTTAATGAAGTATGTATCTGATTATTGTTAAGTCCAAAAACTAAGAATATAATATTTTCACAAAATTGCATATTTTATGCAATGTTTTCAAAAACACAATAGAAAATATGAAATATATAATTTCATATATATAACTATAAAAACTCAAAAACATATGTATGTATCATAGAAACCAAAACTTGTGTGTATATATATAACTATATATATATACGGAGAAACCAATAAATGTGTGTGTATAGATATTGAGCTTAGAGTATATAACACACATAATATAAATCCTAAACTAAATTACCCAAGCTAGATCTTGATCTTCATTAAGCTCGACTTGGTACACATGCGGATGAAGCTTGAACTTGATCTTTAACTTGAATTGCAAGGCTTCACCGACATTTCGCCAACCTCGTTTGGATATGATCGTTGAAGCTCTATTCCATCCATCCTCCAACTACGTTGTTTGTCTACGCCAACCTCGTTTGGATATGATCGTTGAAGCTCTATTCCATCCATCCTCCAACTACGTTGTTTGTCTATAATGCATAGGAATACACAAACACTAGACAAACAACATTAGTAGTAAATTATTTGTAAATCATCATCAAAACAAGAAGGCCAACAATCTCCCCCTTTTTGATGATGACAAACAATTTACAAAAAAGGATATATGCATGAAAGGAAATGAATATATAAATTACAATTCACATGCATATAAACAAGAAAGAATATACATATACTCATAATATTTCTTCCCCTTTGACAATATCAAAAAGGGGACAAAAGAATTAAGAGAGCGAAAGCTCCCCCTATCAATAAGCATATGTGAGTATAAAAACTATATATATGTGGGGATTGCTCCCCCTATCAAAAAGCCATAGAGAATATATGAAATGAGGGCTAAGGCATACATATGTGGGCAAGCATAGATGCTAAACACAACTCACATACAAAAAGATAATGAGAACATATATAAATATATCAAAGTGAAAAATAGTGTCTCATATCAACGAAAACATAAAGATCAAAAATAGATTTATGAAATCAAAAGAAAAGGAGCATGGGAATCATGCAAAATGTTTTCAAATGAAAACAAATCAATCAAATAAAATCATAAATCAAAATTTAAATCATAAAACCAAATCATCATTGATTTTCAAAAATCAAGAGAGGCAATTATATCTAGCTATTGAGCTAGTAATAACCCATATAAACATTTTAGCATCCGGTAAACAAGATTTGGGAATAAACACCCAATAAATCCAGAGGGTTATATAAATACAAACCTCTCATCAAAATCAAAACAAGGAATTATGAAAACAAAAGAATTTGACCAATAAAAGGAATTTTTCAAAGCATAATTTTCAAAACCAAGATAAAGAAGGATAAAAACATTAAAATTCTTAGTTTGAAAATCAAATTTGTTTTGGTACCCAAGAACTCTTGGTACCAAAAGATTTAGGGACATGACCCCTATCAATGAAGCTCAAAGCCTTAGGGTTATGAACCCTCTTAGGTATATGTGGTGCACTAACATGGTCAAAACAATATTCATTCAAATGACCCTTCCGATTGTAATTTGTGCAATGAAAGAGATCCATTTGTTTTTGTGGACCATTAGCTCGTGCACGGGAATCATTTGCAAATAAAGATTTTTTTTAAAAATTATTTTGCAAATGAGAAACATTCTTAAATAATGGTCTATTTGGTGTTGGCCTTCTTGTTTTGATGATGATTTACAAACAATTTACTACTAATGTTGTTTGTCTAGTGTTTGTGCATTCCTATGTATTGTAGAAAAACAACGTAGTTGGAGGATGGATGGAATAGCGCTTCAACGATGATATCCAATGGAGGTTGGCGGAATGTCGGTGAAAAGCTGCTATTCAAAGTTCAAGATCCAAGTTAAAGCTTCATCCGAGAGATTACCTAGAAGAGCTTATTGAAGATCAAGATCTAGCTTTATGTTTGTGTGCATCATAACAAAACTTAGCTAAATGACCTTGACGGCCGCAAATAGAACACTTATAAGTTTTGCTATACATGTGTGCATAATGAGTGGATGATTTTGACTTATTAGCACACATATCCATAAGCTTCTTATGATTATCAATGTATATTTTTAAAGTTGAATCTAAAGATGAAATGCATTTTTTCATAAGATTCAAGTCTTCATTTTTTGGCACATATGCATTTTTAGAAGTAGAACATAAATAGTCATTTATAAATGAAGCAGTGTTATTTTTTATGTTCTCTACTTCTAACATGGCATCAATCTTAGCATGAGATAGGCTAGCAATAGATGAAATCAAATTTCCATTTTCCAAATTTAATAAGTCATTGCTTTCTTTAAGCATAGTATTTTCATTTTCAATGACATCAAATTTGGACACTAGCTTCTCATGATCGGATTTTAAAACATCATGCTTGCTTTTTAAATCATTAAAATCATTTTGCAATTTGTTATAGGCATGCAATAATTTTTCACTAGCACAAGCAAGTTCATCACTAGATAAATCATTATCGGGTTCGAACTCGCAAACCTCACTAGGGCTATCGCCTAGTGGCCGTGTGCATGAAGCTCCTTTAGAACTTGAAGCGGGATCCTCCAAAGCTTGTCGGATCGCCTCCAAGTCTCCTTGATGCGCTTCTATGAATTTCCATAATGTATAAGCGCTATCAAAAGAATCAAGCTTGTTAGACATAAATGAATCAAATGCATTTAATAAAAATTCTAACATAAGCTTGTTCATAATAAACATCTTTTTATCATGTTTGCTCCACTTGGATTTCTCCAACGTGGGCACAATATAAGCACAATCAATGATTTCCCATAAATCGATATTTTTAGATTGAACAAATATTTTGAATCTAAAACACCATTGAGCATAAGGGAAAGCATTGAATTTAGGAGCAATACTAGAATCATAGCCTAAACAAGATGCATCATTCATATCCATAATTTGTAAAAATATGCAAGCAAGATACAAATGCAATCAAAACAAGATTAGCACAAAAAAGATAACTTGGATCTTTAACTCAAGGCGATTAGACCTTAAATCAAAGAGCACCAAGCTCTGATACCAATTGTTAGACCCTAGAGGGGGGGTGATTAGGGTCTTATGCTAATCTAATCCGATTAAATGCCAATTAAAAACTAATTAACAAGTTATATTCTTGCAAGATAGATATACAAAGAGTTAAGTGCAAGAATATGCAATATACACAAGGTGATATATCCTAGCAAAGAGGTATACTATATGATAGAGATATATGCAAGGATATATAAACAACACAAGGGTAAAAATAAACAATCTACACAAGTGATAGGGTAATATGATGAGCAATACACAAAGGCGATATAAGATATGAAAACAAGAATAAGAACGCCAATGCAATCACAAACACACTGAACCCTCTTAGGCACATATGGTGCACTAACATGGTCAAAACAATATTCATTCAAATGACCCTTCCGATTGCAATTTGTGCAATGAAAGAGATCCATTTGTTTTTGTGGACCATTAGCTCGTGCACGGGAATCATTTGCAAATAAAGATTTTCTTTTAAAATTATTTTGCAAATGAGAAACATTCTTAAACAATGGTCTATTTGGAACATATTGCAATTTAGAAGCTTTTTGTATATCAAAACAAAATTTAGCAAGATGTCCAAACCTACCACAAACATCACATTTAAAAACATGTGGTCTATTGGAAGCATTTGTCAAATGAGATTTTCTTTTCAAATCAAAGCAATATTTGGCCAAATGACCAAAACGACCACAATAATCACACTTGAACACACTAGCATGCTTATGATGAACTTTGTGAGAATGAGCATGTGAATGTGTAAGTGTACAAGATGAAGAAGCTATATGAGATGCACAAGGAACATTAGAATTCTTATGTTTGTGTGCATCATAACAAAACTTAGCTAAATGACCTTGACGGCCGCATATAGAACACTTATAAGTTTTGCTATACATGTGTGCATAATGAGTGGATGACTTCTTAGACTTAGCACACATATCCATAAGCTTCTTATGATTATTAATGCATGTTCTCAAAGTTGAATCTAAAGATGAAATACTATTTTTCATAAGATTCAAATCTTCATTTTTAGGCACATATGCATTTTTAGAAGTAGAACATAAATAGTCATTTATAAATGAAGCAGTGTTATTTTTTATGTTCTCTACTTCTAACATGGCATCAATCTTAGCATGAGATAAGCTAGCAATAGATGAGATCAAATTTCCATTTTACAAATTTAATAAGTCATTGCTTTCTTTAAGCATAGTATTTTCATTTTCAATGACATCAAATTTGGACACTAGCTTCTCATGATCGGATTTTAAAACATCATGCTTGCTTTTTAAATCATTAAAATCATTTTGCAATTTGTTAAAGGCATGCAATAATTTTTCACTAGCACAAGCAAGTTCATCACTAGATAAATCATTATCGGGTTCGAACTCGCAAACCTCACTAGGGCTATCGCCTAGTGCCCGTGTGCATGAAGCTCCTTTAGAACTTGAAGCGGGATCCTCCAAAGCTTGTCGGATTGCCTCCAAGTCTCCTTGACGTGCTTCTATAAATTTCCAAAGTTTGTAAGCACTATCAAAATGAACAAACTTGTTAGACATAGATGAATTAAAAGCATTCAGCAAATATTCTAACAAAATATTGTTCATTGTAAACATACGATGATCATTCTTATTCCACTTGGATTTCTCCAAAGTGAGCACAATATAAGCATCATCTATAATTTTCCATAAATTAAAGTGTTTAGATTGAACAAAAAGTTTAAATCTAACACACCATTGGGCATAGGGAAAATTATCTAATCTAGGAGCAATATTAATGGCATAACCTAAACCATGCATATCCATAATATAAAAGGCAAGCAAGATACAAATAAAGCTCAAAATTAGATTAGCACAATAAGCTAACTTGGATCTTTAACTCAAGGCGATTAGACCTTAAATCAAAGAGCACCAAGCTCTGATACCAATTGTTAGACCCTAGAGGGGGGGTGATTAGGGTCTTATGCTAATCTAATCCGATTAAATACCAATTAAAATTAATTCACAAGTTATCCTAGCAAGTATGAAATACAACTATGTATATGAGCTAGGATAAGCAATATGAATAATAAGATATATCCTAAAAAAGAGATATAAGCAATGTATGTGCAAGGATATATAAACAACTCAAGGGTAAACAATCTAAACATAATAGTGGATGATATAGAAATGAGCAATGCACAATGGCGATATAAGATATGAGCATAAATATGAATGAACGCCAAAGCACACTCAAACAAGCAATATGATCACGGAGTTCGGACCTTCCGTCCTACGTCTCCGCTCCCCACTCCCGGGGAGAAATCCACTATCAACCGGGTTTTCTACGTTCACCCGAATAACGTTTACACCTCACACTCGGTTTTCTAGCTAACCGAAAACTTTACAATCAACACACTATTGTAATCCCACTCTACACCCACTAAGTGTTGGACCTAGCCGTATCTCCCTCAAGTGCTCGGTTACAACCTCTTCCTAGGCTCGTCAACCGACGTCACTCCTCTTGGGACGATCCCCGACTCACACCACACACTCCTCACTTGGTGTACAAGTGTATTACAAGGTGAATCTCACAATAAGCACAATATAACAAATGATTGTTCTCAACTATGGATGAGAACACAATGAAAGCACAACTCAAAGTTACAATCTCTCACCACCCAACTATACTATGTATGTAAATACTAAAAGCTCAATGTGGGTGTGTGTAACAATGAGTAAAATGAAATCTAACTCAAATAGCAAACTAGCAATAATAAGAATATGAAAATCAATAATGAAATTGCTAGAGAAAAGAGTTAGAAAACTTGTCTAAGAACACAAAGAAGAGGATGAAGAGGATTGAGAATGAATCCCTCAATCTGCAGTGAAAACTTCCTCCTTTGTAAACAGAAACCCAAACTCAAACAAACAGTAAAACCCTAAACCCTTGTTTAAAAACTTTGTTTAAAACTCTTCTTGATATTGCCTTTGAAAGAGAGCAGCAGTAGGGTATTTATACACTCGTAAATCTCAGGTCAAAACCCTTAACAAAAGACAAAACAGCCCCAGCAAACAGTTCAGGAAATAGCCGTTGGAAAAGCAACGGATCTATTGTCGGTCGACCCGAATTCTGTCGGTCGACCGACGGAGAGGCAAAACACGGAAAACAGCTCTGGACAATCGTCGGTCGACCGGTCAGATCGACGATGGAGCTTTCGGTCGACGAACCGGTGGACGACCAACTCTCTGTGGCCCAGTGATTGAAAGATCAAATGATCGGTCGCGGTGCGGTCGGACCGAACAGATATGATAGAAAACAAGGTTTTGGAAGCTGATTTGAACTTTAGAAATAGCTTAATAAACATGTTATCAGAAAGGACTTCCTAAATGTAAAATATCATCATTTTGCAAGATAGTCCAAAACATGAAAATGGAAACATGTGAATTTTGATATTTTGGCTAAACCATGTTTTGAAACTTTGCACAATGATTATATAGACTTAATAAAATATGTATATGATTATTGTTAAGTCCAAAAACTAAGAATATAATATTTTCACAAAATTGCATATTCTATGCAATGTTTTCAAAAACACAATAGAAAATATGAAATATATAATTTCATATATATAACTATAAAAACTCAAAAACATATGTATGTATATATATAACTATATATATACATAGAAACCAAAACTTATGTATATATATATAACTATATATATATACGAAGAAACCAATAAATGTGTGTGTATAGATATTAAGCTTAGAGTATATAACACACATAATATAAATCCTAAACTAAATTACCCAAGCTAGATCTTGATCTTCATTAAGCTCGACTTGGTACACATGCGGATGAAGCTTGAACTTGATCTTTAACTTGAATTGCAAGGCTTCACCGATATTCCGCCAACCTCCTTTGGATATGATCGTTGAAGCTCTATTCCATCCATCCTCTAACTACGTTGTTTGTCTACAATACATAGGAATACACAAACACTAGACAAACAATATTAGTAGTAAATTATTTGTAAATCATCATCAAAACAAGAAGGCCAACATTCTCATCCATATTTGAGAACAAACAATTATTGTAATTGTGCCTTATTGTGAGAATTACTTTGTAATACACTTGTACACCGAGAAAAGTGTGTGGCGAGAGTCGGGGATCGTTCCAAGAGGACTGGCGTCGGTTGACGAACCTAGGGATTGAATCAATCACTGCGACAATGGTACAAGAGATTCAACGGCTTTATGATTGGCCGAGGGTACACGATGAGCCCATATGACCCATGTGTTTACATGCACAAACTATAGGATGGTGAGTAAATCTATTTGTTACTATATGTTGATGATATGCTTATTGCCTCTAGGAATTCTTCGGCTATTCGAAAGTTAAAAAAGGAGCTGTCATCTGAGTTTGAGATGAAGAATCTTAGAGAGGCGAAAAAAATATTAGGTATGAAGATCGAGAGAGACAGGGCGAAGGGGAGATTGAAGCTTACACAGAGAAGTTATCTACGAAGATGTTGAAGAAATTCAGCTTTGATGGAAATGTAAAGGCAGTGAGTACTCCATTGGCTCCCCACTTCAAACTTTCAACTTTGATGTCTCCTGTTTTAGTTGAGGATAGAGAATATATGTCGAAGGTTCCATATGCCAGTATGGTAAGTAGCTTGATATATGCGATGGTGTGTACGAGGTTAGATTTATCACAGGCCGTGAGCATGGTATCGAGGTACATGCATGACCCCGGGAAGGGTCATTGGGAGGCCGTGAAGTGGATTCTACGGTATATCAAAGGTACCATGGATGTTGGTTTAGTATTTTAGAAGAATGAGAAGACAATGCGGTAATGTATTAGCTATGTGGATTCAGATTATGTGGGGGATATTGACAAGCGCCGATCTACTTCTGGGTATGTGTTCACATTAGCAGGAACACCGGTATGTTGGAGATATACACTTCAGTCTACAGTAACTCTCTCTACTACAGAGGCGGAGTATATGACAGTGACTGAAGCTGTGAAGGAGGCTTTGTGGTTACGTGGATTGTTAGAGGACTTGGGGATTGCACAGAAGACCATTCGGTTGTATTGTGATAGCATGTCAGCTATCTATTTGGTAAAGAACTAGGTTTACCATACGTGCACAAAGCACATTGATGTTAGATTCCACTTTGTTCGTGATGTTTTGGATGACGGTGATGTCATATTGGAGAAGATCCATACAAAGGATAACCCTACGGATATGTTGACCAAAGTTATTTCAGGTGTTAAGTTTGGTCATTGTTTGGAGATTTTGAACATTCTTCGGTGTTGAGGTCTTTGGAGGCCATTTTTGATGAACTACGTTCGGCTTGATTCCTTGGGCAAGAGGATACGTAGGCAGTCTTTACGATGCAGTCGGTTGGATTAGTTGATTTTGATGGGGGTGAGATTATTTGGACTCTCGTTCGGGTTCCCGACTTGTTGTGGATTGAGTCCGTTGTCATGAATTAACTTCACGATGCACTGGACATAACAAGTGGGGCATTTGGATGCTTTGGTGTCGGCTTAGTTTTGAAAGGGCCAGCGCGTCTTTGCGCATGATTAGCAGACAAAAAGAAAGCCTACCCGATTCACTCTCATGCTATAAATATTCACGTGAGTTCCTAGGCAGAGTGCAAGGAAGAAAAGAACGGCTGAGTTTTTTTTTTTTTTTTGGCTGCGGCAAGAGGAAAATTTGAACAAGGTCGAAAAAGCGGCTACAGTGGCGTGAAAAGAAAAGTGCAGAGAAAAAAACTGCAGGGTCTTTTCGGTTGTAGCAAGGCTTTGTGCATCCCTTTGGAAGAGATATTTGTGTGAGATTTGAGAACTTGTTTAAGGGTTTAATTTGTGTGATTGTAAATCCTATTTGTATTCTCTCTCTCTCTAATAGTAAATCTCCCTCCTCCTTACCCCGTGGACGTAGGCAACTTGCCGAACCACGTAAAATTCGTTGTCTTGCTGTGATTTGTAATAGTTTGTTTAGATTCCCTCGACAAGTCAGCCCTAGAACTGATAAGAGAGAGTGTATATTCCACTTTATTGAGATATATCACTTTCGGTTCTTGTTTCATTGTGAAATAGGGATTTAGTTGAGATCTACTCTCTTATTGTGCACCAGAGGTGCTGTCGAAATTTCCGCTGCGCACAACAATGAAGTATGAAGCTAATGACCATTATGGGTGCCCAAACACGAATTGTGCCAACCGTCAAGGGAAAACAACACAAAGGTCTCTTCATTACAACCTCGCGTCAATTACATATAAACAACACCACAACATCGCATCAATTACATATAAACAACACCATGTCTTAACGATTCTTATTGGTAGCTTTACATTCTATGTAACTAGTATAAACATGCATTATAAACATGCATTACTCATTGACATGCTAGGTATAAGATCACAATCGATGTCAAGGATCCCATTGGTAGCCTGAACTTGTGGTCTTTAACCACGACGCAGAAGAAATTCTCCAAATCCATGCTCCAGAGCTAGAGCAACTTAAATTAGAGGTATATTATTAGATGATATAATTTCCCCCCTCGCTTTAATTAGCATTGAAATAGAAAATAAATAAAATAGAAGTGAAATATGTGAAAGAGAACTAAATAGATCGATATAACCTCAGGGCAATGGGCTCTTCAAGATACACAATCTTATCACCAAGCTATTGGAAAAAATTTTAAGTTTGTGTTCCGACATGATTATGCAAATCACAAGTCAAGCTTGAAAGGGCAGTATACAGTCAGTTCAGTGGATTGGTCTCCTAGAGCATTCAACCCAATGCAAAACACGGTTAACTCAGTTGCATCTTCTGATGAAAGAGCTGGTCCTGATGAAAGAGTTGCCTCTACATTGAACAAGGGGTTGCTTGTGAAACCGACTCTAATGAAGGGTTACCGTAGAAGCTTCCTTTCTTCACCTTTTGGCGTGTAAATATAATGGTTTAAGATACTTCAGCTATTTTGAAAAATAGAGGGTTCGTCTTTCCACCTGCTTTTGATTAGACAAACTCTCTATTTTTGGTAACTAAAACAGAAAGATGAGCATCTTTTAACTTTTACTTTTTCCAGATATAATTTATGTATGTTGGAACGTCTACAATGGATAATCCTTGCATTTCCTAACTTTCACCCTTATTACAATCGATATACATATTGCATCTATCATTGAATTCTTGCATATTATAAATTTTACTTTCATGTTTTTAATAGTATTGAACTGTAACGAGTTTCAAGTATTTATTTCCCACTTTTCACTTTCCCCGGCGTCACGCGGGGGTTATTTGCTAGTTTTAAACATATGTTAAAAAAGAACTTTGTTTTCATCTAATGAGAGGTGCAAGGACTAAGTTGAGGGGAAAGAAAAGTGCATGGACTAATTTGAGTATGAAGCCATTGTACAGGAATCGATTTGGCCTTTTACCTTATTTCCTAATTTAAACACTAAAAATTAAATAGTGTTAGTCAGTTAGAACTAGAACTGCTATAAAGCTTTACACTGTTAGTTAACCAGAACTAGAACAAAATTAGAAGTAGGATAATAGTTATCTAGAACAAAATTAGAAGTAGGATAACGGTTAAAAATTTTATCCTACTTTTTTCATTTCAAGAGTTGTACTCGCACAAATTATCATAAGTTTTAGGCTAGAATTGCTTGGTAAAAAAACTAAAACTCTCCTATTTATTTCTTTTTCCCCCTTTAATTTATACTCTCTTTCTTCAATAGTCATCGCTATAATCTAACCACACTATCGGATTATATTATCTCTCACTTAATTACTACTCTATTCATAGGTTATTTTCTTTTTTTTAAACCGAATATTAGATTTATACAACTATTTTAAAGTGAAAATCATATATACATAATTTACTACATGACTTAACCCCTCTTTATAGACCTGAGGCTGAGTGTAAACGGATTGGTATTCATAAAGGGATTGGATACCATACCAGTCGTATTTGTTTTCAATCACAAATCGCGATACTTATCATATCCATATTTGTTTGCAACAGATACGAATTAAAAAATGTGATATGAAAATAAAAACACATAAGTTAGAGCTCAACAAAAGTTGATATAAGAAAATAAATAAGATTGAAAAATATGTAGCCTATTGAGGTAATTTGTGAAATAACGTCGAATTGATAATCAGAATTCCAACAATACTAGTGTCTTCAAATTTACCCAAAAAAAAAAAAAACAGAGATTGAATAAAATGTTGAATGGATAATCTAATGTAGGGTCTTTTCCCCCCTCTTCTTCAAAATCTGCGATGCAGCTAATCTGAGTGCTGATGCAAACAAATAATATGAACCTAAAATTTGATATAAACATGCCTAAAAACATAGCATCCTAAGAGTCCATACTTTACACTGTGGTAGTCTCTTCCGTAACGTACGTCATCCAAGGGAGGGGGAAAAAATATCAGCATATAACATAACTGGCTAGACTCGGTGTGCAACACCCACTCGTTTTCTCCGAATTTTCTGAGGATTTATGCCACTTCTACTAATGAATGGACTCTTAACTATTACAAGAGAAATCGGATATTACAAAGAACAGAGCTTGTATAATCTCTTTCGACCACTGAAATTTCTAAGGGAAGAATATTGGCGAAGTAAAGTCAGTAAGACTGATGAGATTCCAGAAGGATATTTGTGGCGACGTTGATGTCGTTTCTAGCCCTCAAAAGGGCCTGCCTCGCTGCATTGCTATCAAAGCCCATCGATACGAGTGTAGCAATAGAAGACTCCGGAGGATCTGGCATTGCGGGTCTCGCAGCTGCTTGATAGTTCCTCTGCAATCAAATTAGAAGAAGAAAAAAAAAAGATGAAAAGGGATTTTGTTAAATTAGACCCCCGTGTCTTCATATTACTAATTCCAAATTCGAACCCTAAATTCATTAAATTTGTTTTAATAAGACTCCAAATCTATTAAGTTGTTTTCAATAAGATCAAATCTAGTAAGTTGCTTAAATAAGCCCCCCATTTCAAACCAATAAGAAGATTTATGGGTCTAATTTGGAAATATAAAGATTTGAGAGTCTAATATAGAATTAAAAAAGACAGCGGTGTCTAATATGGCAAAAGCCCAAACAAGAAATGGTTATTTGAGGGGTTAATTGCAGGTACGTCTCTTGGACAATGGAGTCTAGCGACTTACACCCCTTAAATATCAGATATCATTACTTTTTTGCCCTCAATTTAGAGGAAAATTTAGTCCTTTTCGCAGTATGGTGTTGGAGAAGATCATTAAGGTAACTATGAGTAAAGGTAGTGAAACATTAAAGTAGTATTATGTATTTTACCCATTAGACAAATTAGAGCCTCTTTAATCTTGACAGAAAATAATGAGAAATTTTCAGTAACAAGCTGAACATTTATCGCAAAGTGTATGCAAACTAATAAGAAAGAAAGGCTAGGGCAATTTTTCAACTGAGAAAAACTTCAGTCTAAGGTGAATAATTCGTGATGAGAAGCGAATAAGTCAAAAAGTCACATATCCAAATTATTTCAATTAAAGAAAAACTGACAACGAACAAATCTTGTCACAAGCAAGAACAAGCAACTTGCCTCTACACGACGAGCAGCAGCAGAAGGTAAGTTTTGTATGCATTTCCTCTGGTGATGTACGTGACGAGCTTCCTGAGGACCATGCTAACCGCGCAAAAAATGATGATATGAATTCTGGAAACTGTAAATGTTTCAAAAACACAAAAATTCAGTAATCAATTCAGGAAGTCATACAACATTATATCGTATATGCTAGCAAGTCCTCTGCTAAGATAATGAAATCTCAATCTCACAAAATCCATGCCCACCATATATACAAAGTTACATACATATATTGCATCCGGATAAGCACAGCCACTCCATACCTAATGGAGAAATAGGATTTAACACCTAATTGTTTACGTATATTGTCATAGTTCGAGAAAAGAAGAAGAAAAGGTCCAGGGTAAAAGGACCATGGGAATGAAACAACATAAAGCCCTTCAACACTTTGACATGTTCTTTGATAAAGGATCTTTTTGGGATATACTATCGTTTCTGATCCTTTGCCTCTTCTCTAGTATATTAATAACTGATGCTTGAGTTATGGGACATAAGTGACATATCCTGTTGTGTCTCTATGCCTGACGAAAGATGCTAGATTGCACATAGATTCTACTTGGATGTATCTTAGTGGTGTGTTCTATGACCTATGCTACATGCATGTCTAATGTGCACAGGATAATGACTCTTGCCTTGATGTGCATCATGCACATTGGAGTCGTGTTAGATTTAGACAAGAAAAGTTGTGTGCCTGAAACTTAGAAGCCATGTTTTACTTAAATATAGAAAACGAAATACACTTGACATTAATATGATGCAATCATAGCAATCAAGACACCTAATTACTGTGTGGGAGGAATCATAAGCTCATAGGCCTGAGAACTATGAAGCAAAGTCAAATTGTAGGAAGCTTTCTTTCAGAGTCTGAAAACACTTCTTAATTATGAAAGTCAAACTTTCTGAGTTTCATATCCCTGTGAGAAGAATAAGAATAGAAGGTTATTATTCATTATCTCTGAGGTTAATCAATACTGCAGCTTATCTCATTCACACCTTTGAACATTTATTGCCTTGCAATTCAGATGATTGTATCTCCATTTTGTTTAACACCTTGAACATGGATTGGAAAATCATTAACCACCATCTATTAGAACAAAAAGATATTCTTGAACTATAACTTTCTGATTTCCTTCCAGTCATAATTCCACTATTCGGGATGCTGGATATGGTCACGCCAATAACCCTATTTACCGGAAAAACCATCAACCCTAGTCACCTGAAAACCCGAACTAAACTGCTTTAATATATTACACAATTTTACAATAAGGATAGTCAATATCCATATTCACATAAGGTACTTCTTAGACCTCTCATAAGAGCAGTTACTGTAAGACGTGACAATGGTAAATAGTTCTCTCCCAAAATGAGAAAAGAAATATCTTCTTCTACATCTCTTCACTCATATCTTATTTTCTTCCTCTTCTTTCCCAGCCACTTTCGTTAAGTGGCTTATAAATTTTTAAAAATGATTTATATGTGTTAGAATATAAAAATATAATTTTTAACCCTCAAGTTGTGGTGCAATGGTTAGGGATTTTAAGATCGTATTAAAGCAAACCAGGTTCAAATCCCACCGGCCACAAATTAAAGCGTATCTTCCAAAATTTGACACCGCTACATGAGTCCAGGTTTCAGCCCATAAAATGGGTGCTTAATCTGCGGGTCAATGTCGGAATATAATAATATACCCTCGACCCTCACCGCAACTTAAAAGTTGTAATGTAATGGTTAGGGACTTTAATAATATGTTTACCATTTCATTCTAATTTCTGATAATTCTTCACATGCATTTACCATTTCCATCAATTAACTTCATATTGAACTGATGACAGAAAAAAAAAATTGTCAAGATGTTTGAAAGATATAGCCTGATTTTAAGTATTCTAATGCAGATGTTTACTGGAATTAAGTATGAAGAAGAAGCCAGCATTCAAGCATAGAAAATTGCTGCATCATAATTCCCCCTAAAGCATTTTGTTGATGCTCTAGAATCTAGATTGTAGCAAGTACCTTAACCCTTCGGATCTTGAATGCATTGACACGATATAAGACACCAGCAAGTATACCACACAATCCAGGTACAAGAGAACGCTTCCACGATGATAGGAGAAGCTAAGAAGAAAATTACAAATAAGCTAATTAGCACAAAACTGCAGAAGGTGTAACAGCTAAATTAACAGAACATCTGAAATTGCTGCAACCTGAAGACCAGCCAGATATATAAATGACTTGTCACTGATGTTTATGCCAAATATCCGGAACCGTGAGGAGACAGGAATATCAAGATAAAAGGGTACGAAGGAGGCAAATATAAGACCATAAGGCCCAGATGCCAGTGAGCTTGTAGAATCTGCAAAAAAAAAAAAAAAAATTGCAAATGATATTGAGAGAAGTGAATCAATTAAATAGAACTATCAACATGGAATTACAAAAAAAAAAAAAAGTAGACGGGGTTAGTTACTGTTGCATATGAGACAACCAAGGGATTAGCACTGGCAAAAAACTGGAGTACCATTACATATACATTTTGCATCTGACAAGAACACCGCTTAAAGAAACTACAACACACTTTAAGATACTGAGTATTATTACACAATCAAGATTGATGCACGGATTATGGAGCACAAATAATCATGATAAAAGTGAGAAAGGGAGAGGGGATGCGAAAGCTGAAATGTAAAGGCTGAAGTTAAATAGCAGTTTGCAAATGCTTAGTATTGTGTGCTGTTGGGACCTTGTCGATGCAATCAACTCAGTTTGATCAATAACAAACGTTCATATGTTTTTAATCTGTTTCGAGTTGAAATATGCTGCTTATGAAAGTATCAAAATACCTCTAAATGAGTACATGAAGTTGTGTGAAGATGGGAGGAAAATATGGTGAGAAGATGGAGTTGTAAAACACTGAACAGCAGCTGCTGCTGCTTTTCACCAGGCTGGTCCATCAAAGCAGGCGGCTGAAAATGTGCACAAGCAGGCTGAAAACATGCAAGGAAGCTGAAAGCTTGCTGGGGCCTGAACTTTTGACTTGGTTCCCGGAATTTCTATTATAATATCTTTTTGGAAAGCTCTCGATAAGCTCTACAGGCTAATATTGTCGCCTACATGTTGATACTGAAAATCAGCCAGCTGATACGCTGAAATAACTTTTTCAGCCGGCCGAAAATGTCAAGACAGCAAGGTAGATTTCGTAAATACCTTACAGAGCCTGCTGGGCTATATTCCACTAGCTGACATTTACCTCTAACCAGCTAGTCGTCGAATTTCTGCAACATCGCTTCGTTTTCGAGAGATGTAATCTGGACTGCTCCTTGATATATCTTTATATACATCCATAGGGCTGTTTTCCAAAAGAATTAGAAAAAATGATTGCAGAGATTAGGAAAGCCCTACTGTGAGAGAGAAAAGGAGAAGGCTTTCTAGGATTTGAAGGAGATCTCTTCCATTGTCTCCTCTCAGAGATTCGGCTGCTTCCTCGAAGCGACTAAAGCGATCCCGATCAAAAAACTTCTTGGAGAATTGCCCTTGCACTTCATCGTCATCGTTCTTCCAGATTTACTACTTTCATCATCTGATGAATGGGTTTACGAAAAAAGTTGTAAAATCTTTCTAGTTTCGTGCTTAAACCGATATTGTCTTTTAGACTATTTTTTTCTATAATCGCTGGTGAGACAATTGGTTTTTGACAGCGTACTCATGCTGGTATTAATTGAGGAATTGGGGCGTGGGCTAGGCTTTTAACTTGTATGGTAGGTTTTGTTGGGAGAGACGACTAGTTTAGGGTTAGTCTAGGGTTCGGTCTTGTACTGCTAACTGGATTGGGTTTGTGATCACACCTTCATACTATACTGGAAGACCCTCAAGGAGGAAGAGGATGTAGGATTTCAATCCGAAACACTATAAAATCCTCGTGGCTTTCTGACGTCGTTCCATGGTTGATTATTTGCTTTGTTTAGTTTAATTCTTTTATTTCCGCTGATATATCCTTCCGAACTAAACAAGTTCTGATGTAAATGAAAAATGAGTAGCAATCCTATTCAACCCCCCCCCCCCCCCCCCCATCTAGATTCTACATGTGGTCATTTTTAATTCTTACATCTCCATATGATGTTTATCTTGAAAAAATTCCAACAGTTTCAGTATCCATCACAACTTGTTGCTAATAAATCAAAGTGGACAAGTAGCATCTTACAATCTCAGGAATCAAACTGTCAACACATCTCTAGAACTACATGATTTTGCCTGAAGTCTTGTATCAACTTCAACGAACTCAAAGTGGTAATATAGTAAGTATCAACTATGCAATTCATCTTTATGAAAATAGTCACTGCCATATTCTAACTAATGTAAATGAAGAGAAAAGGCAAAAAAAAGATGCCAGAAGCACAAGATTTTGTATACAAATGATGGCATAAATATTTATCTGTGAAAAAAACAAATTAGTCATAGCCAGAAGAGGTGAAAACACGCTACAAAAACCTCAGAGTCATCACGTTCCCAGTGATCAGATATCTACAAGGCTACTTTAAATTACCTTTAAGAAGCACTAAAGCTAGGACCTCAAAAAGAAATGATGCCAATACCGAGAATAAAATGAAGACCTGCATATTCAAAAACAATATAAGATAAGCAATCACGCTCTAGGAAATTTCGACCAGCCTAGTTTTATATAAAATTCAAAAAAACAAATGTACTCTAGCTATATTTAGAAGTCAGAAACTAGTACTACTGCTTTAAATAAAACATGACTACCAGTGAAAAGTAAAATATCAAATAACATAGCAGGTTATCACATTCCAGCTTACTTAATAATATCTTTGTAGGCTGTGAAAAGTAGAAGTTAACTTACTGAATATTTGTTAGACCCAATCTGTCGCTCAAATACCCTGAAATAATAGAGCAAGTATAGACCAAACATTAACTCTGGCGTTGATGAGAAAGCAAACTCCGAAGCAACAAATCTCCAAAGCCTGAGATGCTTGAAAATTTCCTGTGGAACCAATATAAGTGTAGATTAGTTTTGGTATAATAAAACCCTAAATGATGATGTGATTCAGAAACTGAAACACGAAAAAGCTGCTCAACATGTTGGTCAGTGAAAGGTTCAGTATTTTTTATTCTTATAATGTGAGATCATGTAGTTGTCGTCTCAAAAGACAAAAAAGAAAAAGAAGAGCAATTGAATCTATGTCTACCTATCTCTTCTCTTCTCTGCCTTTAAATAACTAGAAAGGAACTCCTTGCCATCTGGGAACCTTTATACTTCTAAAATTCCTCCTGGTTTAGGAAAACTAGACAGCCCTATCTCCTAATTTCTACTCTCTGAAAGTCCAGCACATTCTTGCCAACAGAAACATAGTTACTGGTATCCTATAAAACATAAGACAAAGAAATCAAGTTTATGTGAATGTTCCCAAAATCTGATATACACAAACATCAAACTAAATCTATCAGAAAGGCTGCAATACAACTGGGATGATCAACATGACTTCTTTTTGTTCCACATTATTCATAGGCATACTTATAAGGTTACAATTTGATAATGGTTAACTTAACAGAAAGGGTGGCAAAAAATAGAACGGAATGGAAGAATAAGACTCATGTGGCCAACTGGCCCAACCCCAAACATATGGGAAAAAAGCTTTGTTGTTGTTGTTGTTGTATATATAAGGTTAAGATTGATAATTATATAGATAAAATCTTACTATGTTTCTAGCCGTGCATACTCTCTTGTTTTTTATCTTTTCTATTTTCTAAATTTTCTTCTTTTTCTTTTCTCCTAAATAGTTGCTATCAGCAATACATTCTCACACACCAGAAACTGTCTACATCACACTTAAGAAAAATGGTTAGAAATTCTTAAAGAGATTTGGTCCAAAACATTGTTTTAAATATCCCCGACATGGCCCGATATATCCCCCGATGTATTCTTTTACAGGGCTTGCCGCAACCGATATGGTCTTTAAATATCCTTTACCGCTTGTTGGCTATTTTGAGTGATAAATCCCTGATATGACCGATATATTAACCGATATGTGAACCAATATATCTTTTTATAGAGCTTGTTGCAAAATAATATACCGTGTTTGGAATTTTTGAGCGAGATATCAAGATTTCCCCATTATATCAAATGACATTGCGTCCTAAAAAAGCAGATCGAATGTTGCAACGTTGCTTTGCACTTTTGTTTGTTTTAGAAGGTTGATTAGTGATCCTAAACATATATTATTCATATTTTGTATGCTTAAATTTCATTACATATGTTAAGATTACATTTTAATGCATTATACTATGTATGCAAACATTCATTATGGCATTCTGATATTTACCACATATCCCTGATATTTCCCCGATATCCGCAATCCGATATGAATTTTGGTCATCCGATATTTCCCCGATATCCGATATTTAAAACCTTGGTCCAAAAACAGGGCATTGTCCCAAGGGTACAACTACACCAATTCGCCACCCAGTCAGTAGCCAAATTACCCATCCATTAGCCCCATTTTATGAACTGGAACATGATATATCCTGGTAGCAGAAACGACGCATATCAGCAATTCAAAGCATTCTCTACCAGAGACTTTCTTATTCGTGTTTAAGCACGAATAAAGGATACATTATACTTTCCTCTAACATCTACTGTACTACTGCAGATCCAGAAAATTGAAATTCCTAACACTTCAGCGGCACTTCCAATTGCATAACAAACATTACAAGCAGCTCCTGATGAAGTTCCATCATGGGAATCATTGAGATTCACTTTCACACAACCTCAAGGTGGGAGATTCCGACACCTAAATCTCTAGTCTAGAATTCTACTTGGTATAATTAATCGACACAAGAAAGCCTTTTGAAGCTTCTCATGCTGCTAATGAAAGGGGTCCTTATTATATAGTTCTCCAGTAATTACTTTTACATATATGCCATACAAAACATAGTTCAAATATAGTTTTCACTATTTACTTTATATATCCACCTCTAAACATAGGTTACTTCTAGGATAGCATGCACAACATTTAGTATTCTTTCATTATATGATTGAAAATCATAAATTCTTGGGAAATAGCTGAGACCCCTTTATACTATAGTCCAACTGTAGATAGACTCCCTGTAGTTCTATTCTTGCAGATAGACTATAAATCCTTTTGACTCTTTTACCCTCAGAGAGGAAATTATTTTCTGACAAATAGACCTCCTGAGGGTAGAGTCACAAAATTTTCATTCAGGGGATCCATATGCAATAATAGAACTACATGGGTCTATCCACAATTGGGTGATAGTTCAGGTGGTCTATCACAATTAACCCTAAGTTCCTATCCTCTCTTCTTTTAGCATCAGACCCTTTCAAGCTATATTTTCTTTTTATTTCCCTAGTTATAACCTTCAATTTGTTGTGCAACATGTCCCAAACTTTATTAATTATCACAATTTTTAATATATGTTTTTTCTATTAGGAATTTAGGATTATGAATATCCAGATAGTGATATCGCACCATCCTGGTTACCAAACATAGTCATATCACTTGCCAGACCACCAAACATCTTTAAACCATCTCCCTGAAGTACCCTAACCACTAGTAAGCCACCGTGCAGGACCATAATCTAATCTGGCCTAGTTTCGCCTACTAAACAAGAACATCTAAATACAACAGAGGCATGTGCCTTCACATTACATGCAAAAGAATTTACACAGGACTAACTAGGATAATAAAAGAGGGTGAACATTGGCGCAACGGTAAGGTTGTTGCCTTATGACTTGGAGGTCATGAGTTCAAATCCTGGAAACAGTCTCTTCGCATACGCGGGTAAGGCTGCGTACATTGACCCTCCCCATAGACCACAATGGTGGAAGTATCATGCACTGAGCTACCCTTACTAACTAGGATAATAAAAAAAGTGAAACAATAGCTACCTGTGTGTTAAAATAACAACCCACATGCATCAAGATAAGCGAAGTACAGTACCAAAGATTCAACAATTGACCGATAAAATTCCAAAAGTTTCATTACTAAGATGTAGAAAGGACATTTTGAAACCCTTGAAATACAAATTTTTATGCAATTTATACTATAAAACCAGTTTGGAAATATTATGCATCAGTATGAGAATATTTTTTGTAGCTGTCAAGGCCAAGCAAATACTACATCGAAAGGAGTCAGTTTAGGCTTAAATTTTCCTCTCTAGATGATGCAGAAAATCTACTTTCTTCAAGCAGATAGAATAATTTATCTCCCCATTTATTTAATTACGTTTAATAAGCATTGTACTATTCTAGTGGTTGGGATTAGAGGGCTAAGATAGGCATGTAAGTAGACAACACATATCTATAGATTAATTATTTCCCCGAAAGCCTTTTCTCCTTTAGAAATAGTAAAAGCTTTCTTGTGTGTGAATTGATATTAAAGGCAAACTCTCCCGTAAAGAGCTATGTTGCATGGATACAGATTAAAGGTCACTCTATCTGCGTCTATAAGCATAATTTGCACCAGAATATACAAGATACTTGTTGGACATGTTTAACACCTGTTTGGTCTCATACTAGCCTAGGGCTAAATTTGAGTCATTGTTTTCCACGAGTTATATGGTTGGGTGTTTAGAGTTTTATGATATACAATTCATCAATGTGAACCTCAAGATTTATCATGCCTGATCTTAATTTCTTTTACATTTATACAGGAAAAAAATGAGTATCTGGTGCCAACTCATTTTTCTTAATGGGCTAAGAAGAGATAGACAAGCGGTGAAACCCACAAAGCTAGTGACATTGCAATAGGTGAAGTCCACCACTTCTATAACTTGATAGCTCATTTGACGAAATGGGTGGCAGCGCATATCTGGTATCCACATTTATATATAATAATATCTTATACATGTATCTGGAGTGTCTATGTCATAGCTGTTTCTAGATTTTTGAGTTTTCATATATGTATCTTGATGTGTGCGTGTGTCCTGCGTCTGCGTTTGTGCAACATAGCTAAGGAGCAAAATAGATTGCCACCACACAATGCAAGGCAACTAGGCATGCTGACTTCACCAAGGATTATTGATGCATACTTTAATCGAGCTAAAGATGTGAACAAACAACTATAGCGTACACATTACTTCTAAACTGTATGGCCACAAAAACAATAAAGGGATAGACAAAGCAATTCAAGAATGTTTCTGCAGCCCTTTTGGCAGTTGTATTTAGCAACGGAAACTGATATTAATTACACTAAACTTATGACTAATGAGAACAAATGACTAATAATGAGTAGAGTCGCCAGTGTTTTGTGCACCTCAGCCCCTAAATCTCAAACAGAAGTATTATGGTGGCAAGACGTACCTCTTATGGCCATGGAGAGAGTCAAGGAGCAATAATCCCAATTCTCATAGAGTAGGAACGAGTCTAAACGAAGAGGCACGCCTACCCCTAGTTTTCAATGATGAGATTATTTCCAAGCGCAACATCTCCTTCTTTTGAAGTTCTCCTCAAAAGGAAACAAGTCTATAAGGCATCTCTCAACCCTTGATGTGATGAATTCCTATTGCATTGCATTTCTAGCTAACCACCCCCCGCTCCCACCCCCACCCACCCCAAAAACCCAAAAAACAAACGCCCATCTACCAAAATATTAAAATACTGCAACCTTCAACTTCTATCAACAAATTCAACAAACACCCAGATGAGAAAACTAACTACCCAATACAAATCAACCAAAATCAAGGTCACAGAAAGCACTAGGCGAGTTTGGCATTGGACCAAACGCCTAGAGCCTAAACAGGGACGAGGCGTTTTCTTATTTTTTTAGTTTTTTATTACAATTAGTGATAGTAAATGTCAGTGTTATAGAAAGTTTAGGCGCTGGACTGACCCTAGACAGATTTCTTAAGTAGTGGTGGAGGAGCTTCTGTTGAAGGTTGGGAGAGATAGAGGAGGTGTTCATAGTTGGAGCTTGGAGGAGGTTGGAGGATGTGGAAGTTGCAATGAAGAAAATCACGATCAATGTCTAAAGGTGCAGCCCATATATGCTGACCATGCTCCCCTAGGCGCTCTCAAAACCTAGGTGGGCAGCCTAGGTACCGCCTAGACGGTAGGCGCTAGTTAGGCGGTCAAGATACAGCTTAGGCCTAGGTGTACGCCTAGGCGGAGGCTTTTTAAAACATTGATCAATATCACATAAAACTATCAAATCAAGAAGGGGAAAGCACCTGATAAGATAACCCAAGCCTAATAGAACGGCTTCTGATGCCAAAGATGACGGTGAGGATACCGCTCGCGATCACAACCGTCCTGGTCACCGGAGCATTGTCTGCAAAAGAAACAACGAAATTAAGGGGGAAATCAAGCAAAAAATACCCAAGAAAATCCAAAATAAAAGAGGGAGAGAGAGAAAGAAAGGGGTTACTAAATCCAGATGGGCCGCCGTGCATCTTCGAGCGGTGAGGAGGAGAAATCGAAAGACGTGACTCAGGGGGAAAAAGTCTTCGTTGAGAGAGGGGTTGGGGTTGGGGTCGGGGAAAAGAAACGAAGTTTGGTAATCAATATTTTATATGATTTTCATGTTATTTATTGGATTAATTTAATAAAACCCCGAACTTTGGATGTTTTGTATGGGACGCCCTCAACTTTTGGGACCTCGCAAAACCCCATGAACTTTTAACTTTCATCACGAATTTTCTATTTGTAACTGGCAAATAATTAAAGCGTCTTTCAGAGAAAAAGCCATCTCCACAGAAGGGATTTACGTTGTTGAGCAAATGAAAAAATCAGGGTTTTTTCTCTTAACAATTTTTTTTTTAATTTACCGATTATAGATACAGAGGGTAGTGAAGATAATTTAAAATTTTAGAGGTTTGTGAGACATCCCAATTAGAACCCTAGAGGGGGGTGAATAGGGTAATGTGCTAATCTAATCTGATTTATGTCAAATTAAAACTTCTAATGAATGTATTCTTGCAAGTATGATATACAAATTAATATGAGCAAGAATATGCAATATAAATAAATGCAATATCCTAGCAATGTGATATACAAAAGATATATGCAAGGATATATAAACAAGAGAGAAAACAAGCACACAATGAAAGTGTGATAGTGCAAACAATCAACACAAACACACGGAGATGTTTACGATGTTCGGTCTTCTCACCTACGTCTCCGCTCCCCACTCCCGAGGAGAAATCCACTATCACAACCGGGTTTTCAACATTCACCCAAAAATGTTTACACCTCACACTCGGATTTCTAGCTCACCGAAAACTTTACAATCAATACTCTTGCAATTTCACTCTAGACCCTCTAAGTGTTGGTCTCTAGCTCGTGTCTCCCTCAAGTGCTTGGATTTACAACCTCTCCCTAGGCTTTACTACCGACATCACTCCTCTTGGGACGACCCATCTCTCACGACACACTCCTCTCGGTGTACAAGTGTATTACAAAATGATCTCACAAATTAAGCACAAATATAACGTTTGCTCTCTACAATAGATGAGAACTCAATTAAGACTCACTCTCAATGTCACAATCCCACAACCCCAATATATACTATGTATGCAAATACAATAAGCTCAATGGTTGTGTGTGAACAAAAAGATAAATCAAATCAAATCTAAACTCAATATAAATCTAGCTTTAATAAAAATAATTAACAAACAAATAAATATAAAGCTAGAAAAAGTAAAGGGAAACTTCTCTAGTAATCAACAGTGAGAGAGAGAGAATGGATTTAAAGCCCAAACAAGGAATGGATGATCTCCTCTAGTCTTGTGAAAATCTCTTCAAAAAACCAAACTTGTAAACAAGGCTTAAACACCTTTAAACACACTTAAACACAAACTTAAAACTCTCTAAAACTTGTTTAAAACATTCTCTTGGTTGGTGGGAGAGTTTAATGCTGAGGGGTATATATACCAACCCAACACAACAGCAAAAACCCAAAGAAAATGATCAAAAACACGCACAAAAACAAAACTAGAAACTAGCTGCTACTGTGCAACAGTCATACTGGCGGTCGACCGCAGTGCCAGGTCCGGTCGACCGCGAAGAGCTGAAATCCAGAGATTGCTCTCTGGACATTTCGCGGTCGACCGCGGTGACCATGGCGGTCGACCACAAACCGACATATCAGATATGCACAGGTTTGCTGAAAATCTGATTTTAAACACGTCTTTAAAAATAGCACATAAAATCCAAAAAATATAAAACTTTGGGGAATACTTGTAAACATGAAAATGAACATGTTATAAAAACTGGTTTTCAAAAAGCACTTTCCATTTGTGAAATCTCATCGTTTTTTAAAATCACTTAAAATACGAAATCTCGAAAACACATGATTTTGACAAAATGACTTAAACAAACTCCTGAAACATTTTGAATGGATTTATAGACTTATACAAGATATAAAAATAGTGTAAACAAGTCTTCAATCCATAAACATATAATTTTGCAAATTTATAGAATATGAAACACATAAATGTATATATGAAGATATATATTGTTTCATATCTATATAGCTATACCAAAAACAACTTATCCATAAATAAATATATGAATAAATCTATGATTTACAAAAAACTTGTTTTCTATGTGGATAAGTTACAAAATGAATAAACTAAAAATGATAAATATGAAACATGTATGTATGTATGTATATAGATAAGTGTAATTGTTTCATATTTAAACTTGAAAGCTATGAAACCAAAACGTGTATGTGTGTATATAATTGAGCTTAAAGTATCAACACACATAATATAAAACCTAAACTAATTTACCCAAGCTTGATTGATTGTAGCTTGTCTTGGTAAACATGGATGAAGCTTGAACTTGGATCTTGACTAGTATGCATAGGCTTCATTCCACTATTCCGCCAACCTCCAACGTATATGATCGTGATGCTTAATTCCATCCAACCTCCAACATGTTGTTTGTCTATAATACCTAATGAATAAACACAAACACTAGACAAATAATATTAGGGATTGTTTGTAAAATCATCAAAACAAGATTAGAATATGTAGGCTCATAATATGAGACCTAACAATCCCAAAGTACAAAGGGTTTGTAAGATAAAAATGTTCAATAGGTTTTGTGCAAAATCCTTAAAATTTAAGGGTTTTCTAAAATTAACCCTTATTATATATGTGATTGTTATGTGATTTTGTTTGGTTGAGAAGAAGAGGAAAAGGGAGAGTAACGATGAAAAATGGTTGTATTTGAATTTTCTTCTTCATACTAGTTTGTCATTCATGGTACAGCTATAGATTAACCTATATTATTAAATTATTTTTAATATTAAGTTTATAATTTAAACAAATTATTAAAAAATTATATTTTAAACAATAAGTTTTAAGGTGTTGTCTCGTAACGGGCAAAACTTTAGGGTATAGCATCAACATAAGTTTTCATATAAAAAAATGTCTGCCAAAGAGATTTAATATTCTTATGGTCTAAAGTCTACAATTTTTACATAGTGGTTCGTTTTTCATTATAAATGATATTTTAATATTATTTAATTTTTTATTTTGTTGAATTAAGTACATTATCATTTTTATTTATCTTTCAATATCTTTTAATTAAACTTTCCAATTAACTTTTCATCTCTTCAAATAATTTGATTATCCATATTGTGTGTGTGTGTATGAGCAATATGGAGGAATTTGGTACCAAGCATAAGTTTTTGTGCTTGGTAGTGAGATGATTCATTGTTATCCACTCATTCAAATAGGGGACCACATTCACATGGATTAGAGAATATATAAGAATGAGAAACCATCATTTTCTAAATTTTTTTGTGATCCGCTCCGTTGAACTTGATCTACACGTTCTTAAACCCAAACACATCAATTTTGGGATGAACCCATTGTGTTTTGACCCTTTATCTACTCGCTTGGTACCAAGCACAGGTTTTTATGCTTGGTAGTGAGGTGACTTATTCTCCTCCACTCATTGAAATTAGGGCCTACATTCATATGGGTTAGAGAGTGGTTGGGAATTGAAATGAGTGGATGAGAATATGACACCTTGTAAGCGTCTAAAAATATCTATAGGTGTCCGCACACAGCTCGAGACAAAAAGAAGACAATGAATATTATCATTTGAGTCAAAGAGGATAGTCCGAAGCCATAAAGAGGCTAACGAGTACACAAAGCAAGTCAGTGAAGCATACAAGTCAACTGAATGTCAAAATACGCAAAACGGCGCAAAAGACCTCTAAAAAAGTTCGGAAACCGCGCAGCACATAGGTCACCACCTGGTGACCCTCTCACGCGCGAGTCACCCCGGGCTGATCCGTGCCCAGAAATGCCTCGGTGTCCAAAAACGGGTATTTTGATGGTTCTTTTGGGATTTCTTCATTCTAGAAGTTTCCAACTGACTTGATATTATCTCTACACGTGGGTAGGCCATTATTGACTGAAGATAAGGCCAAATCTTCCATTCTCATCCAAATAACCACATCCGGGGCCCAATAAATACAAGCCTAGGGCCTCCTTTCAAGGGGGCGAATTATTATCAAGACGAGGAGGTGTTGCTGGATTGAAGAGTCAAGGAGCACAGAATTTCAGAGGAGGCTAGCTAGATCCCGACGAACTTCGGCATAAAGAAGGAGTCTTTCAAAGGATCTGAAGCTCCGTCCCCCTTTCCTTGAGATTAGGCTTGGTCTTAATCTTGAGAATAGTACTAATTTTGCTTGGTCGATATCAGTACTTTAGCGAATACTTCCTTAGTGAAGTAGGAACTTTGATGGTAAAAAAATATGATCCGTAGGCGGTCCACAGATAAACCTCGGTACAGGCAAAGATCTCACGCAAACAGAGACTAATAAATAGGATTTGTGTGTTGTTTGAAGGAGATTGTAATTTTTATTTTTATTGTGTAAAGGTCTTATAAAAAGACCAATCTTTTTTGAACTCGTTGTAACGAGTTATACAATGAAAAAAATAATTTCTGAACCAAATACGCTAGTGACCATAGTGGGAGCCAACAGCCTTTCTGTGAAGGCTGATGTGTCGTAACCTCGGATCCGGATCCCAGTTGACGTAGAGGTCTAGTACGAGTTTGACCAGACCAAGTTTGAGGAGTATTTGTCGTCCTCATCCTCTAGGTCCTCCACACCTTGTAACTGCAAGAAGATCAATGCCACCGTTGCTACAGTAGCTGCACCTCGCAACGCCCCTCTGACCTCCAATGAAGTCGGAGTTACAGATCTGAACTCCTCCTCAATTAGGGAGTTGAGTACTGAAGGCGTGCCAATCTTATCGAAGAGGGCACGTCAAAGGCAACGTCAATGCCTCACATGCCAGTTCGCTAAGGCTTTAGAGCTGATCGACGGGATCTGTTACTAGTCGGATCTAAAGTTCAGGAAGCGTCAAGCGCCCTAACAGCGAGAAAATGCCCCCTCCTCCAAATCATCAATAAGTGAATGGATCCAAGTCAAAAGGACCCGTTCAACTCTAGAGGAGTGAATCCAGAAATATCGCACACTACTTGTACACGCACGAAACCTTGTGCGGAAAGCGTATAAGTTGCAGAAGGAGGACATGGTCAAGGAACAAGCAAAACCGCACAAATTCTGGAGGCTGATGCTCAAAACAGCAGTCAAAATGTCGAAAAAATGTGAGTCATGCCCAGGTGACTCAGCCAGCTGCGGGTCACCATGAGGTGAACCGACTAGTAGCGGGTTACCACGAGGTGACCCGACCGCCAACGGGTCACCACGAGGTGACCCGGTGACCAGTGGGTCACCACGAGGTGACCCGCACCAGGGCCTAGTCAGATTGACTCCCGCGCCCATTTTTCCGATTGTGTCGAGTTCTGTCTCCGCTCCAATTGATACTGCACCTCTGGTCAAGCCCTGCGGTAGTGTGGCCTTATCCAGAGGTAGGAAAGTAATAGAAGATCACCTTGGTCCTTTACACGAGGATCGAGGCAAAGCTCCCGTTAGAGAACGCTTAGGTCCGGTGAATGAGCCACGAGCAACTCATCAAGCTGGGGGTCGCATACACCCTCGCAACAATTTTAAAGCTTTCTATAATTGGAAAACTAAAATAATTAACTATCTCGGACTACATGTTGAAGTTTAAAAGCCTGTTGGGGTCCCGCGCTTATAAAGGCGTGGCTCCAAACATGCGACTCTTGAAGGTGCTAATAAGATGTTAAATCCCCCGAAGGAAATATTTTCGTCTGATGACGATAACATTATACCTAGTAAGTCGTGCCAACACATGATAGGTTGCTCCGGCAATCATGCCGATGAGTTGTACTATCGGGCTGGGGTACGAATAAATCTCGAAAGAGAAATACCCGGGAAGCGGACTCTTACTGTCAGTGTACCAAACTTATCAGAATAATATTATCAGCGTGTAGCTGGCCCAAGACCGCTTCACAGAGGGTTTCAATATTCGAAAGGATCTACACTGAAGCGTCGAAGCTCAAATCAAGGCGTTTCCACAAAAGAGGATCGGTCGTTCGAGATGACAAACTCCCAGAAGTTACCATTAACATGGTCAATAAGGAAAAGTCTCTTCAAGCGGTTCTAGCCCCAACTTTTCTCCAGGAAGAGGAGTCAATTCGGGAATAGCCCAGCTAATATCTTGACTCCAGCTAGAAGCTATCGGACCTAAAGAATCCGCAGTCACGATTAACATGGCTGATAAGGGAAAGTCAACCTGACCTTCTAGTTCAGACCCCCTCATATCGCATCATCTAACTCAGCTACACACAGGGACTACTAGACGTAGGGACTATCAGAGAATGAATAAAGAATTATCCTCGGATGATGAAGTATCAGATGCCAACTCTGTAGTCGCTTCTGACAATACGGTATCTAGTCCAGGACAATCCCGCGAGGTATTTATGATCAACACCGAGAGAATAGCCAAAATTCTTGAGGATGCTCTAGCCAAGCAGAAAGAAGCATTCAAAATTGAAATAAAAATAGCTATGCAGCAGATAAGGGAAATACATGATCAACAGATTCTGGTTTTGTCTAATCAGATTAGTGAATCTAGTCGTCATAACAATGCCTACCGGACATGTGGCAATATGGACATGGACGAACACCTTGATGCAGATAACCCTCCCATTGACCAAAATACTGTGGGTGGCCCCATTAAAGATAATGACACTGGGGGTGGTCCCACCAATGATGATAATGCCAGGGTGGCCGTGATGTTCCTCCTCAAAATCGACTAAGGAAGGATACGAGCGAGGATGAGAAGATGAAGGACCTCGAGGGAAAAATTAATGCCTTGATATCCATTCAGAAGGTGAAGAAGACCGGTATTCTATGTACCTATGCAAGAGAGTAGGAGTCGATCCCATATCTGGCGAAGTTCAACCTGATCAACTTTACGCCATTCGACGGGAAGGGTTCCCCCACTCAACACTTGATTTATTTCAAGTCCCACTTGGGAGTGATCTCTGGCAACGAGCAATTGATGGTCCGGTCATTCGTTGGCACCCTTTACGATCCTGCCTTTAATTGGTACCTCCATCTCAAGCCTGGAAGTATCAATAGCTGGGACGATATGGAAAGCTTATTCCTCGGCAATTTCTTTGATGATGACACCAAGGTATCAATTAGGATACTCTTTGAGGAGAAACAGGAAGACGAAGAGACGATCGACGACTTCGTCAAGCGCTTCCGGAATAAGGCTATGAATTGCCGAGATCTAGTCATAGAGGATTTTATCCTCCAAATCTGTCATAACAACCCATCCATTGATATTTGGATGTTATAGGAGTACCACCGTCTAACACCTGGAAAGAGTTGAAGGTGCACGGAGAGCAGGCCGAACGCTTCCTCAGAAGGAAGAAAGCCGAGATAAGCCAATCGATGGCTAACCCTCTGAACTTAAGCTTCGTCTTTCGTGGTAAGGGGAAGGCACCTGCGACAGTTGTTGACGTTAATCAGACGTCACAATAACAACCCCGGAGACAGCAAAACACTTCGGATCCGAAACTCCAAAAGGGTACTCCAAAAGGGTACTCCTTCAAGGACGAAGACGTTCCGGCCATTTTCGAATCCCTCCTTAAAAACAACAAGATCAAGCTCCCACCTATCGCAAATCAGGAGGAAGCTGATAATACTTTGGATTCAAAGTATTGTGCATTCCACAGGTGGATCCTTCATCCCACCAAGGCTTACTTCGCTCTCAAAAATAGCATCCAAGTATTGGTTGAAGCCGGCATCATAACGCTGGAATAAGCCAAATGAGAACTCCTCACTCCGAAGAGTATACGAGTATAAACTGCTTCTCCATATACTCCAACAGGGCACACGAGTATAAACTGGTTCCCCTGCCTCCGAAGAGTATACGAGTATGAACTGCTTCTTAATCCTCCAATGGGTATAAGAGGTTAAACTGCTTCTCCGTGATCCTCTAACAGGTGCATAAGGTTAAACTACTCCCTACATACTCTAATAGGTATATGAGTCTAAACTGTTTCCTACCCTTGACGGGAAGTTTCTAGAGAATTTTTCTTAAGGATAACTCGATCATGCAACTGAGTTCAATGTTAGACCTAGTTTCGCAAGGAAAGCTGAGGGTGGATAATTCATGTAACAAAAAGGTCCCGGAAGAATGCTATATGGTGTATTCTTAGGGATAACCCGCTCACTATAAAAAAAAGTGATGAATAAGAAACTCTCACTTATACTCTGAATGCTTCCAATAGTGAAACACATCCAATTGTCGGGATCAATTTCACCAACTTCCAAGCACTCTTTTATTGAGACGAGATTCGATCACTTCATCGGATCAATCTTCTCTCACAAAACACTCCCACTGTTGTTTGACGATTCACAATCTTCCATCATAAAATCCCTCACTGATCAAATTAATTAACGGTGAGTTCACTAAAGTTCTTTCTGGTTTAATTCACTTAAACTCCTATTATGTTTGTGTACTCAACACTCCCATTGTTAGAGTCCAGATATAATGCTTGGAATTTTAGTCTGCTAATCTTTGACAATTGTCAAACCCTTTTGTGTTTAGACCTTATCACTTAACACCAAGAATCCCTACTGAGTGATTTGTACAAGTCAATACTCCTACTGTGATTTGTACTCTCACTCCCACTTGGTCAAACATTTAAACAGTTAGGACCACAACCAAAATTCCCTCTCGATTCTTTCCATGAAAAAGATGTTCACAAATTGAATGATCAAACCTTTAAACAGTTAGGATCGTCTCAAACCCCCATTTGGTCAAACCTTCCTACAGTTAGGGTCAAAGCCAAAATACCCTCTCAATTTCTTCCATGAACGACAGATCCACTTTTAAATCAAGTGATCAAACCTTCCTACAGTTAGGGTCGCCTTAAACTCTCACTTGGTCAAACCTTCCTACAATTAGGGCCAAAACCACAATTCACTCTCGATAAACGAGAAATTCACCTTTAGTTTGGGAATCAAACCTTCCGACAGTTAGGATTATCCGAATCTTTTTGATTCTCGGAGTGAAGATCGCACTCTTAGTTTCACTCTTCAGATTTTCGAATTGGAGATCCCACTTTGAGTTTCCTTTGCGGCTGGAGATAGAATATAAAATGATTTCTTTCCAGTATTGGGTTCGTCTTTGCCCCAAGAGAAGACACCGTTTTGTTCAACTCTCAAAATTCATGCCTTACACGCGCGGGGAATTTTATCCTGAAGCCTAAGTAGGGATAAGTTAACGCCTAACACACGTTGCCGGTTTAGTCTTTTACCGATTGAAAAAGATACCAGAATCCAAGTCTGGGAAATTTTATCCCGAAATCTAAGAAGGAATAAGTCAGCGCCTAACACGTATTGCCGACTTAGTCTTTCACCGAGTGAAAAAGATACCAGAATTCAAGTCTGGGGGAATTTATCTCGATCCCTGAATAGAGATAAGTCGGCATCTAATACATGTCGTCGGGTAGCCTATTCTCGTAATAATGGTAA
The DNA here is from genome assembly GCF_001876935.1 of Asparagus officinalis. NCBI lineage: Eukaryota > Viridiplantae > Streptophyta > Magnoliopsida > Asparagales > Asparagaceae > Asparagus > Asparagus officinalis. Next base: position 58,751,226 of record NC_033800.1, on the reverse strand, counting down.
AATCTATGTATTCAACATCGTAGCACTAAGAGAGTTAACTCTCTTAGCACAATGTTACATGCAGAACAGACTTAAACAATCTGCATGCAAGTTCGATTGAAACGGTAATCGGTAAATGCACGTCAAATCTGCTGATGGTTGAGGATTTTCCAAAAATCCTAAGTTTACGTCTAACATGGGTTACCGGGTGGTCTATTCCCGAAAGAAAGACGAAGTCTATGTATTCAATACCGTAGCACTAAAAGAGTTGGCTCTTTTAGCATAACGTTACATGTAGAACGGACTTAAATAATCTGCATGCTAGTCCGACTCAAACAGTAGTCGATAAAGGCTCATCAAACCCGTTGATGGCTGAGGGTTTGCCAAAAATCCTATAAGCGTGAGAGTCATTGACGCACCAGCTCTATTAGTTAGTCTCGTGATTTGAGGATCCAACAACTTCAGGATAAAATCCATACACGCAGATGAATCAGCTTTAACAGTTGGTCCTGCAACCCTAATATTTGGGACTGTCACCCTTCAATACCTTAAGAGTTTAAACTGTGTAGACTCTAACAAACGTACGAGTATAAACTATGTTAATGCTAGTTAATGCATTACAGCAAAGGTCAACGTCAGTCAACACATTACAGCAAAGGTCGGCGCCGGACAATGTGTTACAGTAAAGGTCGATGTCGGTCAACGCATCGACAATTTCGCCAAAATAAGGCTAAGGAAAAATTCCGGGTTAAAGGATGATTCTAGGGAGTTTAATTGCAATTCAGACATGAATTCCTGATGAAGAAGGTTAGTTCAACGTCAACTCAATGACAAGAGCTAAGTTCAGAGATTTACACACCAACTCTAGTTCAAGATTTCGACAACGGTCAGACGATAAACGTAGTACCGGAAGAATTTTATCTACTTAATAAAATACTGAGTAGACTGAAAGCTAAAGAAGTCAAGAATTGAAACCATAAACAAGTCCTGCTATGCGATCTCCTCGATAAATTACTGAAGAGGTTGAAGACAGGGCCCATCTTATCCAAAGTATTCCAGACTTCTCTATAAAAGAATGAGTCTGAAACACTTTGAAGAGGGTATTTGTAGGCGTCTAAAAATACCTATAGGTGTCCGCACACAGCTCGAGACAAAAAGAAGACAATGAATGTTATCATTTGAGTCAAAGAGGATTGTCCGAAGCCGTAAAGAGGCTAACGAGCACACGAAGCAAGTTAGTGAAGCATACAAGTCAACTGAATGTCAAAATACGCAAAACGGCGCAAAAAAACCTCTAAATAAAGATAAAAAACCGTGCAGCACACGGGTCACCACTTGGTGACCCGCACACGTGCGGGTCACCCTGGGCTGACCCACGCCCAGAAATGCCTCGATGCCCAAAAACGCGTATTTTGATGGTTCTTTCAGGATTTCTTCATTCCAGAGGTTCCCAACTACCTTGATATTATCTCTGCACATGGGTAGGCCGTTATTGACTGAAGATAAGGCTAAATCTCTCATTCTCATGCAAATAACCGCATCGGGGGCTCTATAAATATAAGCCTAGGGCCTCCTTTAGGGGGGGCGAATTATTATCAAGATGAGGAGGTGCTGCTGGATTGAAGAGTCAAGGAGCATAAAATTTCAGAGGAGGTTAGCTAGATCCCGGCGAACTTCGACATAAGGAAGGAGTCTTTCAAAGGATCTGAAACCCCGTCCCCCCTTTCTTTAAGATTAGACTTGGTCTTAATCTCGAGAAGAGTACTGATTTTGCTTAGTCGATATCAGTACTTTAGCGAATACTTCTTTGGTGAAGTAGGAGCTTTGATGGTAAAAAAATCCGATCTGTAGGTAGTCCACGGATAAACCCCGACACAGGTAAAGATCCCATGCAAATAGAGACTAATAAATAGGATCTGTGTGTTGTTTAAAGGAGATTGTAATTTTTATTTTTATTGTGTAAAGGTCTTATAAAAAGACCAATCTTTTTTGAACTCGTTGTTATGATTAAAGTCGTAACAAGTTATACAATAAAGAAAACAATTTCTGAACCAAACACACCTCACTATCAAGCACAAAATTTGTGAGGATACTAGGTTATTTGGGGAGAAAGTTGATATTTTCATTGATGTAGTCATTACAACTTCAAACGTTATAATGAAAATAAAAGTGAAGTCTTTTTATAAGACCCTTACACAATGAAAACAAAAGAGAGTACAACTATCGTCAAACAGTGTAACAGGTGTTTATCGCCCACTGCTTACGTGAGATCTTGGCCTGTGACGGGGACGTTGATGTCTGTGGACCACCAAACGATCAGATCAGATCTGAAGCTTCGTTGATTCGTGAAGGAATCAGGAAGCCGAAGTAATTATCTCGGCAATAGCGAGATAATCACTCTTCTCGAGATCACCGCAACGGGGCAATCTCAAGGCTAAGGACCGGGAAGTGTAGATCTGACGAGCTCCTCTTCTTTATACCGACAAACTCGATCCGATCTCCTCCTTTCTTCTGAAATTCGTGCTCCTTCAGTCTTTAGTTCAGGCTTCGCCAACGCTCGAGAATTCCAGATCTAAAAAAATAAAGGCCTTGGGGCTGTATTTATAGGCTTCGAGAGCTCTGTTTTCAGATAAGAATGGTTGATTCACTCTTATCCTTAGTTGTAACCACTTAACCATATTCTTGGGTGATGTTTTATCAGTTGGAACAAATCAAGGTGGTTAATGGTCAAAAAACGGCTCAAAACAGCCAATAACAGATTTTTGGGGCTGCGGACACCCGTGGGTGTCTCAGCCATGCTTTGGCTGAGACACCATTTGGTGTCTCGTCCAAGCTTTGGCCAAGACACCATTTGGTGTCTCGTCCAAGCTTTGGCCGAGACACAATTTGGTGTCTCGGTATGGTGTCTTGGCCAAGCATTAGCCGAGACACCACTTGGTGTCTTGGCCAAACTTTGGTCTGAACTTGGTTTCACACGTTCCATCTGTTTCCGTCGTATCTTCATCGTCCGAACTCGGAATTATGTGGTTCAAAATGCATCGGAAAGCTAACGAGGAGATCAATAAGTTCCCATGGTTGAATTATATGTGAAGTAGACAGGACACGAGGGGTGCTTCGTCTTTCGTAAGTGACGTGGAGCTCTCGGTCCATTCGTGCTTCCGTTATTTCGAAGTTCCATTGCTTCGCATGGTTTGTCGACTCACTTCATGCGCTTGCCGTCGTCAAATGAGCTTCTGTGACTCGGATAGAGACGTTCATCATCTTCTCTCTATTTCGAGCCACATGCGGGGACCTATAGGTAATTTTTGACGCCTACATAGGTATGAGCTGCCAGCTTACTGTCATGTGAGACTCACCCCATTCTGACTAGC
>NC_033800.1:58745483-58747413 GCF_001876935.1 Asparagus officinalis | reverse complement strand
TCTTTAGTGCTCATTTTCTCCTTTCATGGGGCCCAAAAAATAGGCAGGTACTACATCACCACACTGTAGATAACATGTGCAATATTAGGGACAATTTTATGATTTAACTACAAGCAAATTTACCATTCTACTAAATAAAAAGTATGAATAAATTATCGGTCAAACATCTTTTATATTTAACTTAATCAAGACAAAGTTTTGTGTCTTTCTACATGCATAAAAAGACCTTTTCATAGTATAGTCTTGATTAATTATTTACTCTAAAACGTTATCCTTCGTCATATAATTGCATACACATAACATATTTTCGGGCTAAATACTAATTATATAGAATAAAATTAAGAAAAAATGGTTAAACCAAACTATTGTATATAACCCCTTGAACTTTTGGGAGTCTCATAGAATCACATGACCTTTAAACTTTCATCACCAGATACCCTATTTGTAACTGGCAAATAATTAAATTGTCTTTGGGACAAAAAGCCACCTCAAATGAGAGAAGGGGATTACGTTTGCATGTGGGGATTACGGCTCTGTTTGGCAAAACTAGCTGAAAGCTGCGAGATTATAGCTGAAAGCTGTCAAGCTAGCTGAAAGCTGTGAAATTGTAGCTGAAAGCTGATAGCTGTGTAGCTAGCTGATTGACTAGAGCTGTTTGGCAAAAGAAGCTGTACAACTAGCTTAAATTTGTTAAATGACTAAAAAGGTCATGCAATATTATTAATATAAAATTAAAATTATTAGGGGCAAAAATGGAAGAAAAAAATTGACAGCTCATTCCCAAAGACAAACACTACTTGAGATAGCTTTCCAAAAGCTACTTGCAAAAGACACAATCTCCAAAATAATCTCCTCCTATTTTTGGTCACCAAACAGCTCTACTAGCTTATTGACCAAATCAATAAGACACAAGCTCTTAGATAAGATACTTTTTTTGGTTGCCAAACAGAACCTACGTTTATCATGCAAATGACTAGATCAGAATTTTTTTCTCTTAAGAATATTTTTGTAATCTACCAATTACAGATATGGAGGCTAATGATTGTTTAAAGTTTAGAGGCTTATGAGACACCCTGAAGTACAGAAGGTTTCTAAGATTAAAAAAAAAAGTTCAATAGATTGTGGGCAAAAGCCTAAAGTTTAGAGGGTTTTTAGAATTGAACCCTAATTATATATGTGATTTTTATATAATTTTGTTTTGTTGAGAAGAAGAGGAAAAGGGAGAGGAAAGATGAAAAAAATAGTTGTATTTTAATTTTAATTTTAATTTTTTCCTTCATATAATAGCTTTCCATTTGAAGTATAACGACACCTACTTCATACTGGACACGTCATTACTTGGTAGTTGGTTCTAATTTCAGCAAAACAAGATGGTGCTTTCTCAGAATGGATTATGTGTATGCACACACCCAAAATCTTCCATATTTACAAGTTTACTCGTTAGATATTCATAATTGCAAATTGACCTACAAATCTTGTATAAGAAATTATACTTATTTATTTATTTATTTTTATTTATTTTTGACAAGGGAACTTTCTGATGATTCTTCGGACCATGAATATCAAACCTCCAGGGCGTGGCTAAGGGGTACCCCCAATGCACGACCTCAAATATTTTAGGAAATTAATTTCATATGGATGCACCCTCAAAGAGTTAAACCTGAGATCTTGACCTACTACTCATAGGCAACTTATTAACTCGGTCAGAACCTCTTCAGTGAAATTATACTTATCTTGCATAATTACTTTTGCTCATCTCGTATAACAATATGTACGTATCTTATACAATCACTTGACGTGTATAAATAGAATATCACATGCTTGTCATTATTAATGTCAGTAGCACAAATATGCTCATATTCGAATATGATTGTACAGCTCCAATTTGCTGCCTAATTTTTTTTTCTTTTTTTTTTTTTGGGGGGGGGGG
>NC_033800.1:58627110-58745473 GCF_001876935.1 Asparagus officinalis | reverse complement strand
CTTTCTTGGAAACCATCTTTAAGAAGCCATCTTTAAAATATCGTAATTCTACAGGAATCTTTTTTCAAGTTTCAACTTATGCACAAACCATATTTTAAGTGAGTTTGTGTTGCCATCAATCGCCTCTTAGTCAAAAATTTCACTTAAAATCTAAAAAAATCTTTTAAAACTTACATCCAGCGCATGTGACTTATTTCGTTAATGTTAGTTTTAGTTAGGATATAAGTCACATATTTTGAACATGAATTTTTTTATTGATTAGTTTTGGGTATTTAGTGAATTTTTTTGACTACGAGGTGGTTGATTGAAACACAAACCTACTTTAAACGTCGTTTGTATATAAATTGAAATTCAAAGATGGTACGTATAAAATTACCCTATTTTAACAAATTTGGATCCTCTCCACTATAAAAAAATAGTGAAGAAAACACTACTGTTGATGACCATCGTTGATAATTTACTAGATATTTGTGATTTATTCTAAATCTAAAACTCACAATACCCCCATGTATTGCACTCATTCTTAATTTGCACTAAAAGAAAAATCATAACATTTTACTAGATGATCAATGATTGCGATAATGAAGTGAGCTCTTTACTAATTTTTTATAGTGGAGCAGATCTGAATCCATTTTTAAGGCGGTTTCTACCGTTTGGGTGGGTGGGGTGGGGGGAGCTCTTGAACGAAAAGTAAAAAAAACATGTTTTCAACTTAAAGTGACAAGATGAAGAAGATATCAAGAGGAACGTCTCAGTTTAATAGAAGGAGACAATGCCACATAAATTCTAATTCGATATTTTTAGTGCCATCTCTGCAAATTATTTATTCATTCATATCATCAATAATTTTCTGTTGGAGAACTTTTTGGTGAAAAAAAAAAAAATTAGACTGGAAAGTTGACGTCCCGGCTCTCAAGCGCACAAATGATATAAACGTTTAGTTTTTGCCCAAAAAGTTGAAGCCGAGGCCATGTGACCGAATGAATTAACCAGCCAACTCTTAGGTGTAATATACAAGATAACAAAAAAGGTAGTTCCCCTTTACGTATTCGAGAAACATTATATTTTCACATGCACATGTAACATATGATAGAGCTTGTGAACAGTGGTTTGCTGAGTAGGAATTGATTGTTTGGCCACATTTTATCTGCAAGTTTCTATCAAGAATAATCTTCTGCTCTGCTTCCAATCTCATAAGAGTTTGCTCTTGACAGAGACTTTTAGATATTTTAATGGACAGAGTATATATATTCATAAAAAGAATACCCAGATGATGAAAGAAGAGAAAAAATAAATTGTATGAAATTATATGAGGTTAACACCCACAATTGCCCTCAACATACTCCTTTTTCATTATTACTCAAATTACCATTGAGATGCTTCATTCATGTTTCAACTAATCTTCAACTAGCACATATTGGTACAGATAATGCAATAGCACAAGATTTGAATGAAAACTACACAAGTTTTCCATTCTGGTAACCAAAAAGCAGGGTAAAAAACACAGCTGTGTAATGACAAATTTTTATATAAAAATAGTGGAGTAACATATATATACTTTAATTTACAATTAAATGCCTTATTCTAAAACTACAACATTGGATTCTGGTAGGATCTTTGAGTACCATAATTTCTCCTCCAAATTTCTAATCCACAACTGATAGAACCGGAAGTAGTAAATCACATTGGGTAGAATTGAATGATGCTAAAAAGCCAAGAAGACCTTGAAACTTCACCAAAAATGCACTTGGAGAATTGCTTCACTCCAAAACCTCAACTGGCCAAAGCTTCTTCCACGTAGAGATCTCATCCTTGGTATAGAGTTTTCTGATTCCTCCATAGAATCCATCTGATTCGTTCCCTTCTTCTCTATGATCCTGGCGATTTATCAATGTTCGCCTCCATCTTGAACCGGGTGTGTATTGATTAAATTCTAATGCAATGGTATCTGCAATGGTTTTCAGGAAAAAGATTAAAGTTTGTGCAACTTTAGAAGAAATTACACTTTTATGGCTAACATCCTGAAGTATTATTCATTGTATGTCTAATAAAAATAAACAACCATTCTCAAGTTTAGTTTCCAAATGTGACGGTTTATTTTATACACACAAGGTCCTAGGACAAGTCTGTATCTCACTCGAGTATCAAATTCAGTTTTAATTCACATTGCCTAGTAGCTGATTGAAATGATGTAAATATAATCCAGCAGATTAAAAAGGACAAATATGTGTGTTGCATGTTGCAACCAGTGCAGGATTCAACTAAAGGCACAAATAAGAAAAGGAACACTGAGTCTAAGAAAGGCTATTCATGAAAAAAACTGGAAGGAGGAACATCTGCAATTTTTCTCCCATGAAGGATATAACTGAATATAGAATCAATTAGCTCTGCTCTGTGTGTGTGTACATGGTTAAAGCTAAACTGTTTGAAGTCCGGGCACAATATGGTACTCTTATATATGTGTGTGTGTGTGTTTTTGGTATAATTTTCAAGCGAGACAGAGCTGTCTAAGTTTGACCGCTACAATAAAATACAGGAAACCTAATTTCAAAAGGATGAGTTTCCATTAACACGATATATGACTAGTTTGACTCAGTCTTGGGTCTAAAAGATGAAAAGAGAACAGTATTGTGAATTTTATAGCTTCAAATCAACAGCTTAAAACTTTTATTTGATAGATTAATGACCAAACAAAAGCAAAATTATCATTTAAAGGTTACTAGAAGGTAATAAGAAAGAACAACAACTAGTATGGTGATAGTATCTCGTGTCATGTTGTCGACATCTCACTTTATAAGCTACCACATAGTATAACATCCTATGCATAAAGAGTCAGATTTCTCTAATGAAAGCTGCAAAAGAAGTTTATCTCAACAGTAGACGATTCTATGATCAGCTTACAAATTGAACAAAACACATAAAAGAGAAGTGCACTGTCGAGTTTAAAATAGAAACAACATTTAATCCATGATAGTTCTCAATATCCTTACCATTTAAATGACAATGGCAGAAATGTTCACTCCCGTCACATGGTTCCATGTGTCCTACAATTCCGTACCACCAACCTGCCAAAAATAATAAAAACATGAATTTATTACAGTATTTGCATAGAACCAATACTCGAAACAATATATAGGAACTACCCAGCGACGCTAAAGATTACATACCATATGGGAATTCTTTGTTCCTTCTCCACTGAATCTCAATATGATTTCCAGGGCGTAGATCGTGCAAACAATCAGAGATATGAAGATCATGAGCGGGGGTATCGACTGGGGGGGCTCTTATCCTGTCCCATTGAACTCCATCTTCAATCACTACTGTTCTTCGCCCATGAGGCGGGTACCTAAAAGGCAACAAATCATTGCAACTAAGTACCAATACCCAATTCACTTTAACATAGTTAAAGGAATAAATTCTGGACTAGTTTCAACTTTATCATAGATATTATTCCAACATATATGGAAACTTATAACATCTAACATTGTTCCCACATAAGGAAACTATAGAACAAAAAATCATAAGTAAAAATGGTAGTTGCATACGCATTTGTATTAGGTACCTTGCTTGAAAGGTATCAGTGCGGCAATCATAACTAAGTTCAGCATCATAACAAGATAACATGAATCCCACATGACCATGCTGCAAAAATAACATCAAACTGTTAATACTAATGATCAGTATATCAAAGAATCAAACACATTAAGTCAAAAACAGAAATAGATTTATACTCTTAACAAGTGCTAACATATCAAAAGAGTAATCTAAATTCCTTGAAATCTCTAATGTCAAATAGATTCACTGCATGCAAATTATGAATTGCTCGAAATATTCTGAACTTTATCATCAATTGGTCAATACCTCACGATTGTAAACCTGAGCAGGGAACCAAAATTTGCCACTCTCAAGGGACAGATACCAAGACATGATGGAGTTATTAGGCAAAGGGCTTCGAACTCTATTGCCACCTTCAACAAGTCTCATCTTAATCCAAGAAAGAGGCCAAACATGCGATAGAGATCGAATCCACCTCTTGGGCTTCTTAGCGCTCTGCCTCTCGACACAAGCACCCGAGGATTCTTTCCTCGAAGCCAAGAACCATTCCCACTCCCTTTTCACACTTTGGCCTATAACCCTCCCCCATTTCTCCCTCATATGCCTCCCCCATAAGTAATCATCCCTACACAAATCCCTCAAAGAGCTACAAACACAAGCCATGTTGCATAACCCCGAAGGAGAAAGCTTTCCTAAAATACACTCCAAGGCCAAATCGGGCAAATCTAGTACAGACATCTCCATTGATTCCTCCACATTCTGGACTCTAGAAGCACACTTCCTCTTGGAACTCATTTTGATCGAAATCTCAATGACCCAGGAAGAAATAAGCCTAGTATTCTTCACTGAATACACCAAAAAGTACAAGAATTCTTGCCAGAACAAGATTGAGAGTAATCTAACCTCACTTGCCCATAAAGGGAGAGCCTTCAAAGGGAGAGACTTGGAGATTAGAAGGAACAAAGGGATGATGGATATAAGGAAGAAAAGCATCAGATAAGAGAAAACAAAGGAGGGATTATTGTTTAGAGGGACCAATTGAAGCTCCGCATAAATATATCAAAATAATGACCCAATTGTTGATGGAAAAGTGACAACAGGAATTAAAGAATTCAGAGAGGGGTAAAAAATTCGAATCAAATATAGACTGAACCCTCAATCTTTAAATGCTTAAATGGGTTTTGCTGACGCTATGAAACCCACTGAGGGCTTCAAAGCCAGATTCTTCGGATTGAAGGAGGAGCAATCTGTTGACAAAGCAATAAACAAACCCACAAAATCTCCCAGCACCGAAGTGGTCTATAATGGATAAGACCAACACCTGTTGCTTTGAGAGAGAACAGTGGGTTTCTCTCCTCAAATCAAATTAGTTCTCTCTGAAGAGTAACTGGGCGCAACAAAAGCACAAAACAAGCATAGACCCAGCTCACAAAATCTCAAAATCCTATAAATTAAATGGTTTTTTGGCGAATTGGGTGCAACAAAAACCCAAATTTTAGGAGAAAAACAGAGAGGGATTAGAAAGAAATGCAGATTGAGATCTGGCAGAGAGAGATGAAGTAATTAGGTGCAATCAAACACCCAAAACTTCACCTGCAAACTACCAAATCCACAACACAAAACACTCTAACCTCTCCCCCTCAAAGAAAGAAGAATGGAGGACTACTAAAAGAATTCTTATCCAATGGAGAGATAGAGTATTTAAGGAGGAGGGGTTTGAGGCATTTTTATTTGCTTTTTTTCAGGGGAAGGGGAGAGGTCGGAGGAAGTTACCCAATGGAGAAAACCCACGTGGCAATGTTGTTGTCCTAAATCCCACCATAGTTTTTTTCCTTTCTCTTTCTTACATCAACCAATGGTTGAATGGGAGAAATTCCAGGGGCCATGAAAAAAGAATAACCGCAGGAGCATGGAGAGAAGAAGAAGCTTGCGATTTGGTTACTTGAAGGGAGCACGTGCACCCGTGGTTATTGGTGGAAGCGAAGGTGCTCGCAAATCACCCATGTTTTGTTCAAAGTTTGTCACATATTAAAGTAAGGGGGGTCAGTTGCAAGTTTTAATGTTAAAATATGTCTCCTTCACCCATCATGTCAGTTGGTACGTGGTCAGTTATGGACCATAATTGCCGAACATATCAACTAGTAGTTCTGTTATTGCGCATAGACCCCCTGAGTTTCTCTTTTTTTCTTAACTCTTTTAGCCTTATAAGGTACACTTGTAAAAAAAACTCTTTTCTCTTTGAGGATAAAATAGTAAAAGAAATCCATTTGGAAGGTACATTGACCCTCATAACTCAACTCATGAGAGAGTGTAATGATAGGAGTCTTGCATATTGAGCCATTCCTTTTTTGGTATATACTAATCGTGAACATCGTGCAAAAAACACCACGTATTTTTTTTCCCGTTACAGTAATCTTAATTTTAAATACTACAATAATATTTTTAATTTTTTTTTTGCATTGCTACAGTTCACACATCTGTCCCACATTTTTAAAAAAGGCTACAGTATTCCCGTGTGCTACGATGATATTTTTTAAAAAATGCTACGATATCCAGTTTCATGTTTTCTATAGTAATAACGTTACTGTAGTATTACTGTATCGTGAATAGTAAATCTTGGATTTTTCCATTTGTGTAGAGGAGTATATGTAACGGTAAAACTACAGAGAGAGATAGTAAGTTCAAAACAACAACACTTTATGAGCCCTATCAGCAAATAAATCAACAAATTAAAGATGACGTGACACATTTGGAAATTTCAATTATCTCATATATGATTCAGAACATTCTGCCCTGATTAAATCGTGTTAGATATGATTTGTACTTTTCTCACAACTATCCTTCTCGTTGGATCCGTATCCGCTAGCACGCACATTAATGCCAAACCTTGTTAGCCAAATTTGTATTGAACAGAGGTGCTTATCGAGCAGAATTCAGATGGAAAATTGACCAATATGTATCCTTTTAAAACCGAATTCATCAAATAAGTACAAGTGCGTGTGACAATGGTTACAGCAACTGCACTGGATACAATATACATATCCGTATATGTTGCTCAGGTGTGAACCTTGTTCCCTCGCTTTTGATTCCCCAAATCCAGGGAGCACTTAGGAGGGTGCATAAACAATTAGCTAGCAAAAGGCAGTAGACACATTAAACAAAAGCCTCGCCTTAATTGTGCTTATTTGTGCCGATACCAATCATTCCTGCATGGTTCCAATTATAGAATTGAAAATGGCCACTAGTGCTATGATCCATGAATTCATAGGAATTAAGGCCACCGATCCCTTTAGGAGCCGTTTTGGCAAAGGGTTAAGTGAGGGATTAATGAGACTTAACATCTTTTTAATCTGCCGAACATAAAAAATTTACACAATGGATGAGGTGAGTTAACCCTCTATAATTTGCCAAACGTAAAAAATATAGAATGACTAAGCTAACCCTACTAGAGAGATTAAAATGAGTTAACCCCTTAAAATGAGGGGTTTACTAATACTTCTATTTAGAATGATTAAAAGTTAACCCCTCTAATTATAAAGAAAATAGTCAAAATCATTGTTATCCCCAAACACTAAAAATGATTATAAGGGCTAAAATAAAACATATATAATGGATTAATAATTTAGTCATTCGGGTTATCAAATGGGCTAACTATGTTAATCATTCTTCTTAATACCTCTTCCTTAATACTTTGCCAAACAGGGCCTTACGGGACTATTGGTTTCGACATTGTAGTGCTTACCTTAACCAAAAGCAAGAACAAAGATACATGATCTTAGAAAGGTGGATTAACAATTAATATTTACAAGTGAATTGAGCTTTTTTACCAAGTGGAACAAGATGGCCAAACAACTTATAATCTAAACAAAATAGATATAGTATATGGGGGTGTTTGGTTCAATTTCTATAAATTATAGGAAAAGGAAAACACCCAGAATATGGATTTCTTTATATTTCTTAAAAAATTATAGGAAAAGTTTTGAGAAGTCAAAAAGTACTAATTTTTTTTATTTTTTGTACTTTGCTAGTTTGGTTCAAAACAAGAAAATGAGCCCATTACTTTATAGAAGCAACAACTTTTCCTTTTCTTTTGTTTGGTTACATATGTCAAATTTATAAAAAAGTATCAACTACCATATTTATCACTTTATAACGGTTAGTTTAACGGCTAGTTTCACATTCCCAAATCTTATAAAATCTTTCTATCCTCAACTATCCATGAACACAAAATTTTCGCAATTTCCACAATTTGGCTCACTTATTGGTCTTTTATCAAAATTGATTACCTCAACTGAAACGTACAAGTTCACGTAGATTGCGTTCTAATAACGTAGTAAAGAAGGTTGTATCTTATTATGAACATTGTAAATTAGTTTGCATTCTTATTTAGTTGACCATCATCATTGCCACAAGCTCAATCTGAACTCCAAACGGAACCAAAACACCACTAACAACTTGAAATCCGAACAATATTATGTGAATATAGAGCTAAACAACTTGAATTAGCATAGTAACAAAAAAATAACCCTAACAGCTCAACAACAAGCACAAATATCAACCAAAAAACCCACAATATAGAGCTAAACAAGCTCGAAATCAGCATAATAACAAAATAATAGCCATAGCAGCTCGACAATGAGAACGAATATCATCCAAAAACCCAGCCCCAACAGCTCGACAACAAGCACAAATATCAACTAAAACCCCCACAATATAGAGCTAAACAAGCTTGGAATCAGTACAGTAACAAAAAAATAGCCCTAGCAGCTTGACAACGAGCACAAATATCATCTAAAAACCCCACAATATAGAGCTAAACAAGCTCGAATCAGCATAGTAACAAAAAAACAGCCCCAATAGCTCGACAACGAGCATGAATATCAACCAAAAATCCTACAATATAAAGCTAAACAAGCTCGAAGCAGCATAGTAACAAAAAATAGCCCCAATAGCTCGACAACGAGCACGAATATCAACCAAACCCCCCACAATATAGAGCTAAACAAGCTCAAAATCAGCACAGTAAATAAAACAGCCTCAGCAGCTTGACAACAAGCACGAATATCAACCAACCCCCCCACAATATAGAGCTAAAAAAGCTCGAAATCAGTACAATAACAAAAAAATAGCCTCAGCAGCTCGACAACGAGCATGGATATCAACCAAAAAACACACAATATCGAGCTAAACAAGCCCAAAATCAACACAGTAACAAAAAAAAATAGCCCCAACAGCTTGACAACGATCACAAATATCAACAAAAAACCCCACAATATAGAGCTAAACAAGCTCAAAATCAACACAATAACAAAAAAATAACCCAGCAGCTCGACAACGAGCACGAATATCAACCAAAAACCCCATAATATAGAGCTAAAAAAGCTCGAAATCAGTATAGTAACAAAAAATTAGCATAATAACTAAATGCATATTCCAAATATCATTCTCAGACATAAAATGCCGATTATTTTTAAAAACCACATTCATACACTTGAAACATCAGCAAAATATTACCAATCAGAATAACCTGATAACATGCTATAAAATCACAGATGCAATTGGGTTTGAGAATGACAACAAGAATCACACCAAAGGGATAGAATTCAACCTGCACCGAGATCTCCTCAGCCACAAACTGCTTCCCGATGGCCGGACACTCCAGCTTCGCATTCCCATTATCATCCTTCACAACCCTATAACTCACATACTTCAACTCATCATCAAACCTCCACCATCTTCCTCCCAATAAACCTCTTCACCAAGAATAACGTGTTCTCGGGGTTCACCACGGCCCGGTCCCCGCTCTTCGTGTAAGCGACCACCGATGGCGTCGTCCGCTGCCCCTCGGCGTTGATCATGATTGTCGGATTCCATCCCTCCATCGTCGTCACGGCGGAGTTCGTGGTGCCAAAATCGATGTCGACGACCTTCTCGCTAATGACGAGGAGAGGGCGAGCAGAGGATCACCACAGCCAGAGGCCGTATTTGGGGAAGCGAGAGGGGTTGAGGGGGAGAAGAAGAAGAGGGATTTGGATGAGGAGAAGGAGGTTTTGGAGGAGGAGGAGATGGGGGAGACGGAGGTGAGAAGGTGGAATTTGCGGAGGATGAGGACGCCATTTGCTAGGGTTTTTGAGGAGTGATTTTCGGGGTTAAAACCCTAACCCTAGAAATTTGGGGGAAGTTGAGGAGCGAAGGAGAAAGGGATAAGGTCGAGCGGGAGAATGGGTTTGGGGGCGGGAATGAAGGAAGAAAACTCAAAAATTTTCCGAGTTTAAGCGGCCACGAGAAAATCACAATGGGGGTGAAAATGTGGTGAAAGGGTTTGTTTAATATTTTAATTGTTTGGTGTCAGATTTTAGGGTTTTTTCCACTCATTTTTAGGGGTTATTTGGTTGCACAATTTTATAGAAAAGTTTTCTCAAAATGTCTGACAATGACAATTCTATAATTAAATTTTTTTTATATATTTTCGTAAACTGTGTTTGGTTCAAAAAAAATTTACAAAAATATTTTTTGTAAAGTATAAAAAAGTATTAAAATTTACATAAATTAATTTTCTCTCAAAATGGACGAAAATCACACAGAAATCTGATACCACATTGACATTTTTCTATAAATTTAGGGGGTGTTTGGTTCAATTTCTACAAGTTATAAAAAATCTTGCTATTTTCTATAAAGTTATTGGTCATTTTCTTGTTTTGAACCAAACAAGCAAAGTAAAAAAAAAACAAGAAAATTGGTACTTTTTGACTTCTCAAAACTTTCCTATAATTTTTTTAAGAAATATAAGGAAATCATATTTTGGGTGGAAAACATTTTATATAAATTTTTAAGAAATACAAGGAAATCATATTTTGGGTGGAAAACATTTCCTATAATTTATAGAAATTGAACCAAACACCCCCTTAGAGGAAAATATTTTCTGTAAAACTGTACAATTTTCTGTACTTTACAGAAAAGTTTTCTATAAATTAAAGGTTGAACCAAACACAGTTGTAGGTGTCTAAAAATGCCTGTAGGTATGAATGTCACTATCTAAATCAGAGAGGATCATCCAAAGCCAAAAGAAGCAAATGAACAGGTGAAACAACATAGAAGAACAATATGAACACCCGTGACAAGGAACATTGACGCGTATAGGCACGGCAACGGAAGGTGTTGCGCACAAAAACAGAGTGGTGCGCCTATGGAAAGTTGTAGAACTATTCTCTAGCTTTCCAACAAATCTTGGATTACCTCATTCCGAGATCGGACGAGGGAGTTAGAGCCAAAATACTCGAAACAATGCAAACTGCCTCAGAGGTGCGTGGCAGTGTACACTAACGCATATAGGCACGGCAGTGGAGAGTGATGTGAAAGTAAACAGAGTGACACGCCTATGGGAGGTTGTAGATCTCTTCGTTAGATTTTCAACGCATCTTGGATCACCTCATTCCGAGATCGGACGAGTGAGTTAGAGCCAAAATACTCGAGACAACGCAAACTGTCTCAGATGTGCGCGATAGTGTACACTGACGCGCATAGGCGCAGCAGTGGAGAGTGACGCGCAAGTAAACAGAGTGACGAACCTATGGGAGTTTGTAGATCTCTTTGTTAGCTTTCCAACGCATCTTGGATCACCTTATTCCGAGATCGGACGAGGATGTTAGAGCCAAAATACCCGAGACAGTACGAACGGCCTCAGAGATGCGCGTCAGTGGAGACTGCCATGACAATGTATCGCATATTTAAACTATGATATGATCCAAATCTGAAGAAGATTAAAAAAAAAAAGTTATAGATATCTTCGTTAGCTTTCAAACGCATGTTGTATCACCTTATTCCGATATCGGATGAAGAAGTTAGATCCAAAATACCCGGGAGGTGCGTGGCAGTGGTAACTGCCGCGGCAATGCGCGTCACCGCCCACTGCCGCGCCCACTGAGAAACTAAAAACGTCATTTTTGATAGTTTTCTCGAGTTTTGTGTAGTCCACATGGTTTATTAACAGCTGGGGGTTACTTATGAACATGGGAGAAGCAGTTACGAGTAAAAATCATGCCTACTACCCATGAAAATCGTGGCATTTAAGGAGTTTAAAGTCATGGGATGACGGTTAAAAACAAAAGGGGAACCACTCCTTTGACCACGCCAGCGGCGACTGCCGTGCCAAAGGAATTTCTTCAGCCGCGTTACCTCTGACTATCGTGCCCAAAGGGGCAGTTGTTGATCGGTTATTTTCTTCAGTTATCATCAAAGGAGGCTATAAATACCCCCTAGGGCCATCATTGTCAGGGGGCCAGGCAAGGAGGGCAGATTGGAGCAGAGAGACTTGAGCTTTTGGTGATTTGGAGTAAGAGGGAGAGTCTTCATTCTTCATAAACACTTTCAAGAATCTTTTGGCGATTCCCAAAGATCTAAGCTCTGACTTGATCTTTGGAAGAGTGAACATCTTACATCGATAAGATATTCGCTTAAAGATTCTTACTTCGATAAACGAAGAAGAATATCCAAAAGCCTTCACGATTCAATCAAAATCTGTGAATCGGTGGTCCACGGGCTAACGCACCCCCGGCACAGGCAAAGATCCCACGCAAGCAGCGATCCAAACAACGATCCTGCTTTTGTTTCTAAGGAGCTTGTAATTTGATTTTTGTTGTAAAGAGTAGTTTTACAAAGTACGAAGTTTACCCTTTTGCATTCATTGTAATCGATAAACAGTTATAATGAATTCTACAACAGAACTTGTTCCTAACGTAAACAAACTGGCGACCACAGTGGGAGCCAACGATCTCGCTACTGAGACCGTCGTGTCGCAGCCAATCAAGATACTGATTGAATCAACAGTCGAGTACGAGTTTGACCAAACCAAGTTTGAGGAATATCTCTCATCATCCTCTTCAAGATCTCCATTATCTGGCAAGTATAAGAGGATCTCACCATTGAAGAAGTATTACATGCCAAAGAAGGACTAAGGTGAAGACTCTCACCCAATTGTTGCTGAGGCCTCCCCTCGCAATATTATCCCGGCGACCCCCAAAGCCAGAAGCTCTGCTCATAATGATTCCTCCCTAAATAAGGAATCGTTCGATCGAAGTTCGCCAACACTGACGAAGAGGGCTCGTCAGAGGCAACGCCAACGTCTCGCTCGTCAAATGGCTAAGGCCTTGGAACAAACCGACGGGGTTCGTTGCTACGCGGACCTAGAGTCGAGGAAGCATCGAGTGGTCCAATTACCTCAATGACAAACCACTCATGTTTCTGCACAACTCACAAGGGAGGAATGGACTCTCGTCAAAAGGGCTCGTTCGACCCTCAAAGAACGCATACAAAAGCGTCGTGCAAACACCGCTCATGCCCTTGCTCTTTTACAACAAAGGCGAGAAGAGAAGAAGGAAATGATGTCTAAAAAATCACCAAGAACCAGCCAAGTGTGGGTCCCCAAATCCCAACTCGTACAAAAATTGGATCAGCAAGATCCAACATTTAACCACAGCAGTGTCCACTGCCGCGGCACAACCTTCAACCGCGGCAGCATCCACTGTCGCGGCACAACCTTTAACCCGCGGCAGCATCTACTGTCGCGGCACAACTTTTAACCGCGGTAGTGAACATTGCCGCGGCACACCCTTCAACCGCAGCAATCATCCCTGCCGCGCCCAAAGAGAAGCTTCCAAAGCCTGCCCTTCGGCTCCATCAACGTTTGTTTCTCGCTCGTCTGCTGTAAATACATCTGCTATACTGTCAGTGGAGCCTTGCGTCAATCCTGACCTATTAAATCTTAAAATCATAATGGCGGATCGCTTTTGTACTTTGCACGAAGATCAAGGCAAAGCTCCGGTCAAAGAACGCTTGGGTCCGGTGAACAAAATCCAAATAACTTGTTAGGCTGGGGGTCGTACACGTCCTCCCACCAACCCAAAGCAATTCCATGTTGGGAAAATTTTAATTTCCACCCGCTTGGGGGTTTGTAATGAAACTCAGGAGCCCGTTAAGACTCTGCACCCGCAAGGGGGTGGTTTTAAACGTGTGACTCCTGACATAACCTTGGATCACTCGAAGGTAACAATAAATTATCCTGAGAATGCCAACAAGGCTTTACACCCCAAGAAGAAAATGTGTTCGTCAAAAGACATCGTTATATCTGGGGGGTCATACCAACAGACGATAGGATTCTCCGATAATCATACCGATGAGTTGTACTATCAAGCTGGGGGTGTGAACAAAACTCAAAAGAGGATTGTCTGAGAAATGAGCTCTTATTGTTTCTGTATGCGACTCATTAGAACAGTACTGTCGAAATGTGACTACTCCAAACGAGAAGCCATCCCGCAAAGAGTCTCGTTGTTCTAGAGGCTTTTCACCGAAATGTCAAAGCCTAAGCCGAGACATTTCCACAATAGAAGATCAACTGTCCAAGATGACGAATTCCCTAAAGTCACCATCAACATGGTTGATAAAAGAAAGTCTAAGCGGCATTCAAATAAATCAAATCCCGACTTTTCCCCAGAAGGAAAAGTCAATTCAAGAATTGCTCAACGGATGTCTCGACTCCAGTTAAGAGCCATCAGATGTAGGGATTACAAGAAAATGCATGAAGGAATGTCCTCAGAGGATGAACTTTCGGACATTTGTTCTGCGATTGCTTCGGATGATACAATATCTAGCACGGGGCAAGCTAGAGAAGTGTTCGCAATCACTCCTGATCAATTTGCTCAAATGCTTCAAGAAGCTCTAGCCAAGCAACGTGAAGAAATTAGAGCTGAAATGAAGATGGAGATGGAGTTGGCTATCCAACAAATGAGAGAATTGCAAGCTCAACGGCCTCAACCTCCTGAGTCCAATCAGTGAGCTGAATCCAACCGCCACACTCAGAATGTTATAGATGACAGCGATCCAGAAGTGGATGAAGTCATTATGACTGATACACCTCCCAATGATAATAACACTGGGGGTGGTTCAATGGATCCTCCCAACAATAATATTGGGGGTTGTTCAATTGCACCTCTTAATAACACTGGGGGTGACCTAATTATTTCTGCTCAACATCACTCAAAGATAGATGAAGATGAGGACAAGAAAATGAAGGAGCTTGAAAACAAAGTTAATGCTTTGATAACGGCTCAAGAAGTGAAGAAAACGAGTATTCTGTGCTCGTAGCCAAGGGAGTGGGATTCAACTCCTTACCCCCCAAAATTCAATCTGATTAACTTCACTCTGTTTGACGGGAAAGGTTCGCCCACTCAACACTTTATTTATTTCAAGTCTCATTTGGGCATGATCTCTGGAAATGAGGCTTTAGTGGTCCGGTTATTCGTTGGCACCCTTCGTGGGCCCGCCTTCGATTGGTACCGACGTCTCAAATCTGGGAGCGTCAACTGCTGGGATAACATGAAAAGTTTGTTCCTTAGTAATTTTTTCGATGAAGATACCGAAGTGTCAATCGGAACCCTTCTTGATGAGAAGCAAAGAGACGGAGAGTTAGTCAACAATTTTGTCAAACGCTTCCATAACAAGGCAATGAATTGCAGAGATCCTGTTACAGAGGAATTCATCCTACAAACATGCCACAATAATCTCACCATTGATGTCCTAGAAGTCCTGGGGGTCGTATCATCCAAAATATGAAAAGATTTGAAAATACGCGGTGAACAAGCTGAACACTTTCTTAAAAGAAAGAAAGTTGAGAGAAGACAACCGACGACATCTGTAATTGCTGTGAACGCCTCTCGATCCGAGGTTCAAAAAGGAGTATTCTTTCAAAGATGATGAAGCTCCAGTCATCTTGAAATACCTCCTCGCCAACGACAAGATCGAGCTACCACTTATTAAAGACGAGGAGGGAGCTAAGAGGATTACGGATCCAAACTACTGTGCATATCACAGAATGGTTCTTCATCCTACTAAGATTTGTTTTGGAATCAAAAACAAAATCCAAGCCTTAATTGACTCCAACGTCATAACGGCGAAACAAGCCAAATAAAGACGACTCATACTCCATTGGGTACATGAGTATAAACTGTTTTTCCTAACTCCAATGAGTACACGAGTATAAACTGCTTCTCCATGATACTCCATTGGGTACACGAGTATAAACTGTTTCCCCTAACTCCAAAGAGTATACGAGTATAAACTGCTCCTCCATGTAACTCTGAAGAGTATACGAGTATAAACTGCTTCTCCATGCACTCCAAAGGGTATACGAGTATAAACTGTTTCCCGAACCTCCGACTGATATAAGAGGTTAAAAACTGCTTCCTTAAATTGTGTGCTCCAATAATGTAACCAAATGTGATTAGACTCAAGTTCACCTAAAAGCTGGGGGTGGATACGAGGTTATCATGGTTGAATACGAAGGCAGGAACCAAGACCTGATTCTGTATCAAGAACAGCAACATTGCTCACAAACGAGAAGACATTCAGGGTAACCTATTTAACGGGAATTTCCTGGAGAATGCTATATATGGTATTCTTAAGGATAACCCGAAACTAATTGATTATTCAAGGTAAAAACCAATCATCTGAATAATCCACTCTTAATCATGATAAAAAAATGATTAAGAACCTCCCGTTGTGGCTATTTAATCATGTCCAAAATGATTAAAACCCTCCTACTGTGATTTTCAGAGCACTCTTTCATTAAGATGAGATTCAATGACTTTATCAAGTCAATCTTCCTTTACGAAACTCTGAAATCCTTCAAGGATGAAGCATGTCCCATTTGCTTTTCCTTTATCCGATTCTTGGTTGGTTTCAATCGTTAGGATCAATTTCGCCAACTCCCACTGTGACTTTTTAAGCACTCTTTCATTGAGATAAGATTCAATGACCTCATCGGGTCAGTTTTTCCTCACGAAACTCCTATGGTCTAATTGTGGAGTGCTTGATGATTCACAGTCCTCCACCATAAAATCCATCACCGATCAAATCAACTGATAGTGGGCCCACCAAAATGCTTCGTGGTTAAATTCACCCAAACACCCGTTGTGTCCGAGCCTTTAACACTCCCACTGTTGAGCTCTGACACGACACCTACAATTTCAATCCATGACAATTGGTAATCCTCATTTGGTCAAACCTTTAAACAGTCAGGACCAAAGCTAAAGTCCCCTCTCGATTCCTTCCATGAATGAGAGGTTCACAAATTGAACGATCAAACCTTTAAACAGTTAGGATCGTTTCAAAACTCCTATTTGGTCAAACCTTTAAACAGTTAGGACCAAAGCCAAAATCCCCTCTCGATTCCTTCTATGAACGAGAGGTTCACAAATTAAACGATCAAACCTTTAAACAGTTAGGGTCGTTTCAAAACACTCATTTGGTCAAACCTTTAAACAGTTAGGACCAAAGCCAAAATCCCCTCTCGATTCCTTCCATGAATGAGAGGTCCACAAATTAAACGATCAAACCTTTAAATAGTTAGGATCATCTCAAATCTCTCATTTGGTCAAACCTTTAAACAAGTAGGACCAAAGCCAAAATCCCCTCTCGATTCTTTCCATGAACGAGAGGTCCACAAACTGAACGATCAAACCTTTAAACAGTTAGATCATCTCAAATTCCCATTTGGTTAAACCTTTAAACAGTTAAGACCAAATTTGAAATTCCATCTCGATAAACGAGAAATCTTCTTTTGGATAATCAAACCTTTAAACAGTTAGGGTTATCTAAATCCTCTTGATTCTCGGAGTGGAGATCCCACTCTTAGTTTCACCATTTCAGATTCTTAATGTGGAGATCCCACTTTGAGTTTCTTTTGCAACGGGAGATAGAATATAAAATTCTTTCTCTTCGATTTCGGGTTCATCTCTACCAATAAAAAAAGAGACCAGGAGATAGAATATAAAGTTCTTCCTCTCCATCATTGGGTTTATCTCTACTAACAAAAAAGAGACCATGATACTCCAATAGGTATATGAGTCTAAACTGTTTCCTACCTTTGACGGGAAGTTCCTGGAGAATTTTTTTATACGTAATATTCTTAAGGATAACCCGATCATGTAACTGAGTACAATGTCAGACCCAGTTCTGCAAAGGAAGATGAGGGTGGATGATTCATGTAACGGGAAATTCCCGAAAAAATGCTACATGTAATTTTCTTAGGGATAACGCGATCATTACGAACAAAGTGATAAACACTAAACCCCCACCGTGATTTCTGAACACTCTTTTGCTGGGACGAGATTAGATCACTTCATTGGATCGATCTTCCCTCACAAAACTCCCGTTGGTGTTTGATGACTCACAGTCTTCGACCACAAAATCCCCCACCGATCAGACTAATTGACGGTGGGACCACCAAAATTCCTTTCGGTTGAATCCACTTAAATTCCCATTACGTCTGTGCACTCAACACTCCTATTGTTAGAGTCTGGACATAATACTTAGTATTCTAATATCCTGATCATTGACAATTGTTAAACCCCTCCGTGTTAAGTATTTATCACTTAACATCAAGAACCCCCTTTGAGTGACTTGTACAAGTCAACACTCCTATTGTGATTTGTACTCCCACTCCCATTGTGATTTGTACTCCCACTCCCACTCGGTTAAACCTTTAAACAGTTAGGACCACAACCAAAATCCCCTCTCGATTCCTTCTATGAACGAGAGGTCCACTCAAATTGAACGATCAAACCTTTAAATGGTTAGGATCGTCTCAAACTCCCACTCGGTCAAACCTTTAAACAGTTAGGACCAAAGCCAAAATTCCCTATCGATTCCTTCCATGAACGAGAGGTCCACAAATTGAACGATTAAACCTTTAAACAGTTAGGATCGTCTCAAATTCTCACTCGGTCAAACCTTTAAACAGTTAGGACCAAAGCTAAAATCTCCTCTCGACTTGTTCCATAAACGAGAGGTCCACAAATTGAACAATCAAATCTTTAAACGGTTAGGATCGTCTCAAACCCCCACTCAGTCAAACTTTTAAATAGTTAGGACCAAAATCGGAATCACCTCTCGATAAATGAAAGGTTTCAACACATTCTCCTCTCGGCCAAACCTTTAAACAGTTAGGGCCGAAGTTAGAATGTTATCTCGATAAACGAGGAACTCACCTTCAGTTTGGGTAATCAAACCTTCCGACTGTTAGGGTTATCAAAATCTTTCAGATTCTCGGAGTGGAGATCCCACTCTTAGTTTTACCTTTTCGGATTCTCGACGTGGAGATCCCACTTTGAGTTTCTTTTACAGCAGGAGATAGAATATAAAATTCTTCGTCTCTAGTATCGGGTTCATCTCTACCAATAAAATAAAGACCAGGAGATAGAATATAAAATTCTTCCTCTCCAGTATCGGGTTCATCTCTACCAATAAAAAAGAGACCAGGAGATAGAATATAAAATTCTTCCTCTCCAGTATCGGGTTCATCTCTACCGATAAAAACAAGACCATGAGATAGAATATAAAATTCTTCTCTCTAGTATCGGGTTTATCTTTTCACCAAAAAAGACTTAACCCATTTTCAAATCCATGTTTGATGCATGGGGAAATTTATCTTGATCCCTTATTAGAGATAAGTTTACGCCTAATATGCGTTACCGGGTGGTCCGTTCCTACGAAAACGACCAAGCCTATGTAATCAACATCATAGCATCAAGTCTAAGAGAGTTTATTCTTTTAGCACAACGTTACATGTAGAATGGACTTAAACAATCTGCATGCTAGCCCGATTCAAATGGTAGTCGGTAAAGGCTCATCAAACCCGTTGATGGCTGAGGGTTTGCCAAAAATCCTATAAATGCGATAATCACTGACGCACTAGCTTCATTAGTTAGTCTCGTGACTTGAGTATATGACGAACTCAGGATAAAATCTATACCTGCAGATGAACCAACCTAAACAATTGGTCCTGCAGCCTAAACTACTCCCCATGCTCCAACACCTTAAGAGCTTAAACTGTGTAGACTCCAGTAAACACACGAGAATAAACTGTGTTAACGCCTGTCAACGCGTCAATGATTTTTTCTAAAATAAGGCTAAGGAAAAAAGTCCAGTGGATGATCTCAGGGGATTCAATTGCGATCCAGATATGAATTCCTAATGAAGACAATCAGTTCAACATCAGTTCAACGACAAGAGCTAATTCACAAATCAAAACATCAGTTTCGGTTCAAGACTTCGACAATGGTCAAGCGATAAACACAGCACCGGAAGAATTTTAGCTATTCTACAAAGTACTTAGTAGACTAAAAGATGAAGAAGTCAAGAGTTAAAGCTGTTCACAGTTCCTTCTACACGATCTCCTCAACTAAGTACTGAAGGGATTGCAAGTAAGACCTATCTTATCCAAAGTGTCCCAGACTCCTATATAAAAGAATGAGTCTGAGATACTTTGGAGGGGGTATCTATAAGCATCTAAAAATACCTGTAGGTATGAATGTCACTATCTAAGTCAGAGAGGATCATCCAAAGCTAAAAGAAGCAAAGGAACATGTGAAACAACATAGAAGAACAATATAAACACCCGTGATAAGGAACATTGACGTGTATAGGCACAACAACAGAAGGTGTTGCACACACAAACAGAGTGGTGCGCCTATGGAAAGTTGTAGATCTATTCGCTAGCTTTCTAACACATCTTGGATTACCTCATTCCAAGATCGGACGAGAGAGTTAGAGCCAAAATACTCGAGACAACGCAAACTGCCTCAGAGGTGCGCAATAGTGTACACTGACGCGCATAGGCACGGCAGTGGAGAGTGACGCACAAGTAAACAGATTGACGCTCCTATGGGAGATTGTAGATATCTTCGTTAGCTTTCTAACGCATCTTGGATCACCTCATTCTGAGATCGGACGAGGGAGTTAGAGACAAAATACTCGAGACAACGCAAACTGTCTCAGATGTGCGCGGCAGTGTACACTAACGCGCATAGGCACGGCAGTGGAGAGTGATGTGCAAGTAAACGGAGTGACGCGCCTATGGGAGGTTGTAGATCTCTTTGTTAGTTTTCCAACGCATCTTGGATTATCTCATTCTGAGATCGGACGAGGAAGTTAGAGCCAAAATACCTGAGACAACGCGAACGGTCTCGGAGATGCGCGTCAGCGACGACTACCATGGAAATGTATCACACATTTAAGCTATGATATGATCCAAATATGAAGAATCTTAAAAGATAAAAGTTATAGATCTCTTCGTTAGCTTTCCAACGCATATTGAATCACCTTATTCCGATATCGGATGAATAAGTTAGAGCCAAAATACCCGGGAGGTACGCGGCAGTGGTAACTGCCGTGGTAATGCGCATCCGCACCCACTGCCGCGCCCACTGAGAAGCTAAAAACGTTATTTTTGATAGTTTTTTCGATTTTGTGCGGCTCACATGGTTTATTAACTGCTAGGGGTTACTTATGAACGTGGGAGAAGCAGTTACGAGCGAAAATCATGCCCACTACCCATGAAAATCGTGGCATTTAAGGAGTTTAAAGTCATGGGATGACAGTTAAAAACAAAAGGGGAATCACTCCTTTGACCGCGCCAGCGGCGACTGCCGCGCCAAAGGAATTTCTTCAGCCACGTCACCTCTGGCTGCCACGCCCAAAGGGGCAGTTGTTGATCGGTTATTTTTTTTAGTTATCATCCAAGGAGGCTATAAATACCCCCCTAGGGCCATCATTGACAGGGGGTCAGGCAAGGAGGGCAGATTGGAGCAGAGAGACTTAAGCTTTTGGTGATTTGGAGCAAGAGGGAGAGTCTTCATTCTTCATAAACACTTTCAAGAAGCTTTTGGCGATTCCCAAAGATCTAAGCTCTGACTTGATCTTTGGAAGAGTGAACATCTTACATCGATAAGATATTCGCTTAAAGATTCTTACTTCGATAAACGAAGAAGAATATCCAAAAGCCTTCACGATTCAATCAGAATCTGTGAATCGGTGGTCTACGGGATAACGTACCCCTAACACAGGCAAAGATCCCACGCAAGCAGTGATCTAAACAACGATCCTGCGTTTGTTTCTAAGGAGCTTGTAATTTGATTTTTGTTGTAAAGAGTAGTTTTATAAAGTACGAAGCTCACTCTTTTGCATTCATTGTAATCGATAAACAGTTATAATGAATTCTACAACAGAACTTGTTCCTGACGCAAACAACAGTTTAAGAAAATGGTGAGAAATTTTTTATTTAAGAAACTGCCACTATCAGAATTTTTCTCAAAATTTTTCTATAAAACACCCTAACCAAACACCCCCTATACATAAAGAAAACGAAGGAAAAGAGAGAAATATGGTAGACGAAACTGAGGCGGAAAAAAGCAAAGAAGAGAAAACTGATTAATTTAGATTTCTGAAACAAATTATCACTCTATTTTGAGAGGATTGTTTATTTTGATGTAGCATAGTATTGTATCATATAAAAATGAAGATGATCATGTAGACATGAGAACAAAAGTATCTATATGCGTCCTTAATTAAGTTAAAGAAATCTTTGTATAGATAATGAGGTAGCTAGAGTGGGTGCTATGGAGGAATGAGATCAAAGTTACTCCTAGGTGGTAGGTCTTCGAGTGAGGTGACAAGATTGATATCTCTATTGGAGATTCCCTTTTATTTACTAAAGTTTGCAATTGTAGAAGATTTGGATGGCCCTCCGTGAGATTACGAAGTACTGGAACATTATTTACTAATAAGCATTCAATTAAGGAAGTTCGGATGTATACTACATAAGCGACTGTAGGCATATAAAATTGCTTATAGGTCCCTTAGCTCAGCTCGGCGTAAACCGACAAACCAACGAGGCAACGAGATTGACTAGTCGCACGCAAGCAACGGAATACGTCCATTCGCATGCGGGATCAAGCCAAGTGTTCGAAGAGTCAACGAGTCATCCAACCAAGGGCATACTCGGACGAATCACGATCGAATCAAGATCGGTTTCGGACTCGAACTCAGAAGTGGATTTACTGCCTAATCGGGATCCGGATTTACTGCCAAAGTAGGTCAACGAATCAAGTCTGGATAAATCAACCACAGAACCAAATCACAGATAGAACCAAGAGCGGAAAACGACGGAACAACACACCCGGAGGGGCTCGGCTCAAACCGAGCCACCCTGAGGTGGCTCGGGGTTGGAAATTTTGGAGGCGAAGCTCTGCCGGATTCAAGACTCGAAACTTAAAAAAGATTGGAGCTTTGGGACTTCGGGGACTCACTCTTCCAGATCTGGTGCTCAGCGATCGTCAACGCCAAAAAAGGCAGGTGTTCGAGAGGACCGGATCTCAGATCTACGCAGACGTACTCCGGATCTAAGCTTGGTCTTAGATCCCGAGACTTGGACGATTGTTTCCTTGGTGAATTAATCCTCCCCGGCTATTATTTCCTTCGTGGAATAATACCCGTCGTACTGCTTAGATCTGACTGGATCTAGATCTCGCGGTGGTCCACAGCAAACAACCCCGGCACAGGCAAAGAACCCACAAAAGCGAGCGACCGCAAAACAGGAGCTCGTGATTTGTTCGAAAAACAAGGAGAAAGTTGTAATTTTTCTTTATTTCTTGTGTTATTTGATTTTCGTTGTAACCGGATCTAAAAAAGACCGGATCTTTGTAATCGATAAACTATTACAAGAATTTGCAATGGAATCAATGATGAAGAAAGCAACGATTTTCACCGCGAAAATCAAAGAGCACCAAGCTCTGATACCAATTGTTAGACCCTAGAGGGGGGGTGATTAGGGTCTTATGCTAATCTAATCCGATTTAAATGCCAATTAAAATTAATTAATACGTTATCCTAGCAAGTATGAAATACAACAATATTTGTAAGCTAGGATAAGCAATGTAAACAACAAAGAGATATATCCTATGATATATGCAAGGATATGAAACTAACACAAGGGGTAAACAATTTAACTACAAATGTGATAGGGCAAAATGATCAATAAGCAATACACAGTTGCTGTATTCATTGCTGCATTCATTACAACTTCAATCGTTACAATGAAATAAAAAGATAGCCTTTTTATAAGACCGGTACACAATGAAAACAAAATAAATGCAACTCCTTTCAAACAAACGCAAGAGCTGTTTGTCATCTCTTGCTTGCGTGGGTCTTTTGCCTGTGACGGGGATGTTGATATCCGTGGACCACCGGGGCACTCAGATCTGGTCCGGATAAATCGGACAGAGTTTCGTTGATCCGCGTGAGATCTAGAAACTTTCTTATCCGGATAAATCGGACAGAGCTTCGTCTATCCGCGGAGGGATATAGAAGCAGAGCTTCGTCGATCCGCGTGAGATCTAGAAGCTATAAGCGTATACCTCGGCTAAAGCGAGGTAATAGCTCTTCTTAGTATCAACGCTAAGGCCGATACTAAGGATCTGACGGGCGATGAAGGCTCTGATCAAGGCCTCTCCTCCTCTTGTTGAAGCACACGGGCACTCTTCACTGCAGCAGGGCTTCGCCAAGCTCTCCAAAATTCCCCCCTCAAACAAAGGCACTAGGGGTCTATTTATAGGAAAAGGGGGGGCAGATCTGCTCTGGCCAACCCTTCTGCCGCAGGGGGCGTGGTGACTCTCTCGAAGAGAGCCCGCCAAAGGCAACGTCAACGCCTTGCGAAACGATTCGCAAAGGCCATGGAGTCAGTTGACGGGATCCGCTACAACGTGGATCTGAAGAACAAAAGAGGCAAGCAGCCTCAACAATCAACGAATGGTGGTTCCTCCAAGCCGCCAACAATGGAATGGGTCCGTGTCAAACGGAACCGATCGACGCTGGAGGAGCGCATTCGCAAGCGCCGCGCACTATCAGCGCAGGCACGGGCTCAAGCTGAAGAAGCCCGTAGAAAGCTGCAGAAAGAGGTAGCCAAGAAGCCGCCATCAACCCGTAAAACTTGGAGGCCAAAGTTTAAAGCGGTGGTTCAGACCAAAGAGCAACAACATCAACCGTCGAAAGTGCAACTTCCGGCGAGTCAACCCAAATCGCCGATGACTTCCACAACTACTCCGGGAGATCCCGCAGGACCATCCCAGAAAAGGAAGTCAATCTTGGAGCGCCTCGGTCCACTTCCCGAGGAGCGAAGCAAAGCTCCAATCCAAGAACGTTTGGGCCCACTAAGAAAGCCCAGAACGAATCAACATGCTGGGGGTCGCCGCAACCCTCAACATGACAAAGAAATCATGGCACCCAAGCGCACTATGCTGCGCATTGAAGTTCAGGAGCCCGCTGAGAATTCATGCCCAAAAAGGCATGTCTCAAGGCGCGTGACTCTTGAAAGTCCAAAGAAGGCAGTTCTCCCTCAGAAGGAAACGTTGTCGTCTGATGATGATTACGTTATACCTGAGAAATCGTGCTAACACACGATAGGTTGCTCTGACTTTCAAACAGACAAGCTGTACTATCGTGCTGGGGGTACGAGCAAAGCTAGAAAGAGAAGTCCTCGAAGACTAGAAACTCAGTGCCCTTGTTTAAAGCTCATTCGGGCAGTACTGTCTGAGTGCAACTGCATCAAGGTAGTCCCCGAGAGAATTTCAGTGTTCGAAAGGCTTAGTACCAAAATGCCAAAACCAAGGCGTAGGCGTTTTCGGCAAAGAAGGACGGTGGTTGAAGATGAAGAATTCCCGAGGGTCACCGCTAATATGACAAGCAAAGAGACCTCATCACGGGATAATCTCGAGTCGATTCTGAAAGCATCCCGGCGTCTAAGAGTACCTTTAGAAGGTGAAGAGTCGGATACCTGCTCCGCAGTCGCATCAGATAATACAGTGTCCAGTGAGGGGGAACCCCGCGAGTCACTGATGATAAGCGCGGAACAAGTGGCCAAGATGCTCGAAGATGCCATAGCCAAACAACAGGAAAGCTTTAGGTTCGAGATGCAGATGGCCATGCAGACTATGAGAGAGATGCATGAGCAACAAATCCAGGCATTCAGGAACCAACAAGGTGAACCAAGTCACCGTAACCAGGTTGTTCAGGAAGAGGAGCACACGGATAGGGATGGAGCTCACAATGTCAATAACCCTCCCGTCAATGCAGGGGGTAGTAACGAGGATGCCAACGAAGATACAAGTGAAGACTTGAAGATCAAAAACCTCGAGAGCAAAATCAACACATTGATCTCTGCTCAAGAGGTGAAGAAGACAGGCATTCCCTGTCCATACCCAAGAGAGTGGGAATCGATCCCATATCCGGCGAAGTTCAATCTAATCAACTTCACGCCGTTCGATGGGAAGGGTTCCCCCACTCAGCATTTGATTTATTTCAAATCGCACCTGGGTATTATTTCCGGCAATGAGCCTCTGATGGTGCGGTCATTCGTCGGCACTCTTCACGGAGCCGCCTTCGATTGGTATCGCCGCCTCAAGCCAAGTAGCGTGAACAGCTGGGACGATATGGAGACCATGTTCCTCGCCAACTTCTTCGACGACGACACCGAGATATCTATCGGATCATTGCTCGATGAGAAGCAGAAGGACGGGGAGTTAGTCGACACCTTCGTCAAAAGGTTCCGGAACAAAGCGATGAATTGCCGGGACCCGATCACCGAGGAATTCATTCTCCAGACTTGCCATAATACAAAGCGATGAATTGTCGGGACCCGATCACCAATGAATTCATCCTCCAGACCTGCCACAACAACCTTTCGCTGGACGTGTTGGAAGCAATGGGCACAGCACCGTCCAAAACGTGGCAGGATCTGAAAGTCCGAGGAGAGCAAGCTGAACGTTTCCTCCGAAGGAAGAAGGCCGAGAGGAACCTACCGACGGCTAATCCTCTGGACTCAAACTTCGCCTCTCGTGGTAAGGGCAAGGCACCTACAGCTGCTGGTGGTGCTAATCAAGCGTCGCAACAGCAATCTCGAAGGCAGCAAAAGACTTTGGGTCCGAGACTCCAAAGAGAGTATTCCTTCAAGGACGAAGACGTTCCAGCCATCTTCGAATCCCTCCTTGAAGGTAACAAGATCAAGCTACCACCTATCACAAATCAGGAGGAAGCTGACAACACTACGGACCCAAAGTACTGTGCATACCACAGGAGGGTCGTTCATCCCACCAAGGATTGCTTTGCTCTCAAGAATAGCATTCAGACCTTGGTTGAAGCCGGCGTCATAACGCTAAGGTAAGCCAAATAAGAACGGCAAAACTCCAAAGAGTATACGAGTATAAACTGTTTCTCAATCCTCCGACCGGTATAAGAGGTTAAACTACTCCCTGATACTCCAATAGGTATATGAGTCTAAACTGTTTCCCCACTTTTGACGGGAAGTTCCTGGAGAATATTAAGCTAATATTCTTAAGGATAACCCGGTTAGGTAACTGATAATAATGTCCGAACCAGTTCCGCAGAGGAAACTGGGGGTGGACGATTTATGTAACGGGAAGTTCCCAAAACCACAGCAATGTAATGAATAAGAACTCCCATTCAAATTCTCACCGTGTCTGTGCACTCAACACTCTCTCTGTTAGAGTCTGGACGTAAAGTACCCACTTGGTCAAACCTTCTTACAGTTAGGACCACAGTCAAAATCCCCTCTCGATTCCCCCAATGAACGAGAGGTCCACAAATTGAGCGATCAAACCTTCCTACAGTTAGGATTGTCTCAAAACACCCACTTGGTCAAACCTTCTTACAGTTAGGACCACAGTCAAAATCCCCTCTCGATTCCCCCAATGAACGAGAGGTCCACAAATTGAGCGATCAAACCTTCCTACAGTTAGGATTGTCTCAAAACACCCACTTGGTCAAACCTTCTTACAGTTAGGACCACAGTCAAAATCCCCTCTCGATTCCCCCAATGAACGAGAGGTCCACAAATTGAGCGATCAAACCTTCCTACAGTTAGGATTGTCTCAAAACACCCACTTGGTCAAACCTTCTTACAGTTAGGACCACAGTCAAAATCCCCTCTCGATTCCTCCAATGAACGAGAGGTCCACTTTCAAATCGAGTGATCAAACCTTCCTACAGTTAGGGTCATCTCAAACTCCTGCTTGGTCAAACCTTCCTACAGTTAGGACCAAAACCGCAATTCACTCTCGATAAACGAGAAATTCATCTTTAGTTCGGTAATCAAACCTTCCGACAGTTAGGGTTATCCGAATCTTTTCGATTCTCGGAGTGGAGATCCCACTCTCAGTTTCACCTTTCCGGATTCTGGAGGTGGAGATCCCACCTCGAGTCTCCTTTCCAGTTGAAGATGGAATATAAAATTCTTCTTCTTCATTGTCGGGAGATAGAATATAAAAATTCTTCCCCCATTTCGGGTTCGTCTTTGCCCCAAGAGAAGACACCACCTTTTTCAAATCCCAAAATTTGTGCCTCACAGGTACTAGGAAGTTTATCCCGAATCCTAAGCAGGGATAAGTCTGCGCCTAACACGCGCTGCCGGTTTAGTCTTTTTCCGCACAAAAAGACACCAGAGTTCGATTCTGGGGTATTCTATCCTGAAACCTAAGCAAGGATAAGTCTGCGCCTAACCCGCGCTGCCGGTTAGTTCTTAACCGTTGAAAAGAACATCCGTCCACATATTCAACATTGTGGCAGGTTGTTATTAATAACACCAAAATCCATGCCTTACACGCATGGGGAATTTCATCCTGAATCCTAAGAAAGGATATGCCGACGCCTAACACGCGTCGCCGGTTTAGTCTTTTACCGATTGAAAAAGACACCAGAATACCAGTCTGGGGTATTTTTATCCCGAAGCCTAAGTAGGGATAAGTCAACGTCTAATACACGTTGCTGGGTAGCCTATTCCCATAACAATGGTAAAGCCTATGTATTCAACATCATAGCACAAAGTCTAAGAGAATTCACTCTCTTAGCACAACGTTACATGCGGAACGGATTTAGACAATCCGCATGCTATAAAGACATTCGACAAAGCATTAAATAGCCTGAAGGATTGAAGGAATCAGGAACAGAAGCCATTCCAAGGTCCCGTTATACCGACTGAAGGTTGGGACAATCATATCCAAAGTATTCCAGACTCTTCTATAAAAGAACGAGACTGAAATACTTTGGAGGGGGTATCTGTAGGCATATAAAATTGCTTATAGGTCCCTTAGCTCAGCTCGGCACAAACCGACAAACCAACGAGGCAACGAGATTGACTAATCGCACGCAAGAAACGGAATACGTCCATTCGCGTGCGGGATCAAGCCAAGTGTTCGAAGAGTCAACGAGTCATCCAACCAAGGGCATACTCGGACGAATCACGATCGAATCAAGATCGGTTTCGGACTCGAACTCAGAAGTGGATTTACTGCCTAATCAGGAATCCGACTTACTGCCAAATCAGGAATCAAATCAGAGTCTGGATCAACCGAATCACGGACAGAACCCAAAGGTGGAAAACAGCAGAAAACCAAACACCCGGAGGGGCTCGGAAACCAAGTCACCGAGGCGGCTCACCGAGCCACCAAGGTGGCTCGGTGGCCGAGCCACCAATGAGGTGGCTCGGCCCAGTGCCGGCCACCCAGAGGTGGCCGACACTGTTCCGTGCGCGGGCACAGTAAAGGGTGCCTATAAATAGCCCACTTGGTTTATTTGTTCAAGGGTTGGAAATTTTGGAGGCGAAGCTCTGCCGGATTCAAGACTCGAAACTTAAAAAAGATTGGAGCTTTGGGACTTCGGGGACTCACTCTTCCAGATCTGGTGCTCAGCGATCGTCAACGCCAAAAAAGGCAGGTGTTCGAGAGGACCGGATCTCAGATCTACGCAGGCGTACTCCGGATCTAAGCTTGGTCTTAGATCCCGAGACTTGGACGATTGTTTCCTTGGTGAATCAATCCTCCCCGGCTATTATTTCCTTCGTGGAATAATACCCGTCGTACTGCTTAGATCTGACCGGATCTAGATCTCGCGGTGGTCCACGGCAAACAACCCCGACGCAGGCAAAGAACCCACAAAAGCGAGCGACCGCAAAACAGGAGCTCGTGATTTGTTCGACAAACAAGGAGAAAGTTGTAATTTTTCTTTATTTCTTGTGTTATTTGATTTTCGTTGTAACCGGATCTAAAAAAGACCGGATCTTTGTAATCGATAAACTATTACAAGAATTTGCAATGGAATCAATGATGAAGAAAACAACGATTTTTCCCGCGAACAACAACAAATTAAACAACATTGTAAAGGACAGTTATTCTCCTCCATATCAATTTATATGTTGTTGACATAATACATATCCACGACATCAATTATCAAATATATTGATGATCGAAGTTATCATCTTGTTGGATTTGAGATACAAGTCTACGGGCAGGTTGAATAGAGTTGCTGTCGTTTTTCACTAAAAATACAAAATAAACAGCGGAATAGATAAAATAAAAGTGAAAAACAACTAACCTAGGACATGTAAAATTTTATAGTGGTTTGGATAATAATCATATGCCCACTCTTTCTTCTCATGAAGGGGCTTCCTCATTATACCAAGAGTTTTCCAGAATCACAAACTCGATTCAGTAGGCTTACAAAAATCGTATCCTAGAGTCTACTTGAAGGCAGTCGTCTAACCTAACTCTCTATAATGAGTAACACCTAGCCCTAGTTAGTACTAACACTCAATTAACACCGGCTTAAGTACGCAATAAAAATAAGTTTGAAACAAACCACCAAACACTGTTTAAGCACAAAAAATATGAAAGATCTTACAACCCTTTTCGATTAACAAATCGTTCTTCGATAAGTCACAATGAAGCTTGATGAAGAATGGTGTGGATGATGAAACCAATGGCAACTCTCCTCGCTGAGAGGACCTGAAGATGATGAGCATGATGAGGAAGAGTTTGTTGAGGCTCTGTGGGTTCATAAATTCTAATTCAATCTCCTTCAAACAAACCCTTCTCTCTTCAAACCTCTCTTCAAAATGCTAGAATCCTTTTTTCTAATTGATCTTTTTCAATTTTATGTAGCCTCTAATTAATCAGAAAAGTGATATTCTAATCTTAGTGGAAGTTAGAGATGAAAGGAGTCAATGAACGACTGTGATTAAATCATTAAATTTCCAATTAGTCGTCTTAACCATCGATAGGTGCTCATGACCATTGATGGGTCTCTAAGCACCATCGATGGGTTCCTGTAACCCATCAATGGGTTGAATTACTTTTTCTGAAAGTCTGCAATTTGTTCTATAGACCGTCGATGACCTCTAGCCCATCAATGGGTTTCTAACGCCCATTGACAGCTCGATGACTAAAATTTGCGCTCGTGCTGATTTTTGCATTGTTTCAGCTCATACACATTATATACATGTTTTCCATGTACTATATTATCTCAAATAATTATTAATACTAAATGAGAGTTTGCTATTACTCAAACAAGAGCTATTGTATAGACAATGTTCTAATAATCTTTCTTAATAATAACAAATTTGAAATTTAAAATACCTAAATATATGCATATTTGAGATATATATATATATAGTGACTATAAACACAAATGCACTTTCATGCAAAAAAAAAAAAGATATGCACTTTCATGCTAAATTATTCATGTGTGTTAAAAAGTTTGGTGAGGTCACTGGGTTGGAAGCAAATAAGGATAAATGCTCTATTTTCTTTGGAGGAGTTGATGGAAATATGAAGAACTACATCATTAACCTGCTGGGGTTTAAAGAAGGCTTGTTACCAATCAGATATTTAGGTGTTCCTCTTATCTCTAGAAGATTATCTTACATGGATTGTAGTGATCTCCTAAACAAAATTTCTAACCAGTTGCAGTCTTGGCTGAAGCATAAGAATCTCACATATGCGGGTAGACTTCAAATCATCAAGAGTGTTATTTTGGGTATTCAAGTCATTTGGACAACAAATTACACTCTGACTGTTAAAGTAACCCAAAAAATTGATGAACTATGTAGAAATTTTCTATGGGGAAGAAAAAATTTGTCTCAAAAAATCCCTTTAGTGGCTTGGCATAATGTTTGCCTGGGTAAAAAGTAAGGAGGTCTGGGAGTTTTTTCGGCTACAGTTTGGAATTTGGCAGCCACCTTGAAGAATCTGTGGTATCTACATGTGCAGAAGGAATCCTTATGGATCAAATGGATCCATGAGAATTACTTAAAACTCAGGGATGTATGGCATGTGACTGTCAAAAAGAGTGACTCTTCGATGTGGAAGAAAATGATCAAGCAAAGAGATAAAGCAATTCTCCATTGTGGGGGAGTTGAAAACCTGGTAAATCTCCTCAGTACCTGTTTCAAAGATACAAAATTACGGATATCAAGCTTATACTATGCACTGTCTAATAATTCTCAAAGGGTGCAATGGCATAATACAGTGTGGAATAAAATGTGCTACCCTAAACATGCTTTTGTATGCTGGCTCACAGTCCAAAACAGACTACTAACCCAGGATAGACTGATAAGAAGAGGGATCATCAATGCAAATGTGTGTTGCTTGTGCTCAGGTGCAGGTCAGGAAAGTAGGAATCACCTATTTTTTGAGTGTGCTTTCTCCAGTGCAGTGTGGAACAAAATCATGGAATGATTGAATTTTAAGTGGCGATCATGCAGCTGGGAACTTCTTCTAGATTGGTATTGTACAAAACTGAGGGGAAGGGACTTCAGGAAAGGAATCAAATACATGGTTTTGTCTGCAGCTATTTACAGGCTATAGAATGAGAGGAATAGAAGGATTTTTCTGCAGGAAATCAAGAATGTGGATCAAGTAGTGAAAGATATCAAGATGGATGTATTAACCTCTATCCTGAATATGCCTACAATTGATGAAAACAGAGAATGGCTGTCTTCTCTATAACCTCTGTTCCCCAGTTGGCAAATCTGTATATAGGGAGATTTTGGTTAGTTTCTTTTATCCTCAGTTGATATCTCACTAACTCCAGTAAGAATTTGATGTACACAAAACTCTCCACTTTGGTAATGAATAAAAATTTTTCATTGACCAAAAAAAAAAAAGAAGAAGATATGCAATGCTTCCCCTACATTTATGCATTTATGAAAAGTGTAATCAAGCAGAATATCATTCAAAACTCCTGCTGAAAAATGATCGTAGTGTTTAAATACAAAACCCCTTAACCAAAACTCCACTCATGCAAAGATCATTAAAATTTTTAAATTTCACATCAAAATTCTCCCCTTTTGTTACTAGCAAAAGTTAAAAACACACCAATGGTTACAATTCATACTTGAAAAATTTATATAAAAATAGCATAATAGATTACAATTTAATCACAAAATACTTGAATATGAGATAAAGCACATAAAAATCACAAGAAATGATGAAATATCATTGTAAAGTATATGAAACAAATAGTAAAAAGAAGTATATTAGTTCATTGGGCAATTTCAGATATATCAAAGAATAATGAGTAACAATAAGGCTTGAACCATCTCAATCTTAGAAACTATAGACCAAAGTGTCACACTATCACCTCAACTATATAGGATTTAGGAAGAAGAACGATAGTATTTGGTTAGTGATTCACACCATCTCTAACTATAAAAATATACACTACAAGAAGGCCACCCTTTGAGATTTGCACAACATAATCCACGAGTGTAGATTTTTGGCCATATTTTAGCGATTGCACTCAATTTTTTGTGAATTTCATAAGAGTGTGGATTTTTTATCATCTTTTAATGAATACACTCTTTTGTTTGATATATTTTTAACAAAAATACACGTTTGCACATATAAAGAATAAATGTGTGTATTATCTAAGTCATAAACAAGCTCAAAAACTCTTGATATATTATAAAAATATCTTATAAACAAAATGTTGCACGTCGGCGGAAGCGTGCTCGCGAACCAAACACCCACACGAGTCGGCGAACATAAGAGAAGAACAACCAACGAGTGTAATTCACAAACGAACGACATAAACCAAACACAAACACAGAGATTTACATGGTTCGGCAAATTGCCTACGTCCACGGGGAGAGGATGAGGAGTTTTCACTATATAGAGGAG
This sequence comes from Asparagus officinalis, assembly GCF_001876935.1. Classification (NCBI taxonomy): domain Eukaryota; kingdom Viridiplantae; phylum Streptophyta; class Magnoliopsida; order Asparagales; family Asparagaceae; genus Asparagus; species Asparagus officinalis. The sequence goes on along the minus strand of NC_033800.1, from coordinate 58,712,063 downwards.
AAAACAATGGATTACAACTCTCAAACACTCAAAATAAACCTCACCAAAAGATCTCAACTCACCTATCAGAAATCTCCCTCTCAAAGTGCTTAAAACAACCTCTTTTTATCTCTACAAATCTCTTCTAAAACGTTCTATATATATAGAAACCCTAAAACCAAAACAGACTAGGAATCCAAAATTCTAAAACTAAAATCAAAACAGACTAGAAATCCTAATAATTCTAAAACTTAAACCAAAATAGACTAGGAATCATGTTTGGCCAAATAACCTGCTATCCAATAATTCTCCACCTCGATGAAGTTTTCCCAAAAATGAACTGTAGGCTGTCTAAAAATCATAATAGATAGCTGATCCCTACCAAACTTCAATGATGTAAGTTACAATTTAACGACTTCTACATCAGCATCTCGATAATGAAAGTTACACTCAGACGACTTTCACGTCAATAAACGAAAGCTACGATTGGAGAATTTTCACGTAGATTGAGAAATGTTATAATTCAATGACCTGCACGACAATCGATGAAAAGCTCTGATTCAACAGGCTTCACAATCAACGACGAGAGTTATAATCTGACGACTCTCATCTAAAAATAGCTAAAGCGAAGATTACATAATAATGGTCTTTACAACGCTTTAACAGTGGAGGTTACAAACCTACAATCTCTTCGAAAAACACAGAAGCGACCTCTGCATTTCAAGTTCAAAACACAGAGCGACCTCTGCGTTTCAGCTTCAAAACGGAATGCGGCCATTGTGTTTCATCATTAGGTAGATGCCTAACTCTGCGTCCCAAGTCTGAGACGCAGAGTTCAGTTCTAGAATGCCAGCTTGAGGCATTTGACTCGTTCAAACACGAGCTGAATGGCTTCAAAACCATTTTCCCACGTATTAAGGGATTCTCGTCCACTTAGAAGCGGATTAAGGGGTCAGTTACACCCCCTTATCCTCCTATAAACATCCAATCAACTTAACCGAGTAATCGGATCAAATTTTGAGGGATCAGGTTTTAACAGATCTGCTTTTGGGATGATTCAGAAAGATGTTTGAGGTATCTTTTCAGCAACGGATAGCTTAATTCATTAACCAAATTTTCAGTTTAACAACAACTCTTTTCACAGAGTTTAAACTCGTTCTGAGTTCATAAACTCTTAAGAGTTCTTTTCAAACTTGCTCAAACAAGTTTACATTAACCGTTCTAGTGCAGTAAGACATTGGATCGTCAACGAGAAGCAAACTCGATAGGAACGTCGAGGGAGGCATCTCATCACTACCGTGAAGAACCTAGTTTTAAACAAAGGGGATGATCTTCATCGATCTTATTCTCTTTTGTAAATTGGGATTCAGATACAAGAAGATTGTAATTTCTTTTTCTAAGTTAGTTAGAGAGAAATTATATTAAGAGAATTGTATTCATTCTTTATCTAAATAAGTTAGAGAGAATAACACATTTTTGTTCTTAATTTTCTTCTTCCAAATTTCCCACCAAACAAAAGATGGCGACTCCGTTGGGGAAAAGCTTCTCTAACGACGAAGTGATGGCGCAATCCGACGTCAATCTCATTGGAACAACTGTCGAAACTCTCATCGTAGAGTTCAACCAAGCCAATTACGAGGAGGCCCTCTCCTCAAGATCTCTCAGCCCTAATGCTAGGCGCAAGATCCGAACGGTCACCATGACCAAGGCTACATCCGATTTAATGCCAATTAAAAACTTTACAACAAATATATCCTAGCAAGAATAATATATTATAAATATATATTCAAGGATATACAAACTAACACAAGGGTGAAACAAGATATAAATAATATAGTGGATGAAATAAACAATGAGAGAGTGACAATAAAGATGAACACAAATATAAGTGTGCCAAGCCAAACTCAAACACAAGATATGATCACAGAGTTCAGTCCCAACGATCTACGTCTCCAATCCTCACCTTGAGGGAATCTTCACTATCACAACCGGGTTTTCTATGCTCACCCGAATAACATTTACACCTCACACTCGGTTTTCTACCTCACCGAAAACTTTCACAATCACTCACAATGTAATTACACTAACGACCACCTCAAGTGTTAGTCTCTAGCCCGTGTCTCCCTCAAGTGTTAGGAATTACAACCTCTCTCTAGGCATTATCGCCTACTCCACTCCTCTTGGGACGACTACGTCCTCACCACATACTCCTCTCGATATAAATATGTATTACAAAGTGATACTCTCACAATAAGGCTCAATTACAAGACTTGTTCTCTATAATAGATGAGAACATAATTTAGGCTCACTCTCAAGGCTACACTCACCACAACCCCAAATTATACAATATGTGAAAATACTTAAGCTCAATGGTTGTGTGTGTAAGCAATGAGAAATAAAATCAAACTCAATTAAAATCTAGCAAATATAAATATGACAATGTAAATGTAAACAAGCTAGATAAATGAGTTGAGAAAACTTCTCTAGAACAAGAGAAATGGAGATGTGAAATGAAAAGCTCAAACTAAAGATGATCTTCTCTTCTTATGAAACAATTTTCACAAAACCATTTTTGTAAACACTTAAACAAAACTTAAACCACCCTTAAAACTTATTTTAAGCTCTCTTTTTCTTGGTTCAGAAATGAAATAGAATGGGGTATATATAGGATGAAGAACCAAGGCACAAAATCCAAGCAAAACCAGTAAAAATGATAAAATAACCAAGGCTGGAAATATAGCCGTTACAGGCCATCACTCGACTGACGACCTCTATCAGTCGACTGATGGATCATCAGTCGACTGGTCAGTCAACTGATGGATCATCAGTCGACTGGCCAGTCAACCGAAATAAAATAGAAACTTTTGATGATTCCAGGCATTTTTTTTAGTCGGCTGATAACATATTATCAGCCTGTTGAAAACAGTAAAACAGAACTTTGAAATGGTTTTAAAAATAGCAAATAAATTCAAAAAAATGTAAAACTTTGGAAAATAATTGTAAGTATGATAATAAACATATTATAAAAAGAATTTTTTAATTTACATTCCCTATTTGTAAAATCTCTTTATTTTTGCAAAATCACATAAGTATGAACATGTTGAAAACTTAATTTTGCCAGAATGATTTAAACAAAACTTTGAAACATTTTAGAATGGATTTATAGACTTATACAAGATATGAAAATGATGTAAATAAGTCTTTAATACATAAACATAATATTTTGCAAATTCAATAGAGTATGAAAGACATAAATGTGAAAATGAAGATTTATATTGCTTTCATATCTATATAGCTAAACCATAACAACTTATCCACATAGAAAATAAACAAGTATTATATATCTATTTGTTTGCAAAAACTTTTATCGATAAAACACATAAACCATTAAATTGTGTGTGTATAATATCGAGCTTAAGGTCTTAACACACAAAGTATAAACTCTAAACTAATTTACCCGAGCTATGAGATCTTCAATATGCTTGACTTGGTTGTGGATGAACATTGATCTTGAGTATGACTTGATGTGCAATGGCTTCATTCTGATATTCGGCCAACCTCCATTTGATGTGATTGTGAATGCTCGATTCTATCCTTCCTCCAACATATTGTTTGCCTAGAATAAATACAAAACACAAACACTAGACAAATAACATTAGTTATAAATTATTTGTTAATCATCATCAAAATAAAAGGACCCAACAACATTTGTTGCTGAAACATCAAAGGAGGCCCTCTCCTTTGATCAAAGTTATTCGAATAGCCCCTCCTTCGAAGGAGTGGGCTCAGCCTCTTACAAACTCGTTCAACGAGTTGAAAGTTCCACACCCGCATTGACACAATGTGTGATGGGTCACAAGAGGCCCATTGCAGAGGACTATCAAATCAATTTCGACGATTTCTCTACAAAAGCTTTAAAGCAAGCCAAGAAGAATGCTGCTCGAAGGAGGAGAAGATCCTTATGACGAGCCTATCTCCAAGAGAATCGATCTCTCAATCAACACAAGAACAATGTTTATGAGCTTCAACCGGATCACTGCGTTTCCACTTTAGAACACACGCCTCATGGTGATGAGCCTAAATACGAGCCTCGTGTGATGTAACTTAAATGTGACCCTTAGTAGCACGTTGTTCAACCAAAACGTAACCCTCAGGGGAGCATTTCTAAAACCTAACGCAACTCTTACGAGTGCATTTCAGAATCAGAACGTAGGTCTTCGGACCACATTAATTAGAATGAACACAATCCTTAGGGATGCGTTTCCTAAATCAAACGCAATCCTTAGGGATGCGTTTCCTAAATCAAATGCAATCCTTAGGGATGCATTTCCTAAATCTAACACACTCCTCAGAAGTGCGTTTCAACATCAAAATGTGACCCCCAAGGACACGTTTCATCAATTAAACACACATCTCAGGAGTGCGTTCAACCACAACATGACCCTCAAGGGCACATTTCATCAGCATAATGCAGACTTCAGTCTTGCGTTAATAAAACAAAACACGACCCTCATGTTTCTTGCTCAGAACACGATATGACTCGTCATGTTAGAAAAGATCAACATGGATTCAAAATTTATGTTCGTCAAGAACCAGTCCCACCCACTGACGGGCTAGGGGTTCCATCTCTATCCTCACACTTTGTGAAAGATTCATCCCAAGTCTCCGACTTGTAAGAATTGTTGTCAAGAGAAAGAACGATACAACAAGTATCCCACTCTTGTCAATATGAGTAGCTTATTTCTACGGTCCTCTTAGAGTGCTAATATTGTAATTCTGCACCTCGACGATCGGTATTCAACCAGTTGACAAATGTTGCTAGGCCGACCAAGCGACGACATCATTACAAGAAAAGACTTCGGAGGTCGAATATCCCAAAGTCACTATCAATATGATCGGTAGAGGGAAGGCCTCAGTTCCTAGTCCTGACAATTTAGAGAGAAGTCATTCCCTGACTGTTCGGGAAATCTGTGAGAGTTTGAAGGGGTATATCGGCGCACTCAAACTCGCATAATAGCTATCTACCCAGTTAACTATCAAAGGTTAGCCAAGGGGATCGCTTCAGATGATGAACATTCAGCAATTGTGGATTCACAATCCTCAAGCTCTTTCGTATCACATGAGAAACCCATTTATATGACTGGAAGCTCCGACGACTTAGCGAAGATAGTTAGTGAACATCACGTTATGATCTAGCATAGCAGGAGACACTTGTCTAAATGAAGGATATGTTGTCTCATCTCCTTGTAGAGAAAGTCCAAAAACCTGAATCTTCCCCAAGAACATACTCAAAGGGAAAGCAAAAGGTCCACGAGAATTCAGATCGTGAAACTCAAAACATAGAATCTTCCTCTGAAAATGAGAAGGAAACCGAAAAGGAACAAAATCCTCAGTTGTCTATGATGGATGAATTAGAGGCTCGCCTCATAGCAATCGTCAACATGAGTGAGCTTCATGAGGAAGGAGTAGTACAGCCTTATCCTACAGAATGGGACACAGCTCCTTATCTGCCAAAATTTAAGGCCCTAACCTTACAACCTTTTAATAGCATAGGATCGCCAAACCAGCACATATACCACTTCAAGTCACAAATAGGAGACGTGGTTGCAAACGATGCCATCCTGACCCATTTGTTCATCGGCATCCTTAAGGGAGTTGCCTTCGAGTAGTTCATAAAGCTGTGCCCGCTGGATCTATTCAAAAATGAGTAGATTTAGAAAGGCTCTTCTAAGACAGGTTTTTCAAGGATGATTCAGAAGTGTTAGTCCCAACCCTGCTTGCCACTAAGCAGAAGAAGGGAGAGTCTATTAAAACTTATGTTGAAAGATTACACAACATGACATTATGATATCCATCATGTATGACTCAATCTACTTTGATGGAAACAAGCAGGCCTAAGTTGTAGACCCAACTCCTTGCTCAAATGGGAGTAGCGGAATATCGCTCCTGGAGATAATTAGTTTCACAAGGAGAATAAGCTGAAGAAATTATTGCTCGGGTCCGAGCTGAAGAAGCTATCTAATCAAAGCCGTAACAATAACATAACCAAAGCAATGCTTCTCGATTCAAAGAAAAGGAGACTTTGACCGCCGATTCCAGCACGCGGATGCCACCTGCCAAGCAGGGCAAAACACCAAATTAGCAAAGAGCACCCAAACAATATTCCTTTAAAGAGGAACATGTCGACACTCTATTCCAGCTACTTCGAAAGAATAATAAACTACAACTTCCTAAAATTAAGAAACCTGATGAGGCAGGAAAGGTGGATGACCCCAATTACTATCGTTATCATAGATTTCTGAGACATCCTACTAGAAAATGTTATATCTTCAAGGATATCCTGCGAAATTTGGTTAATACCAATGTGCTTATATTAAAGCCTGAACAGAGGACCGTATCCACCAATTTGATATTGGTCTAGTTCGGTAACTTCTCTCCTATAGCAGCCACATAAGGTGTTATCCTCATTCATAAAGGGGAAATGCATATGAAGAGTACTGACCCACACGGTTAGAAGGATAGAGGATTGATACCTCTCACTACCCCGAGAGGGGAAATAATGTGGGTCCATCCCGATCTAATTAAAGACAAACAGTGGACATGCACCTCGTTCAAAAAAAGAAGAGGTAAGACTAAGCCATCCAACATGATTAGCTCCTCTATTAATGAGGATGATGATCATCTCAAATCTCTCATGGACTCAGAAGAAGAGAGGATTATTCTTGTAGCGGATCAAGGAGGCAACCTTGGCACCCGATCAGAAAAAATCTATTTAAAGGACTATGATCAGAATACCCAAGGAACAGAAGAATAATCCTAAGAGGCTGGGGGTTCTGTCCCTAAAAAGTCAACTGACAAAGGGAAGCAGAAAGAGACCCGGTACAACAAGAATCTTCTTCATGAAGCCGGAGAATCAAGTTCTCCCTTCTGATTCAACATCATGGCACAACTAGCCAATATACCAGCTAGGATTACTCTCTATGAACTCCTACGGTTGTCCAAAGATACAAAGGAAGCTCTAATTGAAGCTTTGAGGAACACATAGAGCTTTATTACACAAGTTACTCCGATCCCAGAAGCTTCTCAGGGACAATCTTGTATGCAGTGTCTACAAGCAGCAAGAAGTCTGCCGTGCATTGATCCCAGAAGCTTCTCAGGGACAATCTTGTATGCAGTGTCTACAAGCAGCAAGAAGTCTGCCGTGCATATCATTCACTCAGGAAGATATGCAGGTCTTGTATGCAGTGTCTACAAGCAGCAAGAAGTCTGCCGTGCATATCATTCACTCAGGAAGATATGCAGGTTAAACACAAGCATGATAGACCTTTGTACTACATAAGGTACATCAGGTCCTTCGAGATCAGTCACGTCCAAGTTGACCTGGGCTCAGCACTTAGCATAATGCCTTACAGGGTCATGCAGGTCTTAGGAATTCCCTTGCATCGGTTAAACACTACCCAGACCACTATCTTCGGTTTCAATGCTAACAGCACTCGGCCCCTGGGTAAAATCAAACTCAGGTGTCAGGTTGGAGATCTCAAATCTGAAGTGATGTGTTACATCATTGATGCAGACACATCCTACAATCTATTATTGGGACGACCTTGGATTCATACAAATCACATCGTCCTGTCTACTCTACATCAAGTCATGAAATATGCTAATGATGAGGGGGAAGTCCGAACCCTGATTACTGAAAAGTGTCCTTTCAGGAGGGTGGATAACTTTCATATAGACTCTGTCTTCTACTTGGACTCTCAAGACTCAAAACAAATGAAAGAAGATGTCGACATTGGCAATGAGGCTGACATCAAGCTAGATCATGAGGAGGATTGTCCATGGGAGTTGAATTTTAGTATAATGAATCGAAATGAGAGCAATAATAATATACCGAGTGAGGGCGAGTGGTGCATTAATAAGATTTTAATTTGGCGTACTTGTCTGACGTGTCCTCTAAACATGAACAAATAGAGATTGATACTGATACAGGTACCAGCCATTGGTGCACATTGTATGCCGAGGCGTTATTCACATTATCGCTTAAATCCTCCTTTGCCGCATGCGAAGAGATAGAAGATGTACAGAAGGCTTTCTTTATGGTCCTGTCCAAAAGTAAAGGGCAAAGCCTATCTATTTTGGAAGAGTCAAAAGTGAACCACTCAAGCACAGAAGTTCAGAAGAAGATAATGAGGCTCCTAAATTTTATTACCACGAACATAATTCCATCTCCTTGATAAAACGAATGGGTTATAACTTTGATGAGAAAAAGGGTTAAACTTTGGGAAAGGAAGATGAATGCCAATTCGAATGTCTCTCACGCCTGAAGGAAAATCTCCTGATTAATATCAGAAGACTAGAAGAGGTGTGGGCTATATCACAACCCCTCCCCTTTCAGAAAATGAAACCGATGACTATTTGTGTCAAGACCATTCATCTGGAACATCATCATGGGAATTCGATGTCAGTGTTGGAGCCTTCTTTAAAACCTTGACTATGAACATGGTTTTGACTAGTCACCCAGATGAAGATACATGGGGTGACGAAGAATTGATCGAATCGATCAACGACTCTTGGATCAAACGCCTTAACATCTTGTGGGACATGCGTTTTGAATAGCATGAGCCGCCCATCGAAGATAAAGTGATCCAAATCAACATGGGAGATGATTCTAATCCCAAACCTATCTTTATAAGCAAAATCTTATCACTATCCAAGAAAGAAGATCTTATATCTCTCATTCGAGAGTATATAGACGTCTTTGCTTAGAATTATGAAGACATGCCTGGCCTTGACCCAAAAGTGGCTATGCACCGACTCAACATTGATCCAGATGCAAAACCCGTTAAATAACAACAATGTCGGTTTCATCCATAGATCATGGAAGCAATTGAGTAAGAAGTCAAAAAGCTTATAGACTCAGGTTTTGTTAGAGAGGAGTAACACCCTGATTAGGTAGCCAACATTGTTCCAGTGCCCAAGAAAAATGATAAAGTCCGGATATATTGACTTTCATGACCTTAATGCGACATGTCCAAAAGACGAGTTTCCACTCCCCATCACGGATATCATGATCGATAACACCTGTAGGTATGAGAGGATGTCTTTCATGGATAGATTCTCTGGGTACAATCAGATCAAGATATACCCTGAAGATGAAAAGCATACTGCTTTCAGAACACCACTGGGGGTATATTGCTACACAACGATACCTTTCGGATTGAAAAATACAGGTGCAACCTACCAACGTGCAATGAACATAATCTTTCATGAGCATCTACATAAGAAGATTGAATGCTATGTTGATGATATAGCAGTGAAGAGCCAAAATAGAGGCGATTATCTTATAAATCTGAAGACGATGTTGACATCATGCGAGCATATCAACTGAAGATGAATCCAACCAAGTCGTTCCTAGGGGTCTCTAGCGATAAATTCCTAGGATTTATAGTCACATCCAAAGGAATTTCTCTCGACTCAGAAAAGGTTCGTACTATCCAAGAAATTCCACCTCTGAGAAATATCAAAAAACTCAGAGGCTGCAAGGTAGATTAACGTATATCCGGAGATTCATATCAAATCTCTCGGGACGCTGCAAGCCCTTCACCAAGTTAATGAAAAAAAAGTTTCATTCGTTTGGGACGGAGATTGTCAAAAGGCATTTGAAGATATTAAGAGATACCTCACTCATCCACCCGTCCTTGTGGCTCTGATATCAGGAAAACCATTCCTACTATATGTGAGAGCCATGGATCATTCTCTTGGAGCTTTATTATCCTAAAACAATGACCAAGGATAAGAGCAGGCAATCTATTACCTAAGCAGGACCATGATGGGATCCGAATACCAATATAATCTGGTAGAAAAAGAATGTCTCGCCCTAGTATTCATCATTCAAAAGATGTGACATTACCTAGTTTGACAAATAATTCATGTCATTTCTAAGATAAATCCTTTGACAGTCCTTATGACGAAACCATTCTCCCTAAATTGTCGACTAGCGAAATGGGCTATCCTCCTGTCATAATATGACATGCATGTCAAAGGTCAAGCCTTAGCATATTTCCTAGGTGATCATCTAGTACCAGGACCGTCTAAGTTGTATGAAGATTTGCCTTATGAAGTTGCTGAAGCTTGTGTAACCCAAGAGGGTATACAAGTATGGAAATTATTCTTTGACGGTGCATCCAAAGCGAAACCGCACGGAGCAATTATGACCGGAGTAGGAGTGGTAATCATTTCCCAAAAGGTCATGTGATCGCCAGAGGATACTCCTTAATCAAACCATGTGTCAACAATATAGCTGAGTATAATGCTTTGCTATTAGGATTACAATTTACCAAAGAGCTTAACGTTCCATATCTCAAGGCTTACGGTGACTCTTAACTCATCATAAATCAAGTTTGAGGAGAATATGAAGTGCGCAATGAAGATCTACTCTCATACCACTTCGCAGTGCTAGAGCAAGCTCGGAAGTTCGAAGGCCTCTTTATTGGATATATTCCACGAGTTCAGAACACCTATGCAGATGCTTTAGCCTCATTAGCAACTTCATTAGCATTACCACCAGGGGCGCTGAAGCAATAATTCCAGTCACAAGATGCGAATTGTATTACCCCAAGTTTTCTTTAGATAAATGCTTAGACAAGACGACGATAGAAGATATCTACACAACCTCAATAGAGCTTGAACTCAGGGATTAGCGATTCTTGTATATCGATTATATTTTATATGGAATTTTGCTCGATAATCTCAAGGAAGCGGCCACTATCAAATGGAAGGCCCCCCGTTCTATTACGATACGGTTTCTCAAACCTTGTATCGTAAATCACATGATGGAGTTTTACTTCGGTACTTTTCTAGGAAAGAAGCTAAAGAGACTCTCAAGGAAGCTCATAACGGGATGTGTGGAGCTCATCAACCTGGAGCTAAGTTAGGAGATTGTCTTTGATGAATTGGCTATTGTTGGTCAAAGATATTCTCGAATGCCGTTGACTACGTTAAACATTGTCACGCATGCCAAATCTATGGTGACTTCGTTCATCAGCCACCAGGAAACCTACATCCAACATCTACCTCTTGGCTATTTGAGATGTTGGGTATGGACATCGTCGGACCCATCACTCTGCCAATAACCAAAGGACATCAGTTCATCTTGATAGTGACAGATTACTTTTCCAAATGGGCGAAGATAATTCTGCTGAAAGAAGTCAAAGCTTCAAACATGATCAAATTTATCAAGCATCACATCATCTACCACTTCGGTGTACCAAGACGAATAGTCCATGATAGTGGAACTCAGTTTGTTGGTCACGATTTTCAAAGATTCTGCGACAAGTTCAGGATCCAAAGTGTTGCATCGATAACATATTACCCGTCAACCAATGGCCTCACAGAAGCATTCAACAAAACCATCGTGAAGCTCCTCAAGAAGTTCATCTCTAAGAGCAGACGTGATTGGGATGAAAAGCTTGGTGAATGTTTGTGGGCCTACCGCACAATGGTGAAGACCCCTACAAAAGTCATCCCATTCTCTTTGGTTTATGGCTGCGAAGCCGTATTACCATTAGAAATTCAAATCCCATCTCTAAGAGTCACCCTTGCGATCGGGATGACAGATAAAGAATAATATCGATTGCGTCTTCAATAATTTGAAGTATTAGATAGCAGGTGACTTCAAGCTCAACAACAGATCGAGTTGTATCAGGCTCGAATCTCCAAAGCCTACAACAAAAAGGTCAAAGAGTGAAACTTGAAGGAGGGTGATTTGGTTTTAGCTGTCAGACGATCTATGGTGATGACACACAAGATTAAAGGGAAATTCAATCCCAAGTAGGAAGGACCCTTTGTAATAGAATCACTCTATTTGAATAGGGGCATACCGTCTCATCAAATAGAAAGGCGACAGACTCATGATGCATATTAACAAAAATTTTCTTAAGAAATATTACCCGTAAGCCATGAAGTGCCTTTTCATAATCCCATGCCAAGTCTGAGATAATGAATCAACTTGCCCAAAGCTGGGGGTTGATTATTCATGTTATTTTCCCCAGCAAAGTTAAAATAAAACATCTATTTTATTTAGACTAGAGGTTTATTATTCGAAATTCATTTGAATAGAGAATAAACCATGTCATACCTTCCCCAGCTTGTATATCGTCAAGTTAACATTACGCCTCAGATGATTAAAATTTTCTAAAGTTATTCTAAGTGATAATGAAGAGAATTTCTGATTCGTGTTAACTTAACACTACATTTATGGCATTTTCAATATTTTTATTGTCCCAAATCAAAACACAACAAGGAAAAGGCAATGAAGAGCATTACGATATTACTTTCATTCAACATTGTTAATCTGATACAAAGTGACAATATTTGGCATGAAAATGATATCAGATAAAAAAAATCCTATCACCATCTAAAAGCAATATAAGACTTAAGTGTCAGGTTCATCAATTTGAAGGATCTGGGCTTAGACTTAAAAGCAGACAACTTCTTCTTATGAGCTGCTCGGACTTGTTCGGCAATCTCCCTCCTAAGTTCTTCTTCAATAGGCGTTATAGCATCAATCTCTTTTTGAATTCTCTCAGAAGCTTGGAGTTTGCTATAAAAGTTCTTAAAAATGTCGTCACTCTGAAGATAAAGCCCTTTTATAATGTCTACATCTTGAGCCAACTGAGCCTTCTTCTGGGCAAGCTCAGTCTTCAGCTGAATAATGGCTTCTTCAGTGTCACGAATACTAGTCGTAAGACTACTCATATCAATTTGTACCTGAGTATGCTGCTCCCGTAAGGTCCCCATGTGAGCCTTTTTCTTAGATAAACTCTTATGAAGGGTCTTTTGATGACGCACCCTCGAGGCTTGGGCCGCAAAAAAAGCTTGCTCCACTTCAGATTCCAAATTGGTGTGCTGACAATCCAAAAAGGTCCTTAATTCCACTTCCATGAGAATGATGCTTTCTCTGCAACATTCAATCCATTACACATCGCCCAAGCTCTCGATGCTGGATAGGCAGCTGTGTAGGAGAGGTTCGAAATCCTCTAAGCAACCTGTCCACGGCTAACAACATCAATTGTTAATTTCATTGTACTTTTTAGCTATTTGATGAGGTTCATTAGAATTTCTGAACTTAGAGGAGGAGCGGGCAGATAGATTATATCCACAAATTCAGTGGGAGCAGATCCGGAAACAGCTTCAGAAGTAAATCCTTCTGGCGGATCCTGTCTTGTGGTCACCCTATCAACAGGTCCTATCAAGGGAGCAGACTCTGAGCTACTGACACTCAGTATCCCTTTAGCTTTCACATCAGGAATAGAAGGAATTGAGTGAAGCGCTTTTCCTCCTTTATCATCCGGGAGCACGACCGGTGCAGACTTCATCGTGTCTCCCATCAGCTTCGCATTCTTGGAGTTGTTGGCTACAATGGGCCTCCTTTTTCAAACCCTCCTATCATATTCGCCCTCCTCCGTAGCGGTAAGAGCCTTCTTCCCTAATGATCTTAGTGAGCAAGGTTTAAGAGTGGGTGCTTCCTTAAGGACTTCTTCGGTCGCCTTATCTTCGCAAGGCTCGGCAGTTGGTGTTTCTTCTTGGACCTCTCTAGCTCCGGTTGCTTCCCGTTTATAGGATAAATATTTGTCTATCCTCGATAGGTGAGTCCTTGTAAAACTCTTTCTAGACTCATAAAGCTCTCGGATTTTTTTATACAGGAAGTGTACATATTATACTCCGGTATCTGAGAAGCTTCATAAAATCAGTCACGGAAATCAGAAATGGCAAAGCAGCTGGGTGACAAGTTGAGCAAGGTAAATTGAGCATGGATCCCTCCAGTGGAGAAGAAATACCATGCACGAGCACCCTTGTACAGATTCCCGACTTGAGTCAATGCCGGGTTAGGGTTACCAACATAAAGTTAGTCATATCCAAACTGCCTAGCGAACCTAGAAGGTAGGTAAGATTCGATGATGCACTTCTCCCTCAGGCGAAAGACCAGATAACCCAATCTGATCATGAGGAGCCATCTGAAGACGCCTTCTTCTAAATATGAGGAGCCATCAAAAAGTATATCTGTAAAGCTTGTGTCCTCCTCTTTAGCCCCGTTGAAATCGGGAGAGCAATAGAAAATTCTGTAATCATCCCCTTGGAACAAGAGCTGTCGAGCCCGAACTATGTAAGTGCTAGTCCACAAGGCCGACTCGAGCCTATGGACAAATGGAATAGAAGCCTCATTATCATTGGTGATCCCTGTCATTAATGAAGGGTAATGCAACACAAACCAGGCCATCAAGTATGTATACGGCACTGGTACACGAGGTTGGGGAATTTTGTAAACTTTCTTCCCAACAATTTTTATCTCTTGGACGTCTACGAATTCAGAAGTCAACGTTCGTAGGCCACTCTGTTTACAGCCTACCATGGTAGTGATAAGACTCACGGGCTTTCCATGAGCTAATAAAATAGCTGGGAATACTACCTCAGCTAAGATGGACTCTACTGGCTTCGATGGCACTACACAGTGTTTCAGCCATATCATTAAGAACCTAGCAAGGAGAGCAGTGTCGGAGATGGGAGTTGTAGCTTGGAAGTGAAAGCTCTCAAATTCAGTACCGGCCTCAAATCCATCCTCTAAATCCTTATTCTTATAGCTAGCATTAGTAGCCTTAATGTGAACTTTGATGCTTTTGGGAGAGATGGCAGCGAGTTGGGTCATGACTGCATCTTTTTGACTCAAATTCTAGAAAAGATAATCCGCCCAAACAATGTGCATAATGCCTCCTCCGCGTAACCCGATGATTTGAGTGCAAATATGAAAGTGGCACATCAACTTCCAGAAGGTTGCATAAATCTCTGGGTGTGCTGCTCTCAAGATAGAGAGCTCTTCCGTAGTAGGAATAAACTCTTCATCGGGCATCTTTCCGAATGGTAGCTGATACGTGTGTATCTTCTTCTCTGCTTCGGGAGCTTAGTGATCCTCATGGGAGCTTGAGGATAGATGATTCTCATGATATCTTGAGAATAGTGGTGTGAAGCGACACGGCAGAGCACAGGTGGAAGCATGGAACGAGACGGCGAGCAGTAGATTCAAAGAATCCAGATTTTAGCTCGTGAGTCGACTCATACATGTACATGAGTCGACTCATCAGGTTGAGTCAACTTATGCCTGTCATGAGTCGACTCGCGAAACCTAGCCGTTCTGTCAAAAGCTTCTGCTCGGTCGACTCATCAGTTTATGAGTCGACTCATCAGTCATGAGTCGACTCATATGCAGTCATGAGTCGACTCATCGAGGTTTCCTGGGCAGACTTGGTTTCTGTTTTGAAGGAATTCTAGTTTGGTTTGGTTTTGGTTATTTACCAGATTGCCATCACATTGTAAACCCTATAAATAGGGACTGTTTAGGGTTCTAAACAATAAGGGAGAGACCAGATGTAGTCCTAAAGAGTTTTAGGTCTAAGTGAGATCCTAATCAAAAGGATTATGATTTAGATTGTGAGGATCTATGAGATCTTAGATCAGAGAGAGATTCTAATCTTTGTATTAGGGTTTAGAGAGGATTGAGAGGTTGTTCTCGATTCTAGTGAAATTATGAGAGAGGGATTGTAATCTTTTCATACTCATAATCTAGAGAAGGTATTTTCCTTCGCCATATACTGAATTGTGCTTGTGTTTCTGTCATCCTCTTCTCAACCCACCTTTGATAATTCCGCGATCAAAGGTGCTCGCACGGCAACTCGTATCAAGTTGGTATCAGAGCATCAGATCCGGTGAAGGGGCATCCTGTGTATGATCCTTACTCGATCGCAATACAAGAATCTTAGCGAGATCCTTTTCTTTAGAAGGAGTTCAGAGATTAAGGAAGAAGAAGATGATTAAAGGCCACAAAGATGGAGGGGCCCGAGAGTTCCCTCAACAGAAGTTCTAAACTTGAAAGGGACTTCAAGTTCTTAAAGAGAGGAGCCATGATACGTGTGTATCTTCTTCTCTGCTTTGGGAGCTTAGTGATCCTCATGGGAGCTTGAGGATAGATGATTATCATGATATCTTAAGAATAATGGTGTGAAGCGATACGGCGGAGCATAGGTAGAAGCGTGGAACGAGACGACGAGCAGCAGATTCGAAGAATCCAGATTTTAGCTCGTGAGTCGACTCATACATGTACATGAGTCGACTCATCAGGTTGAGTCGACTCATGCCTGTCATGAGTCGACTCACGAAACCCAGCCATTCTGTCAAAAGCTTTTGCTCAGTTGACTCATCAGTTTATGAGTCGACTCATTAGTCATGAGTCGACTCATCGAGGTTTCCTGGGCAGACTTGGTTTCTGTTTTGAAGGAATTCTAGTTTGGTTTGGTTTTGATTATTTACTAGATTGCCACCATATTGTAAACCCTATAAATAGGGACTGTTTAGGGTTCTAAACAGTAGGGGAGAGACCAGATGTAGTCCTAAAGAGTTTTAGGTCTAAGTGAGATCCTAATCAAAAGGATTAGGGTTTAGATTGTGAGGATCTATGAGATCTTAGATCAGAGAGAGATTCTAATCTTTATATTAGGGTTTAGAGAGGATTGAGAGGTTGTTCTCGATTCTAGTGAGATTGTGAAAGAGGATTGTAATCTTTTCATACTCATAATCTAGAGAAGGTATTTTCCTTCGCCATATACTGAATTGTGCTTGTGTTTTTGTCATTCTCTTCTTAACCCACCTTTGATAATTCCGCGATCAAAGGTGCTCACACGGCAACTCGTATCAGTAGCCCTGATACAGCTTGCATTTCATGAAGAGCGAAACCCAGCTCTCCGATAGGTATGAACGTGTAGCTGTCCGGATTGTATCGCTCTATTATGGCAAAGAAATAGGATAACTCCGAATAATCCTACACCAGATGGCCAACACAAGGATTGTAAGACCAGATTGGGTAAGCGGCTCCTTAAGGTCTTCAAGGACAAAGTCCACCATGCGAGGCCACTAACCACCCTCTCTAAAATATACTCAGTCAGAATACCTTAACATATGTGTATGAAATTCACCTCGAGTAGCAATGAAATGGTGAACGAAAACATTCGCCGGAAGGGATATCTCTTGAGCGAGATCTTTTTTCTCAAACCTGCTAGGTCTCAGACCCTTAATTTGTCTATCAATCCGCACCCGAGATCGTTGACTAAATCTAAGTGATACATTCTCCCTCTCCTTGACAAGCTCAAAAGCCAAACCCCTACGATAGCTGATACTTAGAAAATAAGAGAGTGGATACATTCTCTTCATACTCGGGAGAAAGAAGAAACGATTGTCGATTCTGCAGAATAACCTAAAATCTTCCACATGTATAAGTTTGTCATCCGCCACTATGCGATCTCCAAACAAGAACGCTAGCTTTGTAATTGGTTACGGCCTGCCGGTGTCTCTAGATCCATGTCGGTGATCAAATTCCTAAGGGTGGAACATCTGGCTTCCGTGATCAAGTGTGTCTGTTCTAAATCAGGGACAATGCACAACGAAATTCTTTCACAAAGACCAAAAATCTTGTTGTCATCTAAACTGCCAATATACCCAAAATGATGCTCCTGGGAAAGCGGCACATTGGGGAAAAACACTGCAAAACCAGAAGCAGAGATTAGTAACTGAAACAAGTTACTACTATAAATCCAAAAGACTAATCTCCAAATGCCAAGGTCAAGACCCACGTTTTCAATCTCAAACACAGAGGTCAAAACTCACGTTTTCAATCTCAAACGCCGAGGTCAAGACCCGCATTTTCAATCTCAAACGCAGAGGTCAAGACCCATGTTTTTAACCTCAAACACAGAGTTCAAAACTGCGTTTCATAATAAACACAGAGTTCAAAACTGCGCTTCAAAATTAACACAGAGTTCAAAACTGCGTTTCATAATTAAAATAGAGTCCCAACTCTGCGTTTCATAACTAACACAGAGTCCCAACTCTGCGTTTCAGTTAAAAGGAAATGAGTCATCTTCCTCATTGTCAAGAATCCGTTTAGGGTTTCAAAAAAAACTTGTCGAAACAAGTTACTCTAGCCAGTACTTACCAGAATAGAAAAGTCCACCTAGCAGCTGTGGCAGTGACAGCATCATCGTGGAAGTAAGAACACCGTCGGTGTCCTCAACCAGTGGCATTTCTGAAGTCGTTCCTACGACTTTCTTAAGGCCGAAGCTCATTCTCCGTAGTGCCATGGACATTGCTGGTTGAAGAAGACTGAGATCATCGGAGATCTTGTCGAAATTAACGAGTGCGCTCGTTCACGGGATCAAGGAAAAATTAGAAAGAGTCGAGCGACTCTTGATTTGACCGCTCAGGTCTATTTATAACAGTCGTCGAGTTGTTAAGGCGGTTCGAGATTCTAGGAGAGAATCCTAATCATTTTTAAATGCAAACTCAGCATTAATGGATAGAAGTCAGTTAGACTCAACTCATGCGTTCAAATCCCAAACGCAGAGGTCACCTTTGCATTCCGATTGCTCTAAACAAAAGGTTCACCCTTGCGTTCAAGAATTCTTTTAATAGAGTGATGTTAAAACATCCGTATATCCTTAGCAGGGTTAAGATGGTTGAGCTAACAAAATTCTCTCTTATCACCAAGTTAACATCACACCCATGGCAACCATTATCCCCATAGGGCCCGAATTTAGCTTGCATAACTTCCAATGCGGCAAAAATTCCTATGTCAAAATTAACCTGTCGATTCTCATCAATAGAACGATAAGTCCCTAAAATCATTCAACTCATGATCAATTTATTAACTCTCCTCAGTAGAGTAATAAATGACCAACTTAACAACTCTCTTCAGCAGAATGACAAGTTTCCAAATCTTGTTTAAATCACAAGTGTCAAAATTTATCACATTCAATGATAAAATCACTTAGGGGGGGTTAGTCACCTAGAACTTTTTAAGTAGAACTGGGATAATTGATAAAGTGGGATAATATTTTGATACTGGGATAATTTAGTAGAACAATGATGGGTAATTCTTAAAGTGGGATAATTTGGTAGGATAATTTGGTGGGATAATGATGGATAATATTATGAAGTTGCATAATTTGGTAGGATAATTTGGTGGGGGTAATGGTGGGTATAAATTACTATTGTTAATAATGTATATTAAAAATAATATAATATTATAAGCAAATTCTAGTAATAACTATAAAATATAATGCAATAAAGCATCACTATTCATCTCAAATAATAAAATAATTTACAAATAAATAAAAATCTACATCCCTAGAGTGACTCGACTTCCATCATCCTACATGGCTTCTATCATCCCACATGGCATCTGCCATAGAATTTCTCCAAGCTCCTACAACTGCTCGTTGAGTCTGTAACTCGTCTTCTTTATCGGAGTCATCGTCTGCATCAGCAACATTTCGTGGAGCTTCTAGTGGAGGATCATAAATGTCGAAGTTCAAATCTCATAACATCATAAAGAAAGAAAAATAAGCATTTTTCAGCCATTAACCCTTTGGACCAATCTCATCATGATCGCTGAAACCAAATCAGCAAATAAATGAAATGTACACAGGAATCATCCATGGCCGCTAAACAGATCATCGACAGAAGAACTATAAATATCCCAATCAATTTACTGAGCCGATTTAATAATAATAGATATCACCATTAACCATTCAACATCTAATCATCAATGTCATCGCAACGTTGCTTTCTAACTTATAAAAAAACATAAATAGCCCGCATATCTTTAGCACTAACCCACCAACACTATATTCTTAACCTAAACCACTGTTGTGGAGAGAAAACTTAGATCAAACAAATAATAATAAAGTAATTTAATGTCAAAAAGGTATCAATAAAGTAATACATCTTGAAAATAATAATAAAAAATCTAATCATCACAAAAACAAAGTAAAGACGGAAAAATGAAAAATGAACGGATGATTGACTTCATGGCAGAAAAATTTTCTAGGCGGAGAAACTAACCAAGAGGGAGGGAGGTGGGGTTTCACTTTTTTTTTCCCAATTGTATTCTTTCCAATGTGTGGGATAATTTGAGAGAGGAGAACTTATGGTTATATATATAGGTAGTATAATTTGTGGGATAATTATGACCAATTATCCCAATTCTAATTCTAGTAGAATTCTACTTGACTAACGCACCAAAAAAATAATACAGTTCTAGTTCTATAAAAGTTCTACTTGACTAACACTATAAAAAAATATCCCATTTCCTAGTTCTATGTGACTAACACCTTAAAAATTTATCCCACAAATTATCCCAGTTCTAGTTTTAGGTTCTAGATGACTAACCCCCCCTTAGTAATTCTCCCCAACATAACGCTAAGTCCCCTAAAATTGTGTTCAAGTTACACAAACATTTTCCCCATCACGTTAACATCATACCTCTGACAAAATCTACTTATTGAATCTCACCAATAGAGCGATAGGTCCTCAAAGTTACCCCGATCCCAACATTTTTTCCATCATGTTAACATCGCACCTCTGACAAAATTAACTTATCGACTCTCATCAATAGAGCGATAGGTCCTCAAAGTTGCCCTGATCGTAATATTTTTCCCGTCACGTTAGTATCACACCTCTGACAAAATCAACTTATCGACTCTCACTAATAGAGTGATAGGTCCTCGAAGTTGCCCTGATCATAATATTTTTCCCGTTAAGTTAACATCACACATCTGACAAAATCAACTTATCGACTCTCACCTACAGAGTGATAGGTCCTCAAGTTGCCCGGATCGCAGTATTTTCCTGTTACGTTAACCTTTCATCTCTGATAATCCGAACCCCTTATCAATCATTTTCAAAAGGATGATAAGTCTACAAAACACTGTTATGTTAACACTATACCTCTGACAGATCAACCCCCCCTTTTGAACCTGTTAATTTTTCTGCATAATAATAACAAGTGTTCATATAAAATCCCCGATGGATTAAAACTTTTCTAGAAATACCCTAAGGGGCGATAAAAAAAAAGAAATTTTTTGAATTTCACTCTAAGTGAAAATTCACGCCACGTTAATATTACACCTCTGACGCTTATAAGTTTCCTTCAATGTTTCAAATGAAAACACAATATAGGAGGAAACACGCTTGTTAATTCTTTACTGGAGATTGACAATCGATTCCAATGGTTTGATAATTCTTAAATAGAATATCAAGTCTGGGAGGTAACAACCATCCCAAGCAGATTGAAACTTTCTAAAATTATCATAAACGATAATAAAGGTAAGTATTAATTCTCACTTCGTGAGGAAATTTATGCTAAGTTAAAATCACACCTCTGGCATTTTCAATTATTTTTATTATTTTGAGTCAAAATAGGACACATAACAAACAGTGAAAAACTAGAATGATATCACTTTTTATTCAAAAACATTAAGAAGTGATACAAAATTTTGTTCTTAACCAAAACAGTAACACAGAGTTAAGCCCTTGAGCCCATTAAACTAAAAGATGTGAGCCAGGACTTTATAGCAGAAAGCTTTTCCTCATGAGTGGCTCGTACCGTTATTTCAGCTTTCTTCTTAAGTTTTATCTTATCTGGCAAGACCATAACAGTTTCCTTCTGGGTACGCTCAACTGGTTGGACTGCCACGCGATAAGTACCATAAGTTCTTACACTTTTAAAAGTGAGCCTTTTCATGATTTCTTCTTATCGACCAAGCTCAGCCTTGTGTCGAGCCAACTCCACCTCTAATCGATCAATCTTTACTCGAGAAGTCTGTATAGTGGCATTGGAAACATTCATTGCTTCTTGCTTCTGAGCGTATTGGCCCTGTAAGAGTGCAATCTCAAGCTCTTGTTCAGCTAAGCTCTTTTGTAGGACTTCATAATTATGTGCTGCTTCAGCCTGGAAATCAACAAAGGTTGATGTAATCCAGGTAGTAAGATCAACACCACGTAATTCTTCTAAAGTTTTCAAGTCCTCTTCCGAGCGAGAGATACTATTTGAGTAGTGATGAAGACATTGAGCATCACCCACATATCTGATATCGCTCAGATAGTTCAATAATAGTGGCTTGAAAGAATCGAATAAAGCTCATCCAACACTAACTTCCTCAATGATCATCTTCATTATATTCTCCAACTGCTCCACAAGAACTTTAAGTACGGAGGGAATAACCACCGAGCTTAGAGAAGCAGCAGAAGATGTCGTCGGGCCCCCCGAAGTTGTGAGATTCGTTATGAGAGCGGTTGATGATGATGGTGAAGAAATCGGAGAAGGCACTACAACATATAATTGTGAAGGACTTAAGGGGAGAGCCACAAGAACTCCCACTTGAGCTGAACTTGGTGTGCTCTCGGTCTTCGTAGATTTGAGAGAGATCATTAATGGAGATGATTTCTCTTGTGGAGGAGCTGTCTTTGTCTGTGCCTGCTCTGGTGGAGGAGTTGTCATCGCCTGCTGCTCTGGTAAAGGAGTAGCCATTATCGGTGCTTGCTTCAGGAGAGAAGTTGTGATTGCTTGTTGTTCAAGAGGCAGAGTCATATCAGTGGCCTCATGAGTCTGAGATTCTGCACATGAAAGTAGTTAGTATACAAAAAGAAAATATTAGAAAGTTCAGAAGGGACGATACTTACTGAGGGGAGAAGGAGGGATGTAGGCCGACACCTTGTCAGAGGATAATGATGGTGGGATATCCCAATCATCGAGATTATCGTCGTCGTGGCCAATATCATTATACCCCTCATCAGCACCGTCGTTGTATGAAGAGGTACCATAATCCACTTCTTCCTCATCATCTGTAGTAGAAGGTCCAATGGAACTTGTGATTGTGGCTAGCTTAGTCATGATGCCTATTATCAGGCTAGGAACTGTATCCCCCATAAGTGGCATTAACGCTGAAGTAGAGGGAGATTGATTTCTGGCAAGTATTTCAGGCTCAGCCACTATAGGTTCATCTACGGGAGGCCTAACCCCTTCAGATTGAGATGTTGTAGGCATCGCCTCTGTGGTTGGAGGAACGACACCTGAAGCTTGACCTGGAGCTGTTGAAGTAACAAGGTCCATTGTGGGGAAAGACTCTGCATCCCTAGAAAACGACTCATCCTCGCCCTCTTCCTCATCCAAAGGGTTATAGGAAGAAAATCCGCTTCATAAAGCAGGACCTATGGAACAAAGTCCAGTGTGAGGGGGAAGCTTGCAGCGGTAGATTCCTGTCTTTCCTCTCTCTCAGTGGACTTAAAAGCATCCGCCATTAATTTCTACGGAGGAGAACCTGCTAATAATTTTCTACGGGTACGTTTCTCGTACTAACCCACTTCCTCCTCAGTAAGAGCCCTTTTTCTAGCTACTCTTATTCAGGGAGTTTCGACAGCCTTAAGCTCTTCTTCTTGAGCACTCTCCAGTCCTTGGTCTCCCTCTTCTTCTTCAGCTTCATTCTCATAGGATCAGAACTTGCTGATTCCTTTCAGACGAGATACTCGGGACCCTTTTCTAGATGAATTCATTTTTCTAATTTCCTATAAACCGAAGAAATTTAACTTGTAATCAGACATCTTAGAAGCTGTATGATACCAATTGCAGAAAGCCATGGAGGTGAAAGAGTTGGGTGTCATGTGAGGTAATCTGAATGTAGCCCCAGTGCAGCCTGCGATAGAATAGTACCAGGCATGAGCTCCTTCATATAGATTACAAATGGCCACAAGCTAACTCCGTGGATTCCCAATATATAATTGGTCGTACCCAAATTATCGGACGAACCTGTACGGTTGGTACGACTCAATTATACACTTCTCACTCTGTCTAAAAAGGAGATAACCTGGTCTGATGTTGAGTAACCATCAGAAGACTCCTCCATCCAATCAAGTAAAATCATTTGTGCCAACTGCATCTTAAAATAACCGTCCATATCCCCCCTTCAAAGTCCGAGAAGCAACAGAATATATGATAGTTGAGACCTCTCGATAAGATTCGACGAACTTTTACTACATACGTTCCTTCCCAGGTAGCTTTTTCTAACCTCTGTATGAAGGGGACGAATAGATCGCCTGAGGAAGATGGTGCACTTATTAGGTGAGGACAATGAGATACGTATCAGGCCATCAGATAGGTATATGACAATGGTACTCAAGGATTGGGAGTTATCAAACTTTTCTTCTCTCCGGAGCCTATCTCTTTCACCTGAATGAATTCGAGACACAATTCCCTCAGACCATGCTGTAAATGGCACACCATAGCTAAAAGTAACTTCACAGGCCTCCCATGGGCCAAGAGAACAGCCAAATAGACTACTTCTGCTATCACGATATCTATCGGTCTGGTGGGGATGACACATCATTTTAGCCATAACATGAGAAACCTGACTAGCAAAGCCATTTTAGAAATGGGAGTGACTGCTTGGTGGTGGAAACTTTTGAACTTAGTCTGAGCGGGGAAGCCATCTTCTCCTCCCTCATTTACGTAATGAACTGTGGTGTCATTGATCAAAGCTTGAATAGTCTCCAGAGTACTCACATCTTGACAAGATACGGTAGCAACCTTATGAGATAAGTCCTAAAAAAGATATTCAACCTAAGGTAGCTGCTTTATGCCACCTCGTCGTGTCCCCGTCAGTTGGGTACAAATTTCAAAATGACACATAACCTCCCATAGGGTGTCATAGATCTCGGGGCTGGTCTCCTTCAAAATCCTAAGCTCCATCGACCCTGGGATAAACTCTTTATAGGGTAAATCTCCGAAGGGAAGGCCGGAAACGTCATACATTTCATGGATATCAAACCCTAATTCCCTAATCGGAGTGAAGAATGTACATGTCTTGGGTTGTATCTCTCCAAGATAGCATAAAATTTGTAATGACTATTATAGGTGTCTAAAAATGCCTATAGGTGTTCTCACATAGCTCGAGACAAAGAAAAGGCGATGAACGCCATTATCCAAGTCAAAGGGGATTATCTGAATCAAAGGGGATCATCTGATGCCGACAAGCGTATGAAGCGAATCGGCAAAACGTTGATGATGTGGTGATGAACCATCAGAACGACCAACGTCAGGTGGCCAGCGTGCTCACCGGCCACCACCAAGTGGCCCGCATGCTAATCAGCCACCAAAATGGCAAACCAAGTGGCCCCAGCCACCTCTAAGTGGTCCATACGCTCATCAGCCACCTCTAAGTGGTCAGCACGCTCATCAGCCAGCTCTAAGTGGCCCCCACGCTCATCAGCTAACTCCGAATGGCCCGTATGCTCATCGGCCAGCTCCTAGTGGACAACACGTTCACCGGTCACCTCCAATTAGCCCACGCACTCATCAGCTAGTCCCAAGTGGTCCGCGTACTCATTGGCCACCGTTAAACGATCTGCGCATTCACGAAACACGCATAGCAAACCGAGGAGGCGTACCAGTCAGCGAAACAATGAAATACGCGTAAACGACGGAACAAGTTGAAGCCCGAAAAACTAAGAAATCCCATGGCGGCCGAGTTGTGTCAAAATGTGACCTGGGCCAGGCTAGTGGCTTTGGCCATGGGCTGAAACCATTTGGTGGCCACCAAGTGGCAATTCGGCCAGTTCCGATCCAAAACTAGTTTTTTTGGGTTTTTGCAGATTCTTTTGGGATTTGTTTGTTCCTGAGTGTCCTTACTGATCTGATACTATGGTTAATCAGTTATTAACTAAATATAAGGAGAAATCCCTCATTTTGATCTAAAAACCCCTCAACCGAAGCCTATAAATATGAGCTCGGGTGCTCATTTCTCGGGGGCAGGAGATCAAGAGGGTGAAGCACTGCCGAATTAAAGAGTGGAGCCACAAATTTATAGCAAGGGTTAGCAGATCTTGGCGAATTCCTATGCATAAAGAGTGGAGTTCGATAGATCTGAGACTCATCCCCTATTCCTCTAGATTTAAGCTTAGTCTTAAATCTTGAGAAGAGCCGTGATCTCGCTTGGTCGGGATCATCCCTGCTACGATTACCTCCTTCATGAAGTAAGAGCTTTAATCAACTTAATCTGTCGATTGGATCTGATCCGTAGCGGTCCATGGATATTAACATCCCCGGTACAGGTGAAGTTCTCACGCAAGCAGCGGGTGATAAACGTCAGTTGAGCTGTTTGACAAGAGTTGTACTTTTTATATTTTTATTGTATAAGGAGATCTTATAAAAAGATCGACTTTTCTCATTTATTTGAGTTTATTGTAACGATCAAAGTTGTAATAGATTCGATGGCAATGAGAACAATGACTTTTGATCCAAACAAGCTGGCGACCACAGTAGGAGCCAACAACTTCGCTGTTGAAGTTGTCGTGCCACAACCACGGATCCAAGTCCTGGTTAATGAAGAAGTCGAGTATGAATTCGACCAACTGAAGTTCGAGGAGTATTTGTCGTCCTCCTCCTCCAGATCCTCCGCCCCTCCTAAGCGCAGGAAGACTAAGGCCTCCGTTGCTATTGCCATCTCACCTTGCAATGCCCCTCCAGCCTCTAACGAAGCCGGATCTGCAGATCTGGACTCCTCCTCAATCAAGGAGATAGCCATTTTAGCCGCACCAACCCTATCAAAGGGGGTACGCCAAAGGCAGCGCCAACGACTTACGCCCCGCCTTGCTAAAGCTTTGGAACTAATTGATAGGATTCGCTACGATGCGAATCTATAGTCCAGAAGACGCCAACCCCCTCAACAGCAATCAAATGGCCTCTTCTCTAAATTAACAACGAATGAATGGATCCAAGTAAAATGGACCCACTCAACCCTCAAGGAGCGCATTCAGAAGCATCACGCCTTGATTGCACACGCACGGATTCTCGTGCAAGAAGCGTAGAAGTTGAAGCGAAAAGAGGTGATCAAGAAGCCACCGAAACCATGCTGAGTTTGGAAACCAAAGTCTGAAACAACATCAACAAAAAGTTAAATAGTGCCCGGAACTGTCGGAATACGCGAACCACCATCTGGTGGCTCGGCCAAGGCTGAGCCACCAAATGGTGGCTTGACAAAAATTGAGCCACCAAATGGTGCCTCGAAGCAAAAACCAAGCCCACCAATTATTGGCTAAGCCAAGGCCGAGCCACCCAAGTGGTGGGTTCGCGCCAGCTTTGGTTCGGTTCGTACCCGGTTCGGTTCGGTTCACATCCGGTTCATCTCCCACAGTCCCGTTTAAGCCACCGACAGCCCCTGTTTCTGTCCCGATGAATCACACACCTTTGGCAGAGCCTTGCGGAAATGTGGACTTGTCCCGATTCAAGATGAGGATGGAGGATCACCTAGGTCCTTTGCATAAGGATCGAGGCAAAGTTCCGATCAAAGAACGCTTGGGTCTGGTGTCTGAACCCTAATTCGGAGCCTTTCCATAATAGGAAAACTCCTGTAACTGACCATCTTGGACTGCGAGTCAGTGTTCAAGAGCCCATTAAAATCTCACATTCACGAAAGCATGGCTCCAAACGTATGACTCTTGAGAACGCCATTAAGGTAACAAGTCCTCAGAAGGAAATGTGTTCGTCAGACGACGATGTTATACCTAAGAAGTCGTGCCAACACGTGATAGATTGCTCCGGTCCTCATGCCGATGAGTTGTACTATTGGGCTGGGGGTACGAACAGATCTCGAAAGAGATATTCCCGGGAGATGGACTTTCATTGTCTGTGTACCAAAATTATCAGGGTAGTATTATCAACGTGTAGCTGCCCCAAGACCGCTCTACAGAGGGTCTCGGTATTTGAAAGGATCTTCGCCAGAACGTCTAAGTCTAAACCAAAGCATCTCCATAAGAAACGATCAGCTGTTCAATATAACGAACTTTCAGAAGTCACAATTAATATGGCTTATAAGGGAAAGTCGGCTCGATCTTCTAGTTCTGACCCGCTCGTATCACATCGTCTAACTCGGCTACACGCAGGGACTACTAGACGTAAGGATTATTAGAGAATGTAGAGGGGATTATCCTCTGATGATGAAATAGCAGATGCCAACTCTGCAATCGCTTCTGACAATACAATATCCAACCTAGGATAATCCCGCGAGGCATTTATGATCAACATCGAGAAAATGGCCAAAATCATTGAGGATGCTTTGGCTAAGCAAAAAGAGAACTTCAAGTTCGAAATAGAAATGACTATGCTACGAATGAGGGAAGAGCATGACCAACAGATCCGAGCCTTGTCGAATCAGATAGGTGATTCCAGTCATCACAACAATATTAGCCAAGCAGCTAGCGATTCAGATATGGATAAACACCTTAATGTTGATAACCCTCCCGTTGACCAGAACGCTGGGGGTAGCCCCACTAAAAATAACGACGCTGGGGGTGGTCCCACCGAAGATAACAATGTTGGGGGTGGCTACATTATTCCTCTTAGAAATCGTCCAAAGCATGATACAGACGAGGATGAGAAGATAAAAGACCTCGAGAGCAAAATCGACGCTCTAATGTCTGCTCGAGAGGTCAAGAAGACCGGTATTCCGTGTCCCTATCCAAGAGAGTGGGATTCAATAGCATACCCGGCGAAGTTTAACCTGATCAACTTCACGCCATTCGACGGGAAGGGTTCGCCCACTCAACATCTGATCTACTTCAAGTCTCACTTGGGCATGATCTCTGGTAATGAGGTATTGATGGTTCGGTCATTCATCGGCACCCTTCGTGGGCCCACTTTCGATTAGTACCGCCATCTTAAGCCTAGAAGCATCAACATCTGGGATGACCTGGAAAACCTGTTCCTCACTCACTTTTTTGATGATGATGTCGAGGTGTCAATCAGAACACTCTTCGATGAGAAACAAGAAGACGACGAGACGATCGACGACTTCGTCAAGCGCTTCCGGAATAAGGAGATGAACTGCTGAGATCCAATCACAGAGGACTTCATCCTCCAAACCTATCACAACAACCTCTCTTTGGATGTGTTAGAAGTTATGGGAGTGGCACCCTCTAATACCTGAAAAGAGTTGAAGATGCGCATAGAGCGGGCCAAACGCTTCCTCAGAAGGAAGAAGGCCGAGAGGAGCCAACCGACGGCTAATCCTCTAAATTCAAGTTTCGTCTCCCGTGGTAAAAGAAAAGCCCCTACAGCTGCTGTTGATGCTAATCAAACGTTATAATAGCAATCCCGAAGATAGCAAAAGACTTCGGATCCGAAATTCTAAAAAGAGTACTCCTTTAAGGATGAAGACATTCCAACCATTTTCGAATCCCTCCTTGAAAACAACAAGATCAAGCTACCACCTATCACAGATCAGGAGAAAGCTGATAATACTTTGGATCCAAAGTACTGTGCGTACCACAGAAGGGTCCTTCATCCTACCAATGCTTGCTTTTCTCTCAAAAAAAAGCATCCAAACCTTGGTTGAAGCTAGCGTTCTAACACTAAATTAAGCCGAATGACACTCCGAAGAGTATACGAGTATAAACTGCTTTCTCAATACTCCAACAGGTATACGAGTCTAAACTATTTCCTAATTTTAATGAGAAGTTCCTGGAAGAATATCGTATGTGATATTCTTAAGGATAACCCGACAATTCAACTAAGTACAATATCAGACTCAGTTTCACAAAGAAAGCTGGGGATGGATGTAACGGGAAGTTCCCGAAAGAATGCTATGTTATACCCTAGAGGGGGGGGGGGGGGGTTAGGGTCTTATGCTAATCTAATCCGATTTTATGTCAATTAAAACTTATTAACAAGTTATCCTAGCAAGTATGAAATACCACAAGATATGTGAGCTAGGATAAGCAATATGAATAACAAGATATATCCTAACAAAGAGATATAGGCAATGTATGTGCAAGGATATAAAACTAACACAAGGGTAAACAATCTAAAACTAGATAGTGGGCAATATAATCAACAAGCAATATACAAAGGCGATATAAGATATGAACATAAAAGTAAGTGCGCCAATGCAATTATGATTACGGAGTTCGGTCCCCACGACCTACGTCTCCGCTCCTCACCTCGAGGAGATCTCCACTATCATAACCGGGTTTTCTACGTTCACCTGAACAACGTTTACACCTCACAATACAATCACTATGCAGTCACACCTCACACACTAAGTGTTGGTCCTAGCCCGTGTCCTCCTCCTCAAGTGCTCGGTTACAACCTCTCCCTAGGCACGTCAACCGACGCCACTCCTCTTGGAATCGACCCCGTCTCTCACCACACACTTCTCTCGGTGTACAAGTGTATTACAAGTGAATCCTCACAATTAGGCTCAATACAAAGTGTTTGTTCTCTACAATGAATGAGAACGAATTATAAGTTCACTCTCTAAGTTACACAATCCCACAACCCAATTATACTATGAATGTAAATACAATAAGCTCAATGGTTGTGTGTGTACAAAGAGATAAATAAAATCAACTAAACTCAATATAAACACTAGCTTAATAAAATGATAATCAAACAATAAAATGTAAAGCTAGATTGAGTTTAGAAAACTTCTCCAATGAATGACAAGAGAGAGAGAGAAGAATGAATGCTCAAACACCAAGGATGATATCCACTTGCTCTTGTGAAATTTGTTCCACAAACCAAACTCTTGTAAATGCTTAAAAGCTTTTTAAACAAACACTAAACCCTTAAACAAAAACTTGTAAACCTATTAAAAACTTCTTTTCATCTATAAAAAATTTCTTGAACAAAAAGATCAGCAATGGGGTATTTATACCCTCTAAAAAACTCAGCCAAAACCTCAAAACAAATGACAGAAAAGTCCCCAGAAGACAGCTCAGAAAAATAGCCATTAGTGTCTAACGGATCTATTGGCGGTCGACCGACAGAACGTTCGGTCGACCGAAAGAAAGAATTCGGTCGACCGACGGAAAATCCGGTCGACCGGGAGCAGGTCTGAAAAACAAAGAAACAAGCAGAGACTTCGTCGGTCAACCGGTGCGGTCGACCGATAAAAAATCAAGCTTTCGGTCGACCGCACCGGTCGACCGACAAACTCTCTGGAGCCCAGTAACGGCTAAAAATATGAGCGGTCGATCGGATCGGTCGACCGAAATCTGATACATGAAAATCTGTTTTTGAAAACGGTTTTTCTAATTTTAAAACCCTGTTTAAAAATATCAAATAAATTCCAAAAAATGTAAAACTTTGGGGAATGATTGTAGACATGATGATAAACATGCTACAATGACTGGTTTCGAAAAAGGACTTCCCAAAAGAAAATTATCATCATTTTACAAAATAGTCCAAAACATGAAAATATGAGATACTTGAATTTTGATGTTTTGACTTAAACCAACTTTTGAAACTTTGTAAAATGTTTTTATAGACTTAGTAAAACATGTATAAACTGATATTGCAGTCTATAAACTAATAAGACAATATTTTCATAAAATTACATATTCTATGCAATAAGTACTAAAACACAATAGAGTATGTAATATCATAAAAACCAAAACACATGTATGTATATATAACTATATATATGCATAGAAACCAAAACTTGTGTGTATATATATAACTATATATATATACGAAGAAACCAATAAAATGTGTGTGTATATTATATTGAGCTTAGAGTATTAAACACACATAATATAAACCTATACTAAATATACCCAAGCTTGATCTTGATCTTCATTGTAGCTCAACTTGGTACACATGCGGATGAAGCTTGAACTTGATCTTTAACTTTGAATTGTAAGGCTTCAACCCGACATTCCACCAACCTCCATTTGATATGATCGTTATGGCGCAATCCATCCATCCTCCAACAACGTTGTTTGTCTACAATACATAGGAAAACACAAACACTAGACAAACAACATTAGTAGTAAATTGTTTGTAAATCATCATCAAAACAAGAAGGCCAACATGCTATATGTGGTGTTCTTAGGGATAACCTGGTCGCTACAAAAGGGGATGAATAAGAAACTCCCACTTGAACTCTAAATGCTTCCTAGAGTGAAACACGTCCAATTGCCGGGATCAGTTTCACCAACTTCCAAGTACTCTTTTGCTAAGACGAGATTTGATCACTTCGTTGGATCAATCTTCCCTCACAAAAAACTCTCACTGTTGTTGACGATTTACAATCTTCCACCACAAAATCCCTCACTGATCAAATTAATTGATAGTGGATCTACTAAAATTCTTTCTGGTTTAATCCATTCAAACTCACACTGTGTCTGTGCACTCAACACTCCCATTGATAGAGTTAGGACATAATGTTTGGAATTTTAGTCTACTAATCTTTGACAATTGTCAAACCCCTTCGTGTTAAGTCCTTATCACTTGACATCAAGAACCCCTACTGAGTGATTTGTACAAGTCAACACTCCCACTGTGTGTACGCGTGGAAAATTACGAGAAACTCGAGAATTGAATCTGTATTATACTCTATAACCGACTTAGAAAAAGAATGATTACAATCCTCTCAATATAATTTCTCTCTAACTGACTTAGAAAAAAAAACTATTGTTTTCTTTATCGGTTCCCCGATTTACAAAAGAGGGAAGGATGAAACCCTCCCTTTGTTTAAAACTGGGTTATTTCTTTGTGGCGATGGGAGTTTGAATCTTGTATCCCATTGACGATCCGAGCACTTCAACTTCGTAGGGTGTTGGTCTTCTCTCATTGACTTGACGCCTTGAGAGAACTTGGGAGGTAAGTTTATAACTCTAGGCGAGTTTAAAAGAAACTTGTTTAAACAAGTTAGAAACTCTCTGTGAGAGAGTTGAGAAACTCTAGCTGAGTTTAAATCCCCAAGAAGGATTGATTTTAGAGAGAAGATGAAACTCAAGAAAACTAACCCAAATAGGTTTAAAGAGCAAGCCAAAAAGCTCTAAGAAAGGGGGGGGGGTGATTAGGGTCTTATGCTAATCTAATTCGATTTTATGGCAATTAAAACTAATTAACAAATTATCCTAGCAAGTATGAAATACAACAATATATATGAGCTAGGATAAGCAATATGAACAACAAGATATATCCTAACAAAGAGATATAGGCAATGTATGAGCAAGGATATATAAACTAACACAAGGGTAAACAATATGAAACAAGATAGAGGATGATATGAATAATGAGGCAATGGCGATATGCGCAATGAGCACAAATATAAATAAACGCCAAAGCACACTCAAACACAATCAAATGATCACGGAGTTCGGACCTTCCGTCCTACGTCTCCGCTCCCCACTCCCAGGGAGAAATCCACTATCACAACCGGGTTTTCTACGCTCACTCGAATAACGTTTACACCTCACAGTGTCGGTTTTCAAACGCTCACCGATCAACGTCACTCCTCACAATCGGTTTTCTAGTTCACCGAAAACTTCACAACACACTCGGTTTTCTAGCTCACCGAAAACCTTACACCACTCACAATGTAACAAATATAAATTTGTTCTCTACAATAGATAAGAACTCAATTAAGCACAACTCAATGTTACAATCTCTCACAACCCTATTATACAATGTATACAAATACAATAAGCTCAAGTGGGTGTGTGTAACAATGAGTAAAATCAAATCTAAACTCAATATAAAACTAGCTTTAATAGAAATGATAATCAACAAATAATTATAAATAAAAGCTAGAGTTGAGTTTAGGAAAACTTCTCTAGATGACAAGAGAGAGAGATGGATTGAATGCCCAAAATACAAATGATAATCTCCTCAAGCTCTTGTAAAACTTTCTTCATAAACCAAACCCTTAAACAAGCTTAAAACAAGCTTAAAACAAGCTTAAACTCTTTTTAAAACTCTTTAAAACATTCTCTTGTTATTTTGGATAGAAAGAGGTTTGAGGGTTTATATAGGAAGAGAAAACCAACAGCAAAAATTCCAAACAAATGACAAAAAAGCCCCAGCCAACGGTAACAAGAAATAGCCGTTGGAACAGAACTGACAGAGCGGCGGGCGGCCCCCAATCTGAGAAAACGAGCAGAGACTTATTCGGTCGACTGGTGCGGTCGACCGATGGAAATTTCGAGCTCTCGGTCGACCGCGGCGGTCGACCGACAAACTCTCTGCTGCCCACTGATGAAAGAACACAGGTACGGTCGACCAGTGCGGTCGACCGAGGACTGATACATGAAAATAAATGTCTGAAAACAGTTTTTCTGATTTTAAAACACTATTTAAAAATATCAAATAAATTCCAAAAAATATAAAACTTTGGGGAATGATTGTAGACATGATAATAAACATGCTACAATGATTGGTATCCAAAAAGGACTTCACAAATGAAAAATATCATCATTTTGCAAAATAGTCCAAAACACGAAAATGTAAACATATGAATTTTGACATTTTGGCTAAACCATGTTAAACATGTATAAACTGATATTGAAGTCTATAAACTAAGAATACAATATTTTCACAAAATTGCATATTCTATGCAATGTTTTGAAAAACACAATGGTAAATATGAAACATGTGATTTCATATTTATAAACATGAAAACTCAAAAACACATGTATGTATATATATAACTATATATATATGCATAGAAATCAAAACTTATGTATATATATATAACTATATATATATACGAAGAAACCAATAAATGTGTGTGTGTATATGATTTTGAGCTTAGAGTATCTAACACACATAATATAAAATCTAAACTAGATTACCCAAGCTTGATCTTGATCTTCATTGTAGCTCAACTTGGTACACATGCGGATGAAGCTTGAACTTGATCTTTAACTTTGAATTGTGTAGGCTTCACTCCATAATTCCGCCAACCTCCATTGGATATCATCGTTGAAGCTCTATTCCATCTATCCTCCAACTACGTTGTTTGTCTATAATAAATAAGAAAACACAAATACTAGACAAACAACATTAGTGGTAAATTGTTTGTTAAACATCATCAAAACAAGAAGGCCAACAATCTCACCCTTTTTGATGATGACAAACAATTTACAAAAAGAGATATATGCATGAAGGAAATGAATGTATAATTTATAATTCACATGTATATAAACAAGAAAGAATATACTCACAATATTTCTCCCCCTTTGACAACATCATAAAGGGGACAAAAGAATTAAGAGAGCGAAAGCTCCCCCTATCAATAAGCATAGGTGAGTATCAAACATGTATAGGGATTGTTCCCCCTTTCAAAAAGCAATATAGAATATAAGCAATAAAAGATCATGGCAAACATGTGAGCAAGCATAAAAAATATGCTAAAGATCACTCACATTCAAGAGATAATGAGAACATATATAAATATATCAAGATGAACATATTGTCTCATATCAAAAAACATAAAAACCATGTATAAAAAAGATTTATAAAATCACAAGAAGGAAGACATGAGAATCATGTAAAAAGTTTTCAAATGAAAACAAATCAACCAATGAAATCATAAATCGCAAGTAAATCATATAAGAACATAAAAGCAAATCATCATTGATTTTCAAAATTCAAGAGAGGTAATTATATCTAGCTTTTGAGCTAGTATCAACCCATATAAATATTTTAGCATCCGGTAAACAAGATTAGGGAATAAACACCCAATAAATCCGAAGGGTTATGTGAACACAAACCTCTTATCAAAATCAAAACAAATAATCATGAAAACAAAAGATTTGATCAATTAAAAATTTGTTTTCATAATCAAAAGATTTTAAGATATAATTTTAAAAACCAAGAAAAGAAAAAAGAAAAACACTAAAGTACTTGGTTTTAAAAATCAAATTTATTTTGGTTCCCAAGAATTCTTGGTACCAAGAGATTTAGGGACATGACCCCTATCTTTTAATCTCAAAGCCCTAAGGTTATGAACCCTCTTGGGCATATGTGGTGCACTAACACGGTCAAAGCAATAATCATTCAAATGACCATTCCGATTACAATTTGTGCAATGAAAGAAATCTATTTGCTTATGTTGACCAAACGGTTGTGCACGGGACTCATTTGCAAAAATAGATTGTTCTTTAAAATTATTTTGCAAATGTGAAACTCTCTTCAAATCAAAACAAAACTTGGTCAAATGACCAAATCTACCACAATAATCACACTTAAACTTTTGTGGTGAAGTCTTTTTCAAATCATAGTAAAATTTTGCCAAATGGCCAAAACGTCCACAAAGATCACATTTGAACACATTAGCATGTTTATGATGTGCATGATAAGCATATGCATGTGTATGTGATGAAGAAGCTACATGAGATGCACAATGAGCATTAACATTGTTATGTTTGTGTGCATCATAGCAAAATCTAACAAGATGGCCTTTACGATCGCAAATTGTGCATTTGTAGACTTTGCTATATATGTGTGCATAGTGAGTGGATGATGACTTAGACTTGGCACACATATCCATATGCCTCTTATGGTTGTCAATGCATATTTTCAAAGTTGAATCTAAAGATGAAATGCGATTATTCATAAGATTCAAATCTTCATTTTTAGGAACATATGCATTTTTATTAGAAGTAGAACATAAATATTCATTTATAAAAGAAGTTGTATCATTCTTTATGTTCTTTACTTCTAAAATGGCATCAATCTTAGCATGAGATAGGCTAGCAATAGATAAGATCAAATTTTTATTTTCCAAATTTAATAAGTCATTGCTTTCTTTAAGCATAGTATTTTCATTTTCAATGACATCAAATTTAGACACTAGCTTCTCATGATCGGATTTTAAATTATCATGCTTGCATTGTAAATCAACAAAATCTTTATGCAATTTGTTAAAGGCATGCAATAATTTTTCACTAGCACAAGCAAGTTCATCACTAGATAAATCATTATCGGGTTTGAACTTGCAAACCTCACTAGGGCTATCGCCTAGTGGCCGTGTGCATGATGCTCCGTATGAACTTGAAGTCCGTGTGCATGATGCTCCGTATGAACTTGAAGTCGGATCCTCCAAAGCTTGTTGGATCGCCTCCAAGTCACATTGATGTGCTTCTATAAATTTTCAAAGTTTGTAAGCACTATCAAAATGAACAAACTTGTTAGACATAGATAAATTAAAAGCATTTAGAAAATATTCTAACAAAATATTGTTCATTGTAAACATACGATGATCATTCTTATTCCACTTGGATTTCTCCAAAGTGGGCACAATATAAGCATCATTTATAATTTCCCATAAATCAAAGTGTTTAGATTGAACAAAAAGTTTAAATCTAACACACCATTGGGCATAGGGGAAATTATCTAATCTAGGAGCAATATTGATGGCATAACCTAAACCATGCATATCCATAATATAAAAGGCAAGCAAGATACAAATAAAGCTCAAAATTAGATTAGCACAATAAGCTAACTTAGATCTTTAACTCAAGGCGATTAGGATATTTGCAAACTAGGAGTTCATGTTGTTAGACCCTAGAGGGGGGGTGATTAGGGTCTTATGCTAATCTAATCCGATTTTATGGCAATTAAAACTAATTAACAAATTATCCTAGCAAGTATGAAATACAACAATATATATGAGCTAGGATAAGCAATATGAACAACAAAATATATCCTAACAAAGAGATATAGGCAATGTATGAGCAAGGATATATAAACTAACACAATGGTAAGCAATATGAAACAAGATAGAGGATGATATGAATAATGAGGCAATGTCGATATGAGCAATGAGAACAAATATAAATAAACACCAAAGTACACTCAAACACACTCAAATGATCACGAAGTTCGGACCTTCCGTCCTACGTCTCCGTTCCCCACTCCCGGAGAGAAATCCACTATCACAATCGGGTTTTCTACGCTCACCCGAATAACGTTTACACCTCACAGTGTCGGTTTTCAATGCTCACCGATCAACGTCACTCCTCACACTCGGTTTTCTAGTTCACCGAAAACTTCACAACACACTCGGTTTTCTAGCTCACTGAAAACCTTACACCACTCACAATGTAACAAATATAAATTTGTTCTCTACAATAGATGAGAACTCAATTAAGTACAACTCAATATTACAATCTCTCACAACCCTATTATACTATGTATGTAAATACAATAAGCTCAAGTGGGTGTATGTAACAATGAGTAAAATCAAATCTAAACTCAATATAAAACTAGCTTTAATAGAAATGATAATCAACAAATAATTATAAATAAAAGCTAGAGTTGAGTTTAGAAAAACTTCTCTAGATGACAAGAGAGAGAGATGGATTGAATGCCCAAAATACAATTAATAATCTTCTCAAGCTCTTGTAAAACTTTCTTCATAAACCAAATCCTTAAACAAGCTTAAAACAACCTTAAACTCTTTTTAAAACTCTTTAAAACATTCTCTTGTTATTTTGGATAGAAAGAGGTTTGAGGGTTTATATAGGAAGAGAAAACCAATAACAAAACCCCCAAACAAATGACAAAAAAGCCCTAGCCAACGGTAACAAGAAATAGCCGTTGGAACAGAACTGACAGAGCGGCGGTCGACCGAAAAAATTCGCGGTCGACCGCGATCAAGATCCCAAACTGAGAAAACGAGCAGAGACTTCTTCGGTCGACCGGTGCGGTCGACCGTGGGAAGTCTCGAGCTCTCGGTCGACCACGGTGGTCGACCGACAAACTCTCTATAGCCCAATGACGAAAGAACACAGGTGCGGTCGATCGGTGCGGTCGACCGAGGACTGATACATGAAAATGAAGTTCTGAAAACAGTTTTTCTGATTTTGAAACACTATTTAAAAATATCAAATAAATTCTAAAAAATATAAAACTTTGGAGAATGATTGTAGACATGATAATAAACATGCTACAATGACTGGTATCCAAAAAGGACTTCCCAAATAAAAAATATCATCATTTTGCAAAATAGTCCAAAACACGAAAATGTAAACATATGAATTTTTGATATTTTGACTTAAACAACATTTTGAAACCTTATGAAATGATTGTATAGACTTGATAAAAGATATAATATAAACATGAAAACTAAAAAACACATGTATGTATATATATAACTATATATATGCATAGAAACCAAAACTTATGTATATATATATATATACGAAGAAACCAATAAATGTGTGTGTATATGATATTGAGCTTAGAGTATCTAACATACATAATATAAAATCTAAACTAGATTACCCAAGCTTGATCTTGATCTTCATTGTAGCTCAACTTGGTACACATGCGGATGAAGCTTGAACTTGATCTTTAACTTTGAATTGTGTAGGCTTCACTCCATAATTCTGCCAACCTCCATTAGATATCATCGTTGAAGCTCTATTCCATCCATCCTCTAACTACGTTGTTTGTCTATAATAAATAAGAAAACACAAATACTAGACAAACAACATTAGTGATAAATTGTTTGTTAAACATCATCAAAACAAGAAGGCCAACAGAAAGCTCCAAAAAAGCTTTAAGAAAGCTCCAAGAATCCTCTCCAAGAAGCCTCTCTCCTTCTCTTTCATCTCTCTTTTGATCCCCCTTTTCTCCTTTTTTTCCCCAGCCTCTGGCTTGCTGGAGATCCAACCCTATTTATAGGGTTATCATGGAGTAAGGTACCCCATAACAAGCCCTTAACTGTGTCCATACCTTGATAGGATAGTTTTGAAAAGTGTTCCAGTGTCAAAAACACAAGGGTCGCTTTCTGGAGAGAAAAACGTGGGTGAACTCTACGTCTGACGACCTTCTGTAGGCTGTCTAAAAATCACAATAGATAGTTGATCCCCCATCAAACACCGATGATGAAAGATTACAATCTGACGACTTCTAGAAGGCTACAATTTGAGGACTTCCACGTAGAAGGCTACAATCTGACGACCTTCACGACAACTGATGAAAGCTCTAATTCAACAGCATTCACAATCAACATCGGGAGTTACAATCTAACGACTCTCATATTTTCAAAGAGCCAAGACGAAGGTTAAAAGGTGACGATCTTTGCAACGCTCTAGCAAAAGAGACTACAAATTGACGGCCTCTTCATATTAAAACGCAAATATCTCTCAAACCGTAAGGAATTTGGCAAAACGGAGGAAGCGAACCAAAGCCTTTGGCTTGGTTCGGATGGATCCGCCTCGTCGAGATAGCCGATTTTCATATATAATTTGTCTAATTCCGACTTACGGTTTGAAAGTTATGACATGTTCTTCGTAGCAGATTATGTTCTGAAGTCCGTCTGCAAGACCAGACTTATTTTTATATATAATTCGTCCAATTCCGACGTACGGTTTGAAAGTTATGACCTGTTCTTCGTAGCAAGTTATGTTCTGAAGTCCGTCTGCAAGACTGGACTTCGTCAGAACATTGGACTTAGCTTGAAGCTCGCCAAGCCCGCCTAAGGTTCGCCTCTGCATTACAGAGTCAAAACGCACAGGTGGAACCAGCGTTATAACCACAAAACGCAGAGGTCGTGGCTGCGTTCCAAACTCAAAACGCAGAGGTTGTGGACTTAAAATGCAGAGTTTAACTCTGCGTCCAAAAACAAAAACGCACAGCCTAACTCTACGTCCCAGATCTAGAGACGCACAGTTAATGTAGAGTTCAACTCTGCGTCCCAAGTCCAGAGACGCACAGTTAATGCAAAACCTAACTCTGCGTCCAACAACAAAAACGCACAGTTCATCTATGCACAGTGCGACCTGTGCATTTTCAGCCTAAAACATCCCAACTCTGCATCTCAGAGTTCATCACGCTGCGTGGCCTGTGCGTTCAGCCACCAAAATAGGCCCAACTCTGCGTTTTTAGTCTAAAAACGCAGAGTTCAGGCCCTGAACGCTATTTTTCAGCGTTTGACTCGTTCAAAGCACGCAATGAACAGTTCCAGGAACTGTTTTTCCCCCACGATTTGAGGGATTTTCTCCCCACTTAAGAGCGGATTAAGGGGGTAGTTACCACCCTTAATCCCCTATAAATACCAGAAACTCAATTGAGTTGGGGGATCGAATTTTTTCTCATCAACAAAGGGAGATTCGGTCAAAAGGCTGGCATATTTTGGATCTGGGATTTGGCAGCAACAGAGAGCTTTGGAGATCAACGACTTGAAGGAGCTCTTGAATCATTTTGGAAGGCTTTTAATTGAAGCCTTTGAAATTATTCGGCCTTGGCTTATAACCGACTTTCGGTTCAAATCAACTCTTTTTCAAGAGTTCAAACTCGTCCAGAGTTATCAACTCAATCAGAGTTCAAAACTTGCTCTGCAAGTTCTTCTAAAACTCGTTCAGAGTTATCAACTCGTTAAGAGTTATTTTCAAACTTATTTTGCAAGTTCTCCACAGCGTTAAATCGTGAGGAGAAGACCACATTCCAGTGAATCAAGATGTTCGGATCGTCAACGGAGAGCAAACTCGACGCGAGCATTCGAGGGAGGCACTCATCGCACGTGAAGACCCAGAATTAAACAAAGGGAGAATCAAATTCATTCTCCTCATCTTTTGTAATCGGAATCAAATTGTAATTTATTTGAAAGGAATTACAAGTTCAAATTTTTCTTGTCATTGTCTTTTTTACTGCAATTTTTCCAACAAACAAAAGATGGCGACTCCGCTGGCGGACTAGGCTTCTCTAACGAAGAGTGGTGCGCAATCCGACGTTCATCTCCTATGGAACGACCGTTTGTGGAACTCTG
This sequence comes from Asparagus officinalis, assembly GCF_001876935.1. NCBI lineage: Eukaryota > Viridiplantae > Streptophyta > Magnoliopsida > Asparagales > Asparagaceae > Asparagus > Asparagus officinalis. The sequence continues at coordinate 58,670,646 of NC_033800.1, read as the reverse complement.
GATTATCGAGTTGATCAGCGCAAGTACGAGGAGGCCATCTCCTCCGGATCCATGCCCAAGGCTATGCGCAAGATCACAATGTTTCCGAGGAGACTAAGCTCCGTTGTGGCAAACTCATCTTAAAGTTACTATCCCCATGGGGGTGCACTCTTCTACAGTCCTCTTGTTAAAGGAAGACTCATTACGGCTACAACGCAAAAAGCCGATCCTCCATTCAGGCGAATCCGGCTTTGTGGCTCACATGTGAGCTGTGCTAGCCAAGCTAAAGCAAACCCTAGGTGATGCGTTTCGCAGATAGAACACGCTTTCAGAGGCGAGTTCTAAGCATCAAAAATCACAGCCTCAAACTGCGTTGATTTGCAGAGACTTCATGGAGGTGCCGTTTTCAGAACAACGCACTCTCAGGATGCGTTATTAATATTTTTAAAAGCAGACTCAATACTGCGTTTGATCTGGCTGACGTAACTTCAAGGAGTGCGTCCCAGAACCAAAACGCAACTCTCCAGGAGCTGCGTTTCACAAACTGACGCCCAACTCTCAGGGTACGTTCACAACTGAACGAATCTCAGGAGTGGTTTCAGAATCCGAACGCAGATCGTAGGACTGCGTTTCCTAGCAAAATGCAGACTTTGGTCTTGCCGTTAAACGAAGCTAACACGACCCTGCGTGTTTCCTCCTTTGGAACACGATGTGGATCATTCGTGTTCAAAATTGAATCAACATGGATTTTAAATTCATGTTGCCAAGAACCAAGTTCGATCCTATTAACGGCAGGGGATTCCATCTTTACCTCACGGCTACTGTGCAGAGGTTCATTCCAATCTACTGACTGGGCGGGATTACTGTCGATGTTAAACGACCGACAAAATGTCGTTTTTGCTCAATAATCGACGACATCTCACGAGGAAGAGACTTTAGAAGGATGAATACCTTAGAGTCACTATCCTAAATGGTTGGGAGAGGGAGATCATCACCTTGTTCTGGAAACGTCAGGGAAGATCATTCTCCAAGCGTCAGAGCTGAAATCGCTACGAAGTTTGAAGGAGTCTAGCAACGCACTCGGACGCAATCAGGAGCCATTCCCGCCTGTTACTATCGGAGTTTAGCAGAGGAATAATTTCCGATGGGAAACTCAGCTGATTGCGGGAAACAGTCCGAATATCAAGCTCTTTCGATGGGATGAGAGCTTCGCGACCATGGCAGAACATTCTGGAGATCTTTCAAGAGGTTGATGATGCAGGAGGCCTCAATGAATCATGGCCAATGTTGACTAATCGTACGATGAAGCAGCCAAATCTCAGAGACAGATTCGGCCGCTTAGGCAAGAATTTCACGGGAAGAAAATTGTCTTCAATCCCGACCCCCACAAGCCAAAGGGAAGGGGAAAAGTGGTTGATTTGATGCGGCTTCTGACCAAGGAAGCCCACACCTGATCTTCTCTGTATGAGGAGAGGGAGCGGAGACCGAGCAGAATTCTTCTGTCGCCAAAATGGGAGATTGAGAAGCCCGCCTCAAAAGCCAATTGTACCAGAATGTGAGACTCCAAGATGAGGAGTTATCAGGCCTATCACTGCCGAATGGATGCAGGCCCCTTATCTCCAAAGTTCGAAGTCCCGACGTGCTACAAACTTGTTGACCGGCACGGGTATAACCGAACCACATATTAGTATATTTTTCAGTCACAAGAACTGGAAAGTAATATCAAACGCATGATACTAGCTCGATTGTTATGGCACCCTCAAAGGGAAATTTGACCTTTGAATGTTCAGGAACTGCACGGGGTGATACAAAAAGTGGGCGGATCTAGAGAGACTCTTCATGTCAAGATTCTTTGAAGAGGATACAAAAGTCTCCATCCATACCCTTCTCTCTACTAAGTAGATGAAGAGGGAATCAGTCAAAGCCTTCGTCAAAAGATTTTAAAATATGGCTTTGCGTTGTCCGACAGGTATGACACAGTCTACCCTAGTACAAACCTGTCGACACAACTTGCAAACCGACCTCCTAGCTCGAATAGGAGTTGTAGAATGCCGTTCCTGGAGACAACTAATCTCTCAAGGCGAGCAGGCTCAAAAAATCATTGCCAGGATCAAAGCTGAAGAACCAAGTAGGCAGGATCAGCCCGAGCAATCAGACCAAGCCCAATCTTCTCCTGAGCAACTGGACCAGGCTTACTCTTCCCAGTCAGAAGGGAAAGATACTATGGCCACTGAAGTCAATCCTCTTCAGTAGGATGGCGGGTCCAACAACTATCACGTTAACAGTTACCTCTGATAGTCAAACTCATCAGATAATGGCCTACCTAGTGATGTGACTCTATTCCGACTTCATGGATAGTGCCTCACTAGGTGATGTGCCTTGTCTACCTCTTTTTATTCCACTGCTAAGTCTTAATCAAGACTGGGGGTGGTTACTTGGAATCCACTGGATTAAGAGTAGCGAATGTTTCACATCGTCGAGTTAACATTACAATTCTGATGATCATAATCCCCACAGAGTATGCATTCAGTTAGCATCACTCCTAATTTGTCACGTTAATAATACACCTCTGACAAATTCACTTATCAATCCTCGTCAATAGGATGATAAGTCCCCAAAGTTGCTCAAATCGCAACACAAATTCTTGTCACGTTAACAATACACCTCTGACAAATTCGCTTATCAATCCTCGTCAATAGGATGATAAGTCCCCAAAAGTTACTCAAATCGCAACACAAATTCTTATCACGTTAACAATACACCTCTGACAAAACCCACTTATCAATCCTCGTCAATAGGATGATAAGTCCCCAAAGTTGCTCTAATCGCAACACAAATTCTTGTCACGTTAACAATACACCTCTGACAAAACCCACTTATCAATCTTCGTCAATAGGATGATAATTCCCCAAAGTTGCTCCAATCGCAACACAAATCCTGTCACGTTAACACTACACCTCTGACAAAATCAACTTATCGACTCTCATCAATAGAGCGATAAGTCCTCAAAATTGCCCGAGCACAAATTCTTCTTGTTACGTTAATATCACACCTCTGACAAAATCCACTTATCGACTCTCTTTAATAGAGCGATAGGTCCACAAACCCGTCAAGTTAACACCACACCTCTGACGACCAAATCAACTTATCGACTCTCTTCAATAGAGCAATAGGTCCATAAAATACACACCTCTGGCGCTTCCAACTTTCTTTTGGTGTTTCAAGCCACACAGGAAGAAACGACACCAAAAATCCGTGCCTTCATGCATGGGGGACTTTATCTCGATCCCTAATTAGAGATAAGTCTACGCCTAACACGCGTTGCCGGTTAATCTTTCGTCGTAAAAAAGACACCAGGATTCATGCCTGGGGGAATCTATCTTGATCCCTAATTAGAGATAAGTCTGCATCTAACACATGCTGCCGGGTAGCATATTCCCGTAATAATAGCAAAGCCTACGTATTCAATATCGTAGCAAGTCGTTATTAATAACGCCAAAATCCATGCCTTACACGCATGGGGAATTTTATCCTGAATCCTAAGTAGGGATAAGCCAATGTCTAACACACGTTGCCGGTTAGTCTTTTACCGTGAAAAGGACATCAAAATCCATGCCTCACACGCATGGGGGACTTTATCTTGATCCCTAATTAGAGATAAGCCTATGCCTAACACGCGTTGCCGGTTAGTCTTTTCCCGTCAAAATAACAAAGTCTATGTATTCAAAATCATAGCATCAAGACTAAGAGAATTCATTCTCTTAGCACAACGTTACCTGTGGAACGGACTTAGACAATTCACATGCTAGCCCGACTCAAACGGTAGTCGGTAAAGGCTTATCAAATCCGTTGATGGCTGAGGGTTTGCCAAAAATCCTACGCACATTTGCAGGCCCATCAGCTTAATAGATGTGAGTCGAGACTTAAAACAGATGCGCCAAAGACAAGTCTCAAAGACTTAGTCAAAAATGCACCCGCGATGCAAAAAACCGAACGCCGAGGTCACACCCGCATTCCAAATTCAACATGCAAGGGTGAAACCCGCATCTCAAGTTCAAAATTCAGGGTCCACTCCCACATTCCAGAAGCAGGATTATAGCGCATACCTTCACACAGGTCCTGCATGGAAAATTCCTTCAACCAAGCTGCCTTCGAAGCGAGTGCAGAGAACAACTCCTTTGTGACAAGGAATCAACAGCTCCAAGATCAGAGTTGAGATCCAAAGTATTCCGAAAATTCGTCCCAGTCAACCGCGAACTTTCGAAAACTTTGGAGGGGGTTCTGTAGGCTGTCTAAAAATCATAATAGATAGTTGATCCCCCATCAAACACCGATGATGAAAGATTACAATCTGACGACTTCTAGAAGGCTACAATTTGAGGACTTCCACGTAGAAGGCTACAATCTGACGACCTTCACGACAACTGATGAAAGCTCTAATTCAACAGCATTCACAATCAACATCGAGAGTTACAATCTGACGACTCTCATATTTTCAAATAGCCAAGATGAAGGTTACAAGGTGATGATCTTTACAACGCTCTAGCAAAAGAGACTACAAATTGACGGCCTCTTCATATTAAAACACATATATCTCTCAAACCGTAAGGAATTTGGCAAAACGGAGGAAGCGAACCAAAGCCTTTGGCTTGGTTCGGATGGATCCACCTCGTCGAGATAGCCGATTTTCATATATAATTCGTCCAATTCCGACTTACGGTTTGAAAGTTATGACCTGTTCTTCGCAGCAAGTTATGTTCTGAAGTCCGTATGCAAGACCAGACTTCGTCAGAACATTGGATTTAGCTTGAAGCTCGCCAAGCTCGCCTAAGGTTCGCATCTAGTCAAAACGCACAGGTGGAACCAGCGTTATAACCACAAAACGCAGAGGTCGTGGCTGCGTTCCAAACTAAAAACGCAGAGGTTGTGGACTTAAAACGCAGAGTTTAACTCTGCGTCCAAAAACAAAAACGCACAGCCTAACTCTGCGTCCCAGATCCAGAGACGCACAGTTAATGTAGAGTTCAACTCTGTGTCCCAAGTCCAGAGACGTACAGTTAATGCAAAACCTAACTCTGCGTCCAACAACAAAAACGCACAGTTCATCTATGCACAGTGCGACCTGTACGTTTTCAGCCTAAAACATCCCAACTCTGCGTCTCAGAGTTCATCACGTTGCGCGGCCTGTGCGTTCAGCCACCAAAATAGGCCCAACTCTGCGTTTTTAGTCTAAAAACGCAGAGTTCGGGCCCTGAACGCTATTTTTCAGCGTTTGACTCGTTCAAAGCACGCAATGAACAGTTCCAGGAACTGTTTTTCCCCCACAATTTGAGGGATTTTCGCCCCACTTAAGAGCGGATTAAGGGGGTAGTTACCACCCTTAATCCCCTATAAATACCAGAAACTCAATTGAGTTGGGGGATCGAATTTTTTCTCATCAACAAAGGGAGATTCGGTCAAAAGGCTGGCATATTTTGGATCTGGGACTTGGCAGCACCAGAGGAGATCCTTAGAGCATTTTCTGGAGCTCGGGAGATCTGCAACAAGAGCTTATTCATCCTTGGCTTATAACCGACTTTCGGTTCAAATCAACTCTTTTTCAAGAGTTCAAACTCATCCAAAGTTATCAACTCGATCAGAGTTCAAAACTTGCTCTGCAAGTTCTTCTAAAACTCGTTCAGAGTTATCAACTCGTTAAGAGTTATTTTCAAACTTGCTTTGCAAGTTCTCCACAGCGTTAAATCGTGAGGAGAAGACCATGTTCCAGTGAATCAAGACGTTCGGATCGTCAACGGAGAGCAAACTCGACGCGAGCATTCGAGGGAGGCACTCCATCGCCACCGTGAAGAACCCAGAATTAAACAAAGGGGAGAATCAAATTCATTCTCCTCTCTTTTGTAATCGGAATCCAAATTGTAATTGATTTTGAGAGGAATACAAGTCAAATTTTTCTTTCATTGTGTTTTTACTGCAAATTTCCAACAAACACCTTCACGTCTGGCGACCTCCGTGTCTGAGCTTGGAAAGAACTCCGTGTCTGGTGACCTCTGCGTCTGGAGACTTCCGCATCTGAGCATGGGACGAACTCCGTGTTTGGTGACCTCTGCGTCTGACGACCTCCGCATCTAGCGACCTCCACGTCTGGCGACCTCCGCGTTTGAATTCGTAGAGATCGTCAATTGTAATATCTTTCCTTTGACTTTTGTGCAGATTGTGATTTTGTAATCTTTACACTTGGCCTTTGTGGAATGTGAGAGTCATCAATTTGTAACTCTAACACGTTGTTGTGAAAGTCTTTACATTATAGCTTTCATTGACTGTTTGCGGAGGTCGTCAGATTGTAACTTCCGCTTGTTGATATGAAGGATGTCAGATTGTATCTTTCATTATCTGTTGAGTCTATGGAGATCAGCTATCTGTAGTTATTTTTAGACAGCCTACAGAACCCCCTCCAAAGTTTTTGAAAGTTCACGGTTCACTGGAATGAATTTTCAGAATACTTTGGATCCCTAAATGATTTTCATGATTCTGCATACAATAGGATTTTTGACAAACCCTCAACCAACAACGGATTTGATAAGCCTTTACCAACTACCGTTTGAGTCGGGCTAGTATGTGGATTGTCTAAGTCCGTTTCACATGTAACATTATGCTAAAAGAATAAACTCTCTTAGGCTCAATGCTATGATACTGAATACATAGACTTTGCTGCTGTTTCTTCCTGTGTTATGTTTTTATTTGAAACACTGAAAGAAAGTGGAAGTACCAGAGGTATAGTATTAACTTGGTATGAATTTTTACTTAGAGTGAAGTTCAGAAATTTTCTTCATTATCACTAGGATAACTCCAGAAAATCTTCAATCCGCTGGGGATTCTACAATGAAGACTTGCTATTTCTTTTTGAAATAGACCTAACAAGTTCATTGGGGGTTTGACTGTTGGAGGTGTGATGTTAACCTAACAGTATTTTATGGGCCTATCGCTCTATTAAAGAGAGTCGATAAACTGGTTTGGTCGTCAGAGGTGTGATGTTAACTTGATGGGTTTGTACTTGTGATTTGAACAAGATTTTGAAGACTTAGCGTCTTGTTGGGGAAGATTGCGATTTGAGCAATTTTGAGGACCTACCATCCTATTAGAGAGGATTGATAAGTTGACTGTCAGAGGTGTAGTGTTAACATGATAGGAATTTTGTTATGATTTGAACAACTTTGTCGACCATCATCCTATTGGAAAGGATCGATAATTTGACTATCAGAGGTGTAGTGTTAACATGATAGGAATTTTTTTGTGATTTGAACAACTTTGTGGACCTATCATCCTATTGGAGAGGATTGATAAGTTGACTGTCAGAGGTGTAGTGTTAACATGACAGGAATTTTGCTGAGATTTGAACAATTTTGTGGACCTATCATCCTATTGGAGAGGATTGATAAGTTTACTGTCAGAGGTGTAGTGTTAACATGATAGGAATTTTGTTGCCAGAGAAGATTGTCATATTAAATATGAAATAGGCTGAAGTTATACTCCATGGGGATGATGATCATCAGAAGTGTAATATTAACTTGACAACGTGAAGGATTTTGTTGCTTTTAATCCAGTGGATTCAAGCAACCAACCCCCAGTCTAAGTGAGTTCAGTTTATCTTTTTAGACTCAGCTAGGGGGAAGAAAAAAAGGGGGTCCCATGATTCTCTACGGGTAATATTTCTTGAGAATTTTCCCATTGATTAGCATCATGAGCCTATCACCTTTTTGATTGATGAGACGGTAGGCTCCATTCGAGTAGACTGACTCTACCACATGAGCCTATCACCTTTTTGATTGATGAGACGGTAGGCTCCATTCGAGTAGACTGACTCTACCACGAAGGGTCCTTCCCATTTCTTTTTGATTGATGAGACGGTAGGCTCCATTCGAGTAGACTGACTCTACCACGAAGGGTCCTTCCCATTTGGGATTGAACTCCCCTTTCGTCTTGTGCGTCATGACCATAGGTCGTCTGACTGCTAAGACGAGATCGCCTCTCTTAAAGATCCTTTCTTTGACCTTTTTGTTGTAAGCTTTAGAGATTCGGGCTTGGTATAACTCGATCTGTTGTTGAGAATGAAGTCGCTTATCATCCAACGCTTCTAGTTCTTGAAGGCGTAGTCGATGATGGTCCTCATCTGTCATCCCGGTCGCAAGGGCAACTCTCAGGGATGGGATCTGAATTTCTAATGGTAGCACAGCCTAGCAGCCATACACCAAAGAGAAGGGAGTAGCTTTTGTTGGGGTCCTCACCATTGTACGATAAGCCTATAGACATTCGCCGAGTCGTTCGTCCCAGTCGCGTCGGCTTTTGGAGATGAACTTCTTGAGAATCTTTACGATTGTCTTGTTAAAAGCTTCTACAAGGCCATTAGCTGGCGGATAATATGCTGTTGATGTAACGCTTTGGATTCTAAACTTTTTTGTAGAATCTCTGAGAACTGTAGCTGACAAATTGGGCTCTATCATCATGAACTATTCGCCTGGGTACGCCAAAGCGGTAGACGACATGGTGTTTGATAAACTTGACCACGTCCAAAGCCTTGACTTCTTTCAAAGGAACTACTTTTGCCCATTTGAAAAAGTAATCGGTTACTGCTAAGATAAACCGATGTCCTTTGGATGTTGGAGGGAAAATGGGTCCAACAATATCCATTCCCTACATCTCGAATGGCCAAGATGGAGATGTCGGATGCATATTCCCTGGTGCTTGATGAATGAAATCACCGTGGACCTAGCACGCATGGCATCTTTTAGCATAATTGACGGCGTCAACGATCATTTTAGGCCAGTAATAGCTGAGCCTACGGAGTCGATCCCCTAGTTTAGCTCCGGGTTGATGAGCTCCACACATTCCGTCATGAGCTTCCTTGAGAGCTTCTTGTGCCTCTTTTCTAGAAAGGTAGCGAAGCAAAACTTCATCATGCGATTTTCGATACAAAGTTCAAGATATTGTATCATAATAGAATCGAAGGGCCTTCCGTTTGACAACAGCTGCTTCTTTAGAATCATCGGGTAGTATGCCGTATAAGACATAATCGATGAATGGGAATGACCAATCTCTTTGTTCAAGACTTGTGGAAGCTTCACAAACGATCTCTGTTGTTGCCTCTTCTAAGCGATTTCCTACAGGGAACTTGGGGTGATACAAATCACGGCCTGCCACGGGTATCTTTGTTTCTGCCTTTGGTGGCAATACCAGTGAAGTTGCTAGAGAAGCTAAGGCATCTGCATAGGCATTACGGGCCCGTGGAACGTGTCTGATAAAGAAGCCCTCAAAATTTTGAGCTAACTTTAGTGCCGCAAAGTGGTATGGGACCAAATCCTCATTACACACTTCGTATTCTCCTCAGACTTGATTTACGATGAGTTGAGAATCACCGTAGGCTTCAAGGTATTGGATGTTGAGCTCCTCGGCCAGCTGTATTCCTAGTAGCAAAGCATTGTACTCCACTACATTGTTAGTGCATGGCTTGATTAAGGAAAATCCTCTTGGGATCACCTGACCAGTTGGAGATACAAACACAACCCCCACACCGACTGTGATTCCTCCATCAGGACTTGCTCTAGATGTGCTGTCGAAGAACAATTTCCATACTTGCATAACTCCTTGAGTTACATAAGCCTCTGCTACTTCGTCTGGTAAGTCTTCATATAATCTGGAAGAATCAGACACCGGATGGTTAGCTAAGAAATTTGCCAGGGCTTGGCCTTTAACAGCCTTCTGAGGCATGAACCGTATTGAATACTATGACAAAAGTATTACCCATTTTGCAAGGCGGCAATTTAGCAAAGAAGGTTTCATCATGAGAACTCTCAAAGGGTTCACTTTGGAGATAATATGAATAGTTTATCCAACTAAGTAATGCCGCATTTTCTGAATGGTGAAAACTAAGGCAAGGCATTCTTTTTCCACCGGATTGTACCGGTGTTCAGCTCCAATCATGGTTCTACTGAGATAGTAGATTGCCTGCTCATGGCCCTCATCATTATTATGAGCTAATAAAGTTCCAAGAGAATGTTCCATGGCCCTCACATATAACAGGAATGGTTTTCCTGTCACCGAGGCCACTAGAATGGGCGGCTGAGTAAGATATTGCTTGATCTCCTTAAATGCCTTTTGACGGTCTCCATCCCAAACAAAGGAGACCCCTTTCTTCATTAACTGAAGGGCTGGCAACGTCCTAAGAGGTTTGATATGAATCTCCGGATGTAAGTCAATCTGCCCTGTAGGCCTCTGAGTTCCTTGATATTCTTCGAAGACTGCATTTTTTGGATAGCCTGAACCTTTTCTGGATCAAGGGAAATACTTTTAGAGGTGACTATGAACCTAAGGAATTTACCGCTGGATACCCCTAGGAAAGATTTGGTGGGGTTCATCTTCAGTTGATGTACTCGCATGATGTCAAACATCTTCCTCAAGTCTGAGAGATGGTCGCCTTTCTTTTGGCTCTTCACTGCGATGTCGTCTACGTAGCACTCTACCTTTTTGCGAAGATGTTCATGGAAGATCGTGCCTATGGCACGCTGATAGGTTGCACCAGCATTCTTCAGTCCAAACGGCATTACTGTATAACAGTACACTCCCAGTGGTATTCTGAAAGCTGTGTGTTTTTCATCTTCAGGGTGCATTTTGATCTGATTATATCCTGAGAATCTGTCCATGAAAGACATTCTCTCATATCCATAAGTATTATCAATCATGACGTCCGTGATGGGAAGGGAAAACTCATCCTTCGGACATGCGACATTTAATTCATGGAAGTCGATGCAAATCCTGACTTTCCCATTTTTCTTAGTTACGGGGACAATGTTAGTGACCCAGTCAGGGTGTTGTTCCTCTCTGGCGAAGCCTAAATCGATAAGCTTTTTAACTTCCGATTCAATTAGTTCCATGATCTCTGGACGGAACCGACGTTGTTGTTGTTTAACGGGTTTCGCATCCGGATTAATGTTGAGATGATGCATGACTACTTCCCACAGACATTCTTCCTCAGGTTCAAGCTCGGGCTCGTCGTCTCTTCGTTACCGCTATCAGAATCTTCTTTGGCTGCTCCGGTTCTTGGGAGTCTAGGTAGAAAACAAAATCAGTGTGGTAGTTTTCCACACCCTTTAATGGTTGTCCCTGGGCTATCAGGGTGCTGACTTCTCCCTTATCATCGACATACTTCATCACTTGTTGGAGGGTAGACGGAACAATATGATTTGCATGAATCCATGGTCATCCTAACAATAGATTGTAGGACGTGTCCGCATCTATGATGTAGCAAGTCACTTCTGATCTGAGATCCCCGATTTGACATTTGAGTTTGATCTTGCCCATGGGTCGTGTGCTGTTAGCGTTGAAGTCGAAGATAGTGGTCTGTGTTGAGTTTAGTCGGTGCATAGGAATCCACAAGAACTGCATAACTCTGTATGGCATAATACTTAGGGCGGATCCAGGGTCAACTTGGACACGGTTGATCTCCGAAGACCCGATATACCCTGTGTAGTATAAGGGTTGGTCATGCTTTTGTTTGATTTGCATGTCTTCATGGGTGAACGATATGCAAGGCAGACTCCTTGTAGCTTATAAGCATTATGCGCAATAAGATCCTTTAGTAGCTTCTGGGATGACATGCACTTGAGTAATAAAGCTATATGTATTCGTTAAAGCTTCAATCAGAGCCCTTCTCATGGACTTAGACAGTTTCAAAAGCTCATAAAGAGTGATTCTGGCAGCGATATTAGCCAGTTGCGCCATAACATTGAAGCGGAAGGGAGCGCTTGACCCTCCTGCCTCTGGTTGGAGGAGGTTCTTGTTATAACGAACTTCTTTCGGCTTCCCTTTATCGGTTGGCTTCTTGGGAATGGAACCACCAGCCTCCTCGGGTGGCTTTTCTGCTTCTTCGGCAGTTTGATCATATCTCTTCAAGTATGTCTTCCCTAACCTGGTGCCTGCTCCTGGGTTTGCTCCTTGCTCAGCCACCAGGGCACTCTTCTCTTCCTCTGAGTCAGTGAGTGGGGCTAGATATGCATCATCCTCATTCAGAGAGGGGCTAATCATATTGAAAGCTTTAGCCTTGTGTCTCTTCTTCTTCCCTGATACTCCGGTCCACTGCTGGTTAAAGAAGATCAGGATGGACCTATATTATCTCTCTTTTCGGAGTGGTAAGGGGTACCAATCCTTTATCCTTTTGACCATGCGGGTTAATGTTTCTCATGTGTAACTCCCCTTTAGGGATAGGAACAACACCATCCGGAGCTGCAACAGGTGGGAAATCTCCGAATTAGACCGATATCATATTAGTAGACACGGTCTTCTGTTCTGGCCTCAATTTAAGCACCTCGGCATCAATCAAAGCTTGTAGGATATCCTTGAAGATATAACATCTCTTTGTTGGATGACCCGGCATTCTATAGTATAGGTAGTAGTTAGGGCCTTCCACCTTTCCTGCTTCTTCAGGTTTCCTGACTTCAGGAAGCTTCACTTGTTATTCTTCTAAAGTAGCTTGAAAAGAGTGATCACATGATCCTCTTTGAAGGAGTACTGTTTGGATGTTCTCGGCTGGCTCGATGCCTTGCCCTGCTTAGCAGGTGGCACTCGAGTGTTATTTTTAGTGGCCAGAATATCTTTTTCCTTGGATCGGGGAGCATTATTTTGGCCACATTGCGCAGGTTGTCTTTGCTTATCTTCCTCTTCAGCTTTAACCCTGGCGACGATTTCCTCAGCTTGTTCGCCTTGAGAGACTAGTTTCTTCCATGAATGGTATTCTGTGACCCCCATCTGAGCTAAGAGACCGGTCTGTAAGTTATGTCGATAGGTTTCCACCAGAGTTGCTTGCATTATACTTGTTGGGCATCGGAGAGCCATGCTTCAAAATCTTTCAACAAAGACTTTTATAGGTTCTCCTTTCCTTTGCTTGGTGGCAAGAAGAGAAGGGACCAAAATTTCTGAGTCGTCTTTGAAGAATCTAGTAAGAAATAATCTCTTCAGGTCTGCCCACTTTTGGATAGATCTCACAGGCAGTTTCATAAAACATTCAAAGGCAATCCCCTTGAGGGTGCCAATGAACAAACGAGTCAACACTGCGTCATTTGCTATCACATTGCCGGTCTGTGACTTGAAGTAATAGATATGACGATTGGGAGATCCCATGCCGTCAAAAGCCTGTAGGGTCGGGACCTTGAACTTTGAGGGATACGGGGCAACATCCCATTTGGCAGGATATGGCCTAACAACCCCTTCCTCTTGGAGTTTGCTTCTATTTGCAATGGCATTGAGACGGTCTTCTAATTCCTCCATCTTAGTAGATTGAGGATTTTGCTCATTTTTAGCTTCCTCCTTCTCTTCAGAGGAAGAACCTGTGTTGTGGATTTCTTGGTCGGAAGCAGTATTATCAATCACCTTTTTCTTCCCCTTTGATGAAGATGACCTTTCCTTTTGGAAAGTCTTATTTCTGGGTGGGGAGTTTGCTCTTTGGTATTGTGTTTTGTCTGCGACCAACTGGGCCATCATGTTTCGAAGTTCATTGATGGTTTCTTATTGTGATCTGAGCATGGCTTGCTGCTCATCAAGTCTCTTTGTGAGATCTTTAGGGCCTCCTGCCATATAAGTGGAACTCTCATATTCTGCAGAGGAGCTAGAGGATTGAGACTCTGCGATAGCTGAATGTTCGTCGTTAGACTTCATCCCTCTATCTAGTCTTTGGTAGTTAACATGGAGTATGACTCCTTTCCGCATCCGAGTACGTCAAAAAATTCCATCAGATCTGTTCAAAGCATCTTTCAAGCCATGGGGTTGATCCTCCTCCGACTCTTCAGAGCTGGGGATTGGTGACCTCCTCACTCCAATCACATTAGAAGTGGCTCCAAGGTACCCATACTCCGAAGCCTTCTTCCTGTGAGAGACATTTGTTAATCGGTCAAACACCGATGGCTTGGTTGCATGTGAGTAGCACCGGCATCCTAAGAGGACCACAGAAATTAATCGTTCACATTAGCATGAATGCGTGACTGGTTGAACCGGTCTTTCTCTCGATAACAACTCTCTCAAATCTGTTACACAGCTTTGAGAAGAGTTACTCATTGAAGGGGAGACTTGGATTGATACCCCCTATTTGTGGCTAGACGAGGCGGGTTCTTGATGAACATGGATCTTGAATCCATGTCGATCTCCTTGAACGCGATGGCTCACATTGCGTTTAATATTAGAAATGCGAGGGTCACGTTTTAACATTAAAATGCAGGGCTCGCATTAAGGAGACGAAACTCAAAGCTGATGTTCACGCTCAACGCGGAGCTAGCCTCTGTGCTCAGGCTGGGCAATGCGAGGGCTGCGCTCTTCGTGGTCATGAGATTTGCACTCCAACTGGGAAATGAAGTCTTGAGGTCTTCGTCTCGACTATGAAACATGCCACTGAGGACTGCGTTCGGTCTGGCTTCGGCGAAGCTTGTGCTTGGGCACAAAAAAGCGGAGTTCACACTCAGAAGTAGAAACGCGAAGCTGAGGACTGCATTTGGGCTCACAAGCACGAGGTTCGCGTTGATCAGAGAGTCGGCTTGCTCGAAGTTGTGCTCGTCAATGGGATCTCCTTCTTCGATGAGCAGCGTTCTTCTTGGCCTGTCTTAAGGCTTTTACAGTAGCATCTTCCTCCGTAGAGATCAATTGCACCGCTTCAATGAGCCTTTTTTGACCCACTACCCATTGTTTGGGCATGGATGTAGGATCTTCAACTCGATTGACGAGTTCCATTGGAGCTAAGTCTTCTCCTTTAGAGGAGGGATTGTCTGAATAGTCCAACCTAAGGGAGAGACTCTCCTTTGGTGAGTCGGCCATAGGTGGAGCTTTAGTCTCTTTAGAGACTTTACGAGCATTGCGCATAGCCTTAGGGCTAAGGGACCCGGAGGAGAGAAACTCCTCATACTTGGCTTGGTCAAATTCCACGGTTAGAGTTTCAACAGTAGTCCCAACTAGTTGGGTGTCGGATTGCGCCACCACTTCTTTCAAATTCCACGGTTAGAGTTTCAACAGTAGTCCCAACTAGTTGGGTGTCGGATTGCGCCACCACTTCTTCATCGGTGAAAAAGCTCATCCCCAGCGGAGTAACCATCTTTTGTACGCGTGGGAAATTATAAGAAACTCGAGAATTGAATTTGTATTATTCTATCTAACTGACTTAGAAAAAGAATGATTACAATCCTCTCAATATAATTTCTCTCTAACTGACTTAGGAAAAGAAACTATAGTTTTCTTTATCGGTTCCCCGGTTTACAAAAGAGGGAAGGATGAAACCCTCCCTTTGTTTAAAACTGGGTTCTTCTTTGTGGCGATGGGAGTTTGAATCTTGTATCCTGTTGATGATCCGAGCACTTCAACTTCGTGGGGTGTTCATCTTCTCACCTTGACTTGACGCCTTGAGAGAACTTGGGAGGCAAGTTTATAACTCTAGGCGAGTTTGAAAGAAACTTGCAAGTTTATAACTCTAGGCGAGTTTGAAAGAAACTTGTTTGAACAAGTTAGAAACTCTCTGTGAGAGAGTTGAGAAACTCTAGCCGAGTTTAAATCCCCAAGAAGGGTTGATTATAAAGAGAAGATAAAACTCAAGAAAACTAACCCAAATGGGTTTAAAGAGAAAGCCAAAAAGCTTTAAGAAAAGCTCCAAGAAAGCTCCAAGAAAGCTCTAAGAATCCTCTCCAAGAAGCCTCTCTCCTTCTCTTTATTCTCTCTTTTGATCCCCCTTTTCTCCTCTTTTTCCCCAGCCTCTGGCTTGCTAGAGATCCAACCCTATTTATAGGGTTATCATGGAGTAAGGTACCCCATAACAGGCCCTTAACTATGCCCATATCTTGATGGGATGGTTTTGAAAAGTGTTCCAGCGTAAAAAACGCAAGGGTCGTGTTCTGGAGAGAAAAACGTGGGTGAACTCTGCGTCTGACGACCTTCGCGTCTGGCGACCTCCATGTCTGAGCTTGGGATGAACTCCGCGTCTGGTGACCTCTGTGTTTGGCGACCTCCGTGTATGAGCTTGGGACGAACTCCGTGTCTGGTGATCTTTACGTCTAGCGACCTCTGTGTTTGACGACCTCTGCGTCTGGCGACCTGCGCATCTGGCGACCTCCGCGTCTGGCGACCTCCGCGTCTGGCGACCTCCGCGTTTGGATTCGTAGAGATCGTCAATTTTAATCTCTTTCCTTTGACTTTTGTGCAGATTGTCATTTTGTAATCTTTACACTTGGCCTTTGTGGAATGTGAGAGTTGTCAATTTGTAACTCTAACACGTTGCTGTGAAAGTCTTTACATTATAACTTTCATTGACTATTTGCGGAGATCGTCAGATTGTAATTTCCACTTGTTGATATGAAGTACGTCAGATTATATCTTTCATCATCTGTTGAGTCTATGGAGATCAGCTATCTGCAGTGATTTTTAGATAGCCTACACTGTGATTTGTACTCCCACTCCAACTATCCAGTCGGTCAAACCTTCCTACAGTTAGGACCACAACTAAAATCCCTCTTGATTCCTCCAATGAACAAGAGGTCCATGAATAGAGCGATCAAATCTTCCTACACTTAGGATCATCTCAAACCTCCTACTTGGTCAAACCTTCCTATAGTTAGGACCACAATCAAAATCTCCTCTCGATTCCTTCCATGAATGAGAGGTCCATTTTCAAATTAAGCGATCAAACCTATAAAAGTTAGGATTATCTCAATCCTCCCACTTGGTCAAACCTTTCTACAGTTAGGACCACAGCTAAAATCCCCTCTCGATTCCTTCCATGAACGAGAGGTCCACTTTCAAATTGAGCGATCAAACCTATAAAAGTTAGGATCGCCTCAATCCTCCCACTTGGTCAAACCTTCCTACAGTTAGGACCACAACCAAAATCTCCTATCGATTCCTTTCATCAACGAGAGGTTCAAATCGAGCGATCAAACCTTCCTACAGTTAGGGTCGTCTCAAACCTCCCATTTGGTTAAACTTTCCTACAGTTAGAGCCAAAACCGCAATTCACTCTTGATAAATGAGAAACCCATCTTTAGTTCGGTAATCAAACCTTCCGACAGTTAGGATTATCCGAATCTTTTTTATTCTTGGAGTGGAGATCCCACTCTTAGTTTCACATTCTCGGATTCTGAAAGTGAAGATCCCACTTTGAGTTTCCGTTAGCAACTGAAGATAGAATATAAAATTCTTCTTCTTTAGCTTTGGGAGATAGAATATAAAATTCTTCCTCTCCCGCATCGGGTTTGTCTTTGCCCCAAAAGAAGGCATAATCTTTAAACATTATAACTCCTAAAATCTGTGCTTTACTCGCACGGGAAATTTTATCTTGAATCCTAAGTAGGAATAAGTCATCGCCTAACGCACGTTGCCGGTTTAGTCTTTCACTGATTGAAGAAGACACCAGAATCCCAATATGGAAATTTTTATCCCGAAGCCTAAATAGGGATAAGTCAGTGCCTAACACGCGTTGCCGGTTAGTCTTTGACCGTAAAAAGGACAAAAGCCCACATATTCGACATTGTGACAGGTTGTTATTAATAGCACCATAATCCGTGTCTTACACACACGAGAAATTTTATCCTGAAGTCTAAGTAGGGATAAGTCAGCACCTAACATGTGTTGCTGGTTAGTCCTTGACCGTAAAAAGGATAAAAGCTTACATATTCGACATTATGGCAGGCCGTTATTAATAATGCCAAAATCCGCGCCTTACACGCGTGGGGAACTTTATCTCGACTCCTAAATAGAGATAAGTCTACACCTAACACGCGTTGCCGGTTTAGTCTTTCACCGAGTGAAGAAGACACCAGAATCCGAGTATGAGGATTTTTATCCTGAATCCTAAGTATGGATAAGTCAGCACCTAACACGCGTTACCGGGTAGTCTATTCCCATAAGAAAGACGAAGTCTACGTATTCAATATCGTAGCACTAAGAGAGTTAACTCTCTTAGCATAACGTTTCATGTAGAACGGACTTAAAAAATCTGCATGCTAGCCCGACTCGAACGGTAGTCGGTAAAGGCATGCAGAATCCGTTGAAGGCTGAGGGTTTGCAAAAAATCCTAAGTCTACGTCTAACACACGTCACCGGGTAGTCTATTCCCGTGAGAAAGACGAAGTCTACGTATTCAATATCGTAGCACTAAGGGAGTTAACTCTCTTAGCATAACGTTACATACGAAACGGACTTAAACAATCCGCATGCTAGCCCGACTCAAACGGTAGTCGGTAAAGGCTCATCAAACCCATTGATGGCTGAGGGTTTGTCAAAAATCCTATAAATGTGAGAGTCATTGACGCACCAGCTCCATTAGTTGGTCTCATGACTTGAGGATCTGACAACATTCATACATGCTGATGAATCAGCTTTAACAGTTAGTCCTTTAGCCCTACATTTAGGACCGCCACGTTCCAATGCCTTAAGAGCTTAAACTGTGTAAACTCCAGCAAACGTACGAGTATAAACTGTGTTAACGCCGGTCAACGTGTTACAGCAATGGTTAACGTCGGTCAACACAAAGGTCGATGCCGGTCAACGCGTCGATAATTTTGCCAAAATAAGGCTAAGGAAAGATTCTGGGTTAGAGGATGATTCTAAGGAGTTTAATCACATTCATATATGAATTCTCGACAAAGATAATCAGTTCAAAGTCAATTCAATGACCAGAGCTAAGTTTAGAAACTTACGCATCAACTTCAGTTCAAGATTTTGATAATGGTCAGACGATAAACCAAGTGCCGGAAGAACTTTATCTATTCGACAAAACACTGAATAGACTGAAGGCTAAAGAAGTCAAGAATTGAAGCCAACTATAGGTCCTTTGATACTGACTGAAGGTGGGGGCTATCATATCCAAAGCATTCCAGACTCCTCTATAAAAGAATGAGTCTGAAATACTTTCGAGGGGTATCTGTAGGCATCTAAAAATACCTATAGGTGTCCACACACAGCTCGAGACAAAGAGAAGGTGATGAACGCCATTATCCAAGTTGAAGGGGATTGTCCGAGTCAAAAGAGATCATATGATGTCGACAAGCGCATGAAGCAAATCGGAGAAACATTGATGACGTGGTGACGAACCACCAGAACAGCTAACGCTAGGTGGCCCGCGTGCTCACTGGCCACCATCAAGTATCCCGCATGCTAATCAGCCACCAAAATGGCAAACCAAGTGGCCCGCGTGTTTACCGGCCACCTCTAAGTGGCCTATACACTCATCAGCCACCTCCAAGTGGCTAACGCGCTCATCAGCCAGCTCCAAGTGGCCCGCACGCTCATCAGCCAACTCCGAATGGCCCGTATGCTCATCGGCTATCTCCAAGTGACCAACACGTTAACCGGTCACCTCCAATTAGCCTGCACACTCATCAGCTAGTTCCAAGGGGTCCACGTACTCATTGGCCATCGTCAAGCGATCTGCATGTTCACAAAACACGCATAGCAAACCGAGGAAACGTACCAGTCAGCGAAATAATGAAATACGCGTAAACGACGGAATAAGTTGAAGCCCAGAAAACTAAGAAAACCCCTGGTGGCCGAGTTACGTCAAAACAACCCGGCCAGACCAGTAGCTCTTCCATGGGCCGAGCTACCATTTGGTGGCTTACCAAGTGGCGATTCAGCCAGTTCCAATCCAAAACCAGTTTTTTTTTGTTTTCACAAATTCTTTCGGGATTTGTTTGTTCTTGAGCATCCTAACTGATCTGATACTATGGTTAATCAATTATTAACTAAAGATAAGGAGGAATCCCTAGTTTTGATCCAAAAACCCCTCAACCGGAGCCTATAAATATAAGCTCGGGTGCTCATTTCTCGGGGGCGGGAAATCAAGAGGGAAAAGCGCTGCCGAATTGTAGAGTGGAGCCATGAATTTACAACGAGGGTTAGCAGATCTTGGTAAATTCCTATGCATAAAGAGTGGAGTTCGATAGATCTGAGACTCATCCCCTATTACTCCAGATTTAAGCTTAGTCTTAAATCTCGAGAAGAGCCGTGATCTCGCTTGGTCGGGATCATCGCTGTAGCGATTACTTCCTTCGTGAAGTAAGAGCTTTGATCAACTTAATCTGTCGACTAGATCTGATCCGTGGCGGTTCACAGATATTAACGTCCCCGGCACAGGCGAAGTTCTCACGTAAGTAGCGGGTGATAAACGTCCGTTACGCTATTTGACAAGAGTTGTACTTTTTATATTTTTATTGTATAAGGAGATCTTATAAAAAGATTGACTTTTCTCGTTTATTTGAGTTTATTGTAACGACCATTATAGGGCAGCCGAGCCCAGATCGAGCTAACAGTCCCTCTAACTCTTTTAACACAAATTCTGTCATTCTCGTTCACCACCCTGTGCTGGTGGAATGTACCCATCTGGGAGTTCTAAACGCTAAAGAAGGGAAATCTCCTTTCACAGCCAAAAGTCTCCACATGAAGATGTTGGCTAGGCTAGCTATTTCCCCATAGGGTATCTGATAATCACATTTTATTATAATTTTATATCATCATTATCTATTTTATATGAATAAATATGCTACTAATAATTGTTGTTATCTTTAAATGCAGGTTAATGTAGAATAAATTCCAAAAAGATCTCATCTCTCATCAAAAGCCCTTGATTTAATGAAGAAATGAAGCAAAAGAGAAATCAAGAAGCCCATTGGAAAAATCAAATTGCCAATTTATCCAAAAGCCCAAAGCAAAAGAATCAAGCTATGAAGAAATAAAGCACATGAAGCCAAATAAATTCTTTCAATATTTAATGAAGTGTTACAGCCCAAAATGCCAAGAAAATTTCCAAGGCCCAAGCCCAAGAACAAACACAAGGTGGATCTAACCAGGAAGGACTTCACATTGATGCCAGTATCGATAGGGGCATCGATGCTAGATGCTAGCATCGATGCCCATATTGATGAAAGCATCGATGCCCGTATCGATACCTGCATTGATGCCCGTATCGATGCCTGTATCGATACGCCTATCGATGCTAGTATCGATACCTCCGACATTCTGTTACAAATCTAAGGCTGAAATTTATTATTTTTGGATAAGATTTCAATCCAATGGCTCTCATTCACTGATGTTTACTATAAATAGGGGTAGAGAGTGAGGGGTTAAGGTGTGAAAAATTTTGTAACTCCATTTGGAGAGGAGTGTTACTCTTAATTGAGAAGACCTTCCAAATTTGTAACGTTTGTTACAATTAATAAAAGAATTTTTCTCCACTTTAAGATTTTCTTTTCTTCTCTTTGTTGGATGATGAAGATGGAGATGAAGAGCAATTTGAAGGTTTGCTTTTCTTTTATTTTTCTCTTTTATTTCTTATTTCTTTTTAGTAATTTCTTATTGCTTATTAGTTTAGATTTACATTCATGTCTTGTAGAGTAGATTTACTTTCTTGTCTTTTTATTTCTTTTTGCATTTTAATTTGTAAAGTAGATTTATTTTCTTCCATCTTTATTTCTTTTGCAATGTAGTTAGATTTATTTCTTGTTCATAGTATAGTTTTTCTTATTTTTCTTTTCTTTTGGTTTGTAATTAGTTCTTATTCTCTTTAATTTATTTCTTTCTTTTATTTCTTAGGATGTGAAATTAATTCTTGTAGGAATCTTAGAATTGTATGAAACTAGTCTAATTTCCTTTATATTATGCAAAATATTCTCTTGCACTTAAAATGATCATGTTTAGGATAATCTACTAGAGAACTAATTGATAGAAGAAGAATTTGATAATCTATACTTATCTTAAATGGTTTGATAGGTTATACTTATGAATTCTAGGATTACTATCTTATTGTTGTTCTTATCATGATTTTTATTTTGACTTAGATGATAATTTGATAGGTTATACTTTCCTTAAATGGTTTGATAGTCTATACTTAATAAATCTAAATTAAAATATGACAAAAAGAGAATAGTTTGTATTTAATAATTGAGATTAGCTAGTGGATTCAATTCTAGATTTATCATATCTTTAATTGAACCCTCCATATTTTGGTTTCTTGATTTTTCTCTTTTTTGCTTTTTATTTTATTCTTTGATTCTTTCTTCTTTCCTCTAAAATTCAATTTTATTGTCACTTGCATATGTTCAAAACAATCACTTATCATATCTCTGTCCATAATCACACTTATTCTTTATTCCTATTTTTGTCATGCACAAAACATAAGAACCAATTCTAATAATCTCTTAAAATTACCTTCCTCGTGGGATCGATATATTTATACTATAACTTGATTGATTGTGCACTTGTAATTTTTGGGTATATGTTTATGTTGCATCAAGTTTTTGGTGGGTATCCTCTTGAGAATAAGCATGACTCTAAAGTTGACACATGTCGGGTGTAGCCTACGGTGTGCACACCAGTAAAATTCAGGGCCCCAATTGCTACTCCATCCTACTCTCTGACAAGATCCCAATTCATATGTCTGGAGACGGAGGTACATTAGTAATATGAGATAGGGAACATGCTCTGCATATCAGGAAGGAAGAAGCAGTAATCCCCTATCTGTCTTAACCATTTGTAATCCCCACCATATGAGATTTCTTTCTGAATGACAATGTTATCTCCAAACAGAAATGTCGGCTTGATGAATTTCTTGCGAGACTTAGTTTCAAACTTGTCATCTATAACCAAAATCCTAAGTACGGTCAGATTAGCTTGGGTGATCAAAGTGGCACGTTTCCTATCAGCGTCTTGAAAATTGGAAGTTCTTAACGTAGATTAAATTGCATATTTAAGTCTATACCACCTTCATAACCAAAATGATAGTGAAAAGTGAGGGGTTCATTGGCATAAGGCATTGCAAAAGAAAAAAGCAATCAGACCTAACTTAACTATAGAGGTCGAACCCCTTGTTAGAACATTCAAACGCAGAGGTCAGACCCTGTGTTAAAACATTCAAATGCTAAGGTCAGACCTTACGCTCTAACATTAAAACACATAGGTCAGACCCTGCGTTAAAACATTCTAATGCAGAAGTCAGACCCTGCATTAAAACATTCAAATGCACAGGTCAGACCCTGCGTTGTAACATTCAAACTCATAGGTCAGACCTTGCGTTGTAACATTCAAATGCATAGGTTAGACCCTACGTTAGAACATTCAAACGCAGAGGCCAGACCCTGCATTGTAACATTAAAATGCATAGGTCAGATCCTATGTTAGAACATTTAAACGCAGAGGCCAGACCTTGCATTGTAACTTTCAAATGCATAGGTCAGACCTTGCGTTAAAACATTCAAACGCAGAGGTCAGACCCTACGTTGTAAAAGGCAAACGCAGAGTCCAATCCCTACGTTACAAAATTCAAGTGCAGAGGTCGAACCCCCCGCTTAAAATTTCAAACGATAGTCCTAACTCTGCGTCATATCATTAAAATGAGTTTCCTCATTATTCAAAGTTCAGAAGTTGCCGAAGCATTTTTTACAGTTACAAAGGCCATACTTACCACCGACGAAAGGGAACTGTGGCGGCGGCCAGGGGCGTAGCCAGGGCAGTCTTGCCCTGGGCAGCTGCCCAGGGCAAGAAACTGCCCCACTTCACCTCCCCCTCCCGCCTCCCCTCGCTTCCCTTCTTCTCCGGCCACTTCACCTCCCTCTCCCGCAGATCCAACCTCCTCTCCCTCCTCTTCCAGGACCTCCATCTCAACAATCCCCAACCCTCCTCCCTCTCCCGCGCCTCCCTCCTCTCCCTCACCGAGCTCCTCTCCCGCAAACTCCGGGCCGTCGTGACAGTGGGCCTGGGTCGGGAGATAGTCTTCTTCCTCGGCGCCATTGATGAGGATGATCGGAGAAGATGAACAGGGTTCACCGAAGGTTAAAATGAAGAGTTGTTCGTTAAACAGTTCGGGGAAGAACAGAGAAGAGTCGAATGACTCTTGAATTGACCACATCAGTCTATTTATAGACAGCTATGAGCTGTCAAATCGGAACGAGATTCTAGATAAGAATCTTGCCTAAACGCGGCCTCTGCGCCCGCGTTAGAGTTGGTTCCTCTGTGTCCCAAATCTTAAGCACAAGATTCACTTGTGCGTTTCAACGCCACAATACAAATATTTCGACGACCAAGGCTATCGTACAACTTCAAATAATTAGAAAGAAGCTAACAATGGCCATCAAGGTGTTGAAAGCCGAGAAGAAACTAGCCTATGATAAGAAGCTATACAACCTCTTGGATGAGTACAAACAGGTTATAATCAATAATGCTGATACTATCGAGCTCGATCCATTGTGCAACTCATCCTTCCAAACGGCTTAACATTCTAACCAAGATTAACAAAGCCCAAGTGTGCTCAACCTCACTGAAGAAGACCTCGTTGATAAGTTTGTAGCTGGTGTTTCTATAGTGGCTTTGCTATCATCGGCTTTCTTTTATTTAACTCCTGTAGCTACATGTTGGGTGTTCATTAGTACCTACAAGAATCTTTTTTTGCTAGTGTTGTTGACAATGAATACACCTTCATATGAGTTGAAGGAGTATCTCAAAGATCTAAGCAAGTTCGATGTTACTTTCGCTTCCGTTGCATCGGCTGAGAATGATGTTATTCCTGCTACCGAAGAAGAGAAAAAAGTTAATCCTACTAATGGATCTAACGATGATGACTTGGACTTTAGCTTGTTTGACTAAGTTTATTGTCATCAAGGCACAAAAGTTATCTTGTTTGGTTTAAGGTGATCAGAATTATCTTAACTACTTTTACACGTTCATCGAGAGTATGAGGTTAACCGTTACCAAAAGAGATTGCAAGGAATCGTCAATACAGGAAGCTGGATTGTGATGTATAGCAAATTCCAACAACAAAATTCATAATTCCCTCAAAATAGATGGAGTGAACAATCATTTCACAAAATTTAGGATCCAAAGTATTCCAAAAATTCGTCCCAGTCAACCGCGAACTTTCAAAAACTTTAGAGGGGGTTCTGTAGGCTGTCTAAAAATCATAATAGATAGCTGATCCCTACCAAACTTTAATGATGGAAGTTACAATTTAATGACTTCTACATCAGCATCTCGATAATGAAAGTTACACTCAGATGACTTTCACGTCAATAAACGAAAGCTATGATTAGAGAGTTTTCACATAGATTGAGAAAGGTTATAATTCAACTACCTGCACGACAATCAATGAAAAGCTCTGATTCAACAGGCCTCACAATTAACGGCGAGAGTTACAATCTGACAACTCTCATCTCAAAAATAACTAAAGCGAAGATTACAGAACAATGGTCTTTGCAATGCTTTAGCAGGGGAGGTTACAAACCTACAATCTCTTCGAAAAACACAAAAGCGACCTCTGTGTTTCAAGTTCAAAACACAGAGCGACCTCTGCGTTTTAGCTTCAAAATACAATGCGGCCATTGCGTTTCATTATTAGGTAGATGGCTAACTCTATGTCCCAAGTCTGAGACGCAAAGTTTGGTTCCAGAACGTCAGCTTGAGGCGTTTGACTCGTTCAAACACGAGCTGAACAGCTTCAAAATCATTTTCCCATGTATTGAGGGATTCTCGCCCACTTAAAAGCAGATTAAGGGGTCAGTTACACCCCCTTATCCTCCTATAAATATCCAATCAACTCAACCGAGTAATCGGATCAGATTTTGAGGGATCAGATTTTAACAGATCTGATTTTGGGCTAATTCAAAAGAGGTTTGAGGTATATTTTTAGCAACGGATAGCTTAATTCATTAACCAAAATTTTGATTTAACAACTCTTTTCACAGAGTTTAAACTCGTTCTAAGTTCATAAACTCTTTAGAGTTCTTTTCAAACTTGTTCAAACAAGTTTACATTAACCGTTCTAGTGAAGTGAGACATTAGATCATCAACGAGAAGCAAACTCAATACGAACGTCGATGGAGGCATCTCATCGCTACCGTAAAAAACCCAGTTTTAAACAAAGGGGAGGATCTCCGTCGATCTTTTTCTCTTTTGTAAATTGGGATTCCGATAAAAAAAGATTGTAATTTTTTTAAGTTAGTTAGAGAGAAATTATATTGAGAGAATTGTATTTATTCTTTATTTAAATCAGTTAGAGAGAATAACACATTTTTGTTCTCAATTTTCTTCTTCGAATTTTCCCACCAAACATGAATCTACACCAATAAGAGCACTAATATGTTGTCTCTTCAAATTCTGCTGCACCAATGTGGTTGCTTACGTACCCCCTCTTCCAAGGGATCAAGCCGCTCAAAGTTCATACAAATGGTCTTGAAAGGTCTCAACAAGTACAAATCCGCAACAAGTTTCTACAATGATCGAACTTGTTGCTCGAGACCACCTTTATGAGCATATTTGCTAGATTGTCTCTTGTATGGATCTTCAAGAGCTCCACATCCCCATCTTCAAGAACATTCTGGATGAAGTGATAACAAACGTCAATGTGCTTCATCCGCGCATGGAAAACCTGATTCTTTGCCAAATAGATAGCACTCATGCTATTATAATGAATAGTAACAGATCGCTACGAAACACCAAGATCCTCCAAAAGTCCTCAAAGCCAAATTGCCTCCTTAACAACCTCTTTAATCACCATATACTCTGCCTCCATCATCGACTAAGCTACTGTAGACTGCAAGGTGCATCTCCAACACACCACGCATGAGTCAAAGTAAACACATATCCCGTCATTGACCGACGCTTATCCAAATCTCCAGCATAGTCCGAATCTACATATCCAATACATAGTTATCCACCACTAGTATCCCGTTTAAACACCAAACCAATGTTGAGAGTACCTCGAATGTATCGTAAAATCCACCTCACGACATCCAATGACCTGGACCAGGGTCGTGCATAAATCGTGAAACCATGCTAACTGCCTGTGACAAATTCGGCCTCGTACAAACCATAGCGTACATCAAGCTTCCTACTGTGCTCGCATATGGAGTCTTCGACATCACCTCTCTATCTTCAACTGTCTTCTATGAAAGGTCAGCTAAAAGCTTCAAATAGGCTCCCCAAGATACACTGACTGGCTTCGTCTCCATGCTTACATTGAATCGCTATAAAACCTTCTTCAAATAAGACACATATGTCAAACTAATTCTACCCTTATCTCTGTCTCTCCTGATCTTTATCCCCAAATGAGCTTCACTTTACCCAAATCCTTCTTCTCAAACTTGCTCGAAAGCTGAATCTTCAATCTATCTATGTCGGATCTGGAAATAGAAGCAACCAACATGTCATCAACATAAAACAATAAGTAAATATACGCAAATCCATGCAACTTGTGATAGTACACGTAAGGATCAAACTAACTCCTAATGTACGAATAGCCAATCATGAACCCATCAAATCACCTATACCACTATCTCGGAGATTTCTTCAACCTGTATAGCGATTTCTTTAATCTATACACCAATTTCTCCTTTCTGGCAGCTCAAAACCCCAATTGACTGAGTCATATAAATTTCTTCATCAAGATCACCATGAAGAAAGGTTGTTTTCACATCTAACTGATCTAATTCCAAACCATATTGTGCCATCAAAGCTAGCAAGATCCAAATTGAAGAGTACTTCACCACTGGAGAAAAGACTTCATTGTAGTCAATGCCTTCTTCTCGTGCATAACTCTTCGCAAATCTAGCCTTAAACCTCATAAGAGTGCCCTGAATGCTCTCCTTCTTCGTATACACCCATTTGTAACCAATAGCCTTCCGTCCCTTTTGAAGCTCAACAAGATCCCATGTGTTGTTCCTTGAAGAGACTCTATCTCCTCCTGCATAGCCTCATGTCACAAATCAGCCTTTGAACTCTGCTCAGCCTCTCTGAATGTAGTAGGAACCATCTGGTTGATACTCTCCATCGGAAATGCATATGCAACGACTATGTTTGTATACCTCACTGGCAATCGTATGTCTCTCCTCGGTCTCCGAATTACAATCGAATCCTTAACCTAAATCGTTGGTCGCTGATCCCGCTTTGTCATACCTGTATCCTCCAAATCATCACCATACTCGCTTGGCATCATCTCGGCCAGCACTCTAATAGATACGGTCCCATCTGGACTCTGTAGAGCTGTATCAATCTCCACTACCTATGATATCTACTCTATCGAGGTGCTCTCCACCTGATGAGAGTTGGTAGGCTTCAAGAAAGAAGCCTCATCGAATGTGATGTCTCTACTCAGTACAATCTTTTTCTCAACTGGATCAAATATTATATTCTTTCACACCACGCTTGAATCCCACAAATATGACCTTCTTAGCTCGAGATTCTAATTTATCAGGACTGACATGATAAAATACAGGGCACCCAAATATCTTGAGCTGATCATAGTTGTGTGCTGGCTCTCCTGACCATATCTCCATAGAAGGTTTCCCCTCAATCATAGATGAATGTAGTTTATTAATGAGGTGGCTCACATATGAAAGTGCCTCAACCCAAAAAATCTTTTCCAAACCACTCTGCGATAACAAATATCAGACCTTGTCCGGTAAAGACCGATTCAACCTCTCTGCCACCCCATTCTGCTATGGTGTATGACTAACTGTGAAGTGACTCTCTATGCCCTCATCTCGACATAGCTACTGAAAGGGGTCTGAAATGTACTCGTCACCGTTGTCGGATCTCAACGTCTTGATCTTTCTCCCTGTCTACAGTTCTAATCTTCTCTTCCACTCCACAAATATCTCTAGGACTTCACTCTTCTTCACCATGATGTACAACCAACAACGCCTAGAATAGTTATCTATAAATGTGACGAACCAATGTCGACCACCAAGTGATGTTGTCTTGGTGAAACCCCAAACATCCGTGTGCACATAGTCCAAGATACACGTCATCCTATGAATGACTGTCCCAAACTTTACTTTAGTCTTCTTACCAAGAAAATAGTGCTCACAGAATTCAATCTTCCTACTCTTTGCTCCCCTCAATAGCCCCTGCTTGCACAGCGTTTGTAGTTACTTTTCACATGTGTGCCCCAATTTGTAGTGCCAAAGTCTGTTCATGTTCGCCTCTGAAATTGCTGAAGCTATCTAGCTAATCTCGGTGCTTTCCTTTAGATAATATAGATTCATACTACGGACTCCCTTTATCACTACCAAAGATCCCTTAGTAACTTTTACTATAAAACTCTCAAAAGTCACCTTGAATCCCTTTGCCTCCAAAGCTCTAACGGAAATAAGATTCTTCTTCAGCTGAGGAACAAATCTCACTTCATTCAACTCATGAGCAACTCCGTCATGCATCTGAATCCTGATAGTACATATCCTATAAATGCCACAGGTCTGATTGTTTCCCATGACCACCACATCCTTATCGAGCTTCTCCAAAGATACAAACTAATCTCGTTGGGGAGTCACATGATAAGTAGCATAAGAATTCAGCATCCAATCCGATTCATCAACATGGTTAACCTCTGGAGTAATCAATAGAGAAAAACATGAATTATTTGAATCATTATCACTCTTAGCAACATTCACCTCACTAGCCTTCAGACCCTTCTTCTTGCTATTCTCCTTCTCTCTGAGCTTCAAGCAATCTCTCTTCCAATGTCATTGTTCTTTGCAGAAAGCACACTAGTTCTTCGCTAATTAGTAGTGGCCTCTTGAATTTGAGCTGCCTCTGTTGCCACCCCTCGGATAGGGACTCCTACCTCTCTTCGACAAGGCTTCTCCTAAAGTACTAGCTTTGGAAGATTCTTTATCCTTCCTCCTCAAGTCGAAATTTGTCAACACATTAGTCACTTTACTATAGGTGATGAAAGATCTACCGTTCAACAAAGTGAGCATGAATGTATCATACTCCTCATTGGGTAATAAGCCTAATAAAATAATTGCATTGTACTCATTAGATATCTTCTCATCCATATTCGCTAAGTCCGATAATAACTTTGTGTAGTTGTTCACATGATCTGCAAATGAGGTACCCCTAGACATCTGGAATCTGAACAATCTTTGTAGCAAGTACAACCGGTTCTCAACACTCTTCGTAATTATTTGATGTTGAGAATCTCTCACATCTTCATCGTAGATGTCACACCGAACACATCGTACTTCAACTCTTATTCCAAACAAGATCTTATTACCCTAAAGTGTTTCAATTCATTTTGTCCCATATCGCATCATCATACTTCGTTGACCTCTCACGGACCATGATGGTCTCCTCTAAGTTCTGAGCATTCAAAGCATCCTACATATCACTTATTCACAACCCAAAGTTGATCTTGTCGTTATACTTCACAACACTGATCTTCGTATTCTGAAGTACAACCTAAACTGTACTTGTCGTAGCCTTGCTGATTTCAACACTATCTCTTGCCATTCCTTGCTAAATCTAAATTATAGAAAAAATTCGAACAACTGATAGAATTGAGAAATTACCCAACTTGAACCCTAGATTGGATTTCAACACGAACTCCCAACCACACGAGGAAGGTGAGATCTCCAACTGGCAACTCTGTAATGCAATCTCCACCGAAGCCTAGATCTCCAAGATCCAAGCTTCCAACAACGAATTTTCCTCCACCCAAAACAAGCCCTAAGTCTGAAATCCTAGAGCTCTGATACTAATTGTTGCGTGTCAGCGGAAGCGTGCTCGCGAACCAAACATCCACACGAGTCGGCGAACAAGAGAGAAGAACAACCAATGAGTGTAATTCACAAAAGAACGGTACAAACCAATCATAAACACAGAAATTTACGTGGTTCGACAAATTACTTACGTCTACGGGGAGAGGATGAGGAGTTTTCACTATATGGAGAAGAAAAACAATAGGTCACAACTCTCAAACACTCAAAATAACCCTCACCAAAAGATCTTAACTCATCTCTCAGAAATCTCCCTCTTAAAGTGATCAAAATAACCTCCTTTTCTCTCTACAAATCTCTTCTAAAACGTTCTATATATATATAGAAACTCTAAAACCAAAATGGACTAGGAATTCAATAGTTCGAAAACCAAAACCAAAACAGACTAGGAATCCCAGTAATTCTAAAACCAAAACCAAAACTGACTAGGAATCATGTTTGGCCCAATAATCTGTTATCCAACACAAAATATAAAAACATTTTGCCACTATTTCAAATTACAAAACATGATAAGTACAACTATGTGTGTGATAATGTAACATGAAATATTTCAAGAAATAATGTGTCGTAATGTATTTTATTTATTATATATATATATATTATATTTTAATATTATATATCTATTTATATTATGTATATTATATTATATATGTATATTCATTATATTATTAATATATATATATATATTATATAGTATATATATTTTTATTATTATATATCTTATATATATATATATATATTGTTTATATATTAATTATATATATATATATTACTTATAATTATATATAAATATATGTAATATATATCATTATTATTATATGTATATATAAATTATATATATGTATATTGTTATTATGCTTTAATATATATGGTAATATAATTATTTATATTATATATAATTATTATATATATATATATATTTATTTATTATATATATATTATTATTATATATATGTATTTTATGCTTATATATACTATATATATATATATTATATATATATATTTATGTTATGTATATATTATATTGTATATTATAGAAAATATGGGATATCTTGTACAGCCACAAAATTGTGTTGTAGTGGTGTAACATCTCCTCATCATTTAAGTGTGCATTCAATCGGTAATGATTGATGAGGATGTGACAATATACAAGCCACACTTTGTGCTGATACAAGAAGCATATTTTCATTATTAT
This sequence comes from Asparagus officinalis, assembly GCF_001876935.1. Taxonomy (NCBI): domain Eukaryota; kingdom Viridiplantae; phylum Streptophyta; class Magnoliopsida; order Asparagales; family Asparagaceae; genus Asparagus; species Asparagus officinalis. The sequence goes on along the minus strand of NC_033800.1, from coordinate 58,638,921 downwards.
TATATTATTATTATTATATTATATATATTATATTTATATTATATATTACACACCACCACACACACCCACACCACACAACAACACACCACACAAATTATTATATATATATATATTATATTTATATATTTATATATATTTATATGAAAATATGTGTTGTTCGGAGCATATAAATTATGGCTGAGTAGTGAGGTGTACCCCTCCATCTTACAATGTGCGCGCATTACATGGTAATGATGCTGGCGATGGGAGATGAATCATACCAGACACTAAATGTGCTTAGTCCAGCATACCATATTTTTTATTATTTATAATTATATAGAGAATATGGTATGTTAGTACCAGCAAAAGTGTGCTGGTGGGATGGTCATATTCCCTCACTATTCAAATGTGGGAACACATTCACATGGGTATGATGGATGGATGTGCACTCACTACCAAGCACAAATTGCTTGGTACAGCTCCATATTTTTCTCTCTATCTCTCTACTCTCTTATATCTCTTTCTTTCTTCTATATATATATATATTATATATATATATTAATTATTATATATATATATATATTCATCTACATACTATTATAGATTAAAAAACTTGAATTATTTTTCATATAATATATATAATATTATATTTTATATTATTTCTAATATATATATTTATATATAATATATATATGTATATATATATATAATGTTAATATATATATATTAATATTATATAATATATCTTATATTTACACACCACCACACACAAAACAAACAACACACAAACAACACACAACATATATATATATATATTCTATTATATATTTATATATATATTATTATATATATAATTACTACATACTATTTATAATTAAAAATTATTTTCAATTCTAAGTTAAGGATGTAAAGATTTTATTACTTTAATTAAAAGTCTAAGTTAATACTTTATTAAAGTATACTACTTTAAAAATTATTTCTTAAGAAATTTGTTTAGAGTTATCATAAAAGTTAAAGTTGAGTATAAAACTAACTAAGGATTAAAAAATTTAAAATTTATTAAATAAATCTATTATTAATTAACTCTATTAAGTTGGCAAGTGATTATATTTTTATGAAAAGTAAAAAAAATATGACATAAAAAAGATAAAACATGGTAAAATAAAGAAGAAAAAAGACTAGTCTCCCACCCCCTCTCCTAAATTTTACATTGTCCTTAATGCAAACTCTATGATGTACAAAATAAAATAGATAAGAAATGAAATACTTATATTTATTCGGTTGATCTAGAACAAAGAAAAAACTTGCAATTACTTTTAAGGATGATGAAGTTAAAATTTTATTCTTCTTTTTTTCTTCTTTTTCTATCATCAAATTTTAGAAATTCTTTCATTTCTTTTTTTCATTTTTTTCTTTTTCTTTTTTTTGAAATTTTAAATCGAGAATTGTTTTATGAAGATTACAATATTACACATGTGATGATGACAAGCGGGCAACAAGCTACGCCGCTAATCCTTTTTGAATTGTAAAAAAAAACTATACCTCAAATTTTCATAAAAACTTGCAATTATATATTTTTTTTCTTTAGTTTTCTTTTTTTTAAAATAAACAAAAAACTTCCAAATGAAAGAAGAATAAAATTTTTTGTTATTTATATTATTATGAGACAACAAATAAAGATGTAGAATGCCAAATTAAAAATAAAAAGCTCATATTCTATATCAAATCCTATCTTATTGCTGAAAACTATACCTTAAATTTTAAAGAAATCTATAATGATAAACTCAATAATGTGCTTAAACTCTGTATACTTTGTAATTTTCAATAATTTCTGCAGTAATTGAAGGTAGGTAACAATAGTGTTATACATTTTGAATTTCTGATCCTCAAATTTGAGTTTAGATTCCTTATTAATGAAAGTTTGTTCTAACATAACCAGTTCTTCTTTAAAAAAAATTCAAATCTAAGATTCATGGTTAATGTATGAAAATTTAGTAGTTGTTTGTTTTCTATTAACCTAAGTTTATTAACAAAAAGTTTTTCAAAACTAAGATCAGAGAATTATGTATTTAACACATTTTCTTTGTTCTGAAAGACCTGATCCGATCCTATCTCCTCTAATATCTTTAGCTCCACACTAAATAGTTTCTCAAAACTTAGATCTGAACCATTCTCTTCTTCTATCTCTTCAATTAAATTTTCCTGGATGTAATTTATTTCTAGATGTTGATTAGTTGGCTAGTTCCTTGGATTAAAAATGCTGAGATCAGCAGTCATATTTCTAAAGGACAGCTTTATTTGACCACTTCTACAGTTGATTAGAGCATTATAATTGGCTAAGAACGGTCTTCCTAAAATGACAGGTATCTGACCTTTAGGATTGAAAATGGGCTATATTTCCAAGACTATGTAATTCTCTACAAAAATAAACTCCCCAACCTTAATCAGAACGTCCTCTATCTCACCCATGGAGACTTTGACATATCCATTAGCCAACTGTAAAGTGTATCTGATTGGCTTGAGTTCTCCTACAACTAGTTGCTGGTGGACCGAACAATGAAGCAAATTGACACTGACCTCTAAGTCTAAAAGTGTCTTATCAATAAAGATATTTTTAATGACACATGAGATAGTAAGACAACCAAGATCATTATGTTTCAAAGGTAGGGGCTTTGAGAATATGTCACTGATATTGTCAATAAGAAAGACTTTCTTCAGAACATTTATTATTCGCTTCTTAGTACACATATCTTTCAAAAATTTTCATAAGAAGGGATTTAGTCAATTACATCTAAGAGAGGAATGTTAACCTTAAACTACTTGAAAGTTTCTAAGATTTTCTCTATCCGAAGGGAGTTTTTCCTGGTCCTGAATGTATTTGAGTGAGGAGCATTAGTTTAAACCTATCGAAATTGAGCTCAGGTCGGCTTTATGTTCTTGGTCATCGAAAAGGGGTGATAGTTGAATAGAGTTATCAGAAAGAGAGACATTTCGTTCAGAATAAAAGTTTAACTTGGAGGCATTCTAACTTGATTATCGACCTATTTTCTTCATCGTAGTGAATGGATTGCATTCACTTGAGCTTGATAGGTTAAACTTGATCCTATGTCCTTAGGGTTGGTCACTGGTTGACTCGGGAATTTTTCTTTCTCTCTCTCACTCATAGCACTAGCTAGTTGACCATATTGGATTTCTAACCTAGCTATAGTTTGGGTGTTGGAATTAAGCATTTATCCAGTTGATTGTATAAATGAATTCAAAGTATTGGATGCTTGAGTCAACAATTTGGTGGTCTATGTAGAGGTTTTAATCTTGGTCTCTAAATCCTATGTCAACAATTTGGTGGTCAACAATCCGGTTGACTGCTACCATTTTTTAGTAAAAACATAAAATAAGCAGTGAAATAGATAAAAAAGCAAAAAAAAAAAAACCAACTAAAGATATACAAGAATTTATAGTGGTTCAGATAACAATCCTACGTCTATTATTCCCTCTCATAAAGGGGCTTCCGCACTATGCTAAGAGTTCTCCTGAATTACAGCCTAATTCAGTAGGCTTACAAAGATTACACCCTAGAATTTATCTAAAACTAGTCATCTAATCTAACTTTCCACAATAAGTAATACTTAGCCCTAGCTAGTACCCACCATCAATCCACATCGGCTTGAGTATGATGCAAAAACAAGTTTGAAACAAACCACCATCACAGTTTAAACACATAAAATAAGAAAGATCTTATAGCCCTTTTTATTAACAATTTGTCCTCTGATGAATCAAAGTGAAGTTGATGAAGAACGGTGTAGATGATGAAAAGCAAGATAACTCTCCTCGCTGAGATAATCTAAAGATGATGAGCACGACAAGAAAGAGTTTGTTTAGGATCTGAGGGTTCAAAAACTCCAATTCAATCTTCATCAAACAAACCCTAGAGTTTCTCTCATCAAAACCCTAGAAGCCTTCTTTCTTATTATCTATTTCAATCTTATATAGTCTCTAATTAATCAGGAAAAAAATATTTTAATCATACTGAAAGTTGGAGATGAACGAGATCAATGAATGGCTATGAGTACATCATCAAATTTGCAAATAGTTGTCTTAACCACCGATGGGTGCTCATGACCATCGATGGGTCCTTGAGCATCATTGATGGGTTCCTGTTATCCATCGATGAGTTGAATTCATATTTCTAAAAATCTACAATTTGTTCATGTAGATCATCGATGACCTTTAGCCCATTGATGGGTTCCTGATGCCCATCGATGGTTTGATGGCTGAAATTAGTGCTCATGTTGATTTTCGAATCGTTTCTCCTCATATACTTTATATACTTGTTTTCATCTGTGCTATATCATCTCAAATAATTATTACTACCAAATGAGAGTTTTTTATTACTCAAACAAGAGTTATTGTACGGACTACGTCCTGACAGTCATCAAGGATGGATCCACTAACAAACTAGGCATGCAGTTACGCCCCTAAACGTTTACAAAATTGCATATGAAGTCATGTAGTTTTTACATCCCCTTCTATATTTTAAAAATTGTACCCTAAGGCCTAAGCTATCTTAAAAATATGAAGAAATTAATAACGATTTGAATTACCATTAAAAAGTAAAAGACTATTACATTTTCAAAAATAAAATGTAGTAAGTACATTCCTACCGGATACTATAGTTTTATAATAGTATATTTTAATTTTTAGATAAATAACACTCGTCTGCAACTAATTATCATGGTGTAAATGTGCTACATCAGCAATACACTAGTACCGTGAAAGGTTGCGATAGCCCTCACGTAGTATAATTAGGACCACCTAGTCAGCGTCTTTTAGCCTTATGATTATTCTTAATATCTTAGTGTAAAGGTATTATGTTCTTTTCCCACCGACCTTCCCAAGGATTTCTCCACGAGTCAGGAACGAAGGGAATTTATTTATTTAGATATGTTGCTCTCGGTCACTATAACATACAGTTCTAACACTCAAATACAAAGCAGAAGTCATATCATTGGATATAAATAGTTGATTAAGAGGGTGTTTGGGACGGCTTATTTTTTGGTCAAGCTAACTTTTTTATTTCTACTTGTTTAGTAAAATATAAAATAAGTTAGCTTATAAGTCACATTTCAAAAGGTTGGTATACCATAGCTTTTGAAAAACTAACTTATAAGCTTACCTAAATAAGCTAGGTTTGCCCAAACAAACTACTATACTACCCAAATAATTTTTATAATATTTTTATCATGAAAACCAAAAGTTACTTAAAACTAGCATAACTTATAAGCTTTAAAAAATAAGCTTTCTCAAACACTCTCCAAGAGACCCCTACTTCTTTATTTTCAACACAATATCTTTTCTATTATTATTATTAGATGTGAAGTGAGTTTTAATAGCTTGGAAGCAATAAAAACGTGGGTTAAGATCGAGACTTTAGGTTACGGTTTTACAAATAGGCTTGCACTAAAACATGGCTCTTTACTAGTGACCGGATCACGAAATACGAGATGCTTCTTGGGCCGTCATTTGAACAGGCCGCACTTAAAAAGCTCGTAACTTGGATAATAACTTAGTCAAGAAGTCAAAAACATATCGTATAGAGGAATCGAGATGGTTAGAGATCCTCTGCATTCTTGATTACAAAGAAATCTGACTAGTTTTTATATGAGCAAATATCATTTCTTACGTAGAACTCATATAAAAAATTATTGGTAAATTTGGATGTTTGGGTCAAAAGTTGATGTTTTCGTTGTCATCGAATCTATTACAACTTTGGTCGTTATAATAAACTCAAATAAACAAGAAAATGTCGATCTTTTTCTAAGTTCTCCTTATACAATGAAAATACAAAAAGTATAACTCTTGTCAAACAGCGCAACGGACTTTTATCACCCGCTGCTTGCGCGGGATCTTTGCCTGCGCCAGAGATGTTGATATCCGTGGACCGTCGCGGATCAGATCCGGTTGACTGATTATGGAATCAAAGCTCCTACTTCACGAAGGAAATATTTGCTACAGCGATAAACTTGACCAAGCGAGATTACGGCTCTTCTCGAGATTAAGACTAAGCTTAAATCCGGAGGAATAGGGTACGAGTCTCAGATCTCTCGAACTCCACTCTTTATGCACAGGAACTCGCTAAGATCTGCTAACCCTCGCTGTAAATTCATGGCTCCACTCTTCAATTCGGCAGCGTTTCGCCCTCTTGATTTCCTCCCTGAAAGGAGGCCCTAATTTCATATTTATAGGCCTCAAAATCGATTAATTTGGATGAGAATGGGAGATTTGGCCATATCTTCAGTCAATAACGACTTAACCATGTTTATGGATGATATCCAAGCAGTTGGGATGCTGTGAAATGAAAAAATCCCGAGAAATATCAATAAAAACTGTCAAAATGCATTTCAGGCAGTTACAGGCGCGTGGCAGACCGATGTTGTGACGCCCCTGGGTTCACATAAGGCTGCAGTCCAATGTGAAAGCAGAGATATCAAACCTGCCATACACCCACACTGTGCATAAACATGTTTCACCAATCACAGTAATATCCTCTAGTATAACCAAATAGAAGTGCAGGTGCAAACAGGCAAAATAATGGGAATAAATGTAATAGACATGATATAGAAGAGATATCTCATAAATGAAAAGAATCATGTCTCAACTATAATACATCTGATATCTGAATAATGAAAATATTTCAACATGAATCAACTAAGAATCGTACTAAGGCACACTGCCTTTACAATATGAATATGAAACTCTAATGTTTGGATAAAACTCAAAACTACAGTGTGGTCTCTACAAGTAAAAATACACGACGGTGACTATGCCAGAACTCCGTCACCCTGCGGCTCTCCGGAACTCCGAGCTATCTGAAAATGTATTTTTAAAAGAAAAAGAAACAACAACAAGAGCGTCAGAGCGCTACAGCAAGATTACCTCCATCTGCCCCCAGGGAAAGGGCTACTAGATGGAGTGAAGGCTCTATCTATTAAGCATAGTCTATCTAGATTCGTTTTCCATGTATCTAAGTAGGATTAACATTTAGAAACCTACAACATGAGATGTAGTACGTCGAGCGAAATAATCCAAACAATAAAACCCTCATGTATATATCATAAGCCTCAAATTGTAGATATCTAAATATTAATACCGAACTAAGAAAAGACAATCTAATGAAACCAATAGTTAGAAATCCATAACACGAGACTGGTACGTCGAGCTAAATAATCCAAACAAGGAAACACTCTTGTATATACCATATGTCTCAAGTTGTGAATCTCTAATCATTGATCCCAACTAAGAAGTAAAAAGAAAGACAGTAAAAGTAATAAGATATCAACACATCGTATTTATATTATCTTCCACTATCACTGGGGAGATAGAATAAAATACCAACACATAATTTTGTATACTTTCAAAAGTAACATATCTCAGTTATATAGTTCAATGATTGGTCGTATTCATAATCGGCATCTGCCATACTTAGGCTATCAAGTAATTGTCTCAGTGCAACGGACTACCCTGTAGGTATCCTAAACTTTATACACAGCTCATTAGTCTCATCGCAATCTTAGTGCATAACATGAGTGCGGAACGGACTACCAAATAGGCATCCTAGAAATACGGCTCACGAGCCTCATCGCACCCTAGTGCTGGACGGACAGCTAGATCAAGCCTCCTAAAATCCGACTCAATGGCCTGTACATATGAAATATCGACGCACTACCTCATGTAGTACTGAACTGAGCTCATCAACGATATTCATCTCATGTATAAACTGTGTATATATGGTGTGTCGACGCACTATCCCATATAGTACTAAGCTGTGCTCATCAACGACATCCAACATGTATATGAACTATATCTAATTCAAATATGATCAAATAAAAATTCATCATAATCCCCTTGGGATTCTTAAATGTATAATATAACATATTCATGTCTATACGTATAATATCAAGCGGCTCAAAACTTCGCGAACGCACCTCAAAACGGCGTAACACAGCTCCACAAAACGAGTAGGAAAAACAGACGTGATATCTGGTAGTAAAATAAACATATCTTTCTCTAGAAAAACTATTTTTACAAATATATTTTTGTTTTGAAAACTAGATTCACATATCTTTCAAATGACATAAGTTTGGTTTAGTTTGGAGTTCATTTGTTATCCCGAATCTCTAGTTAAACATTATATATGTGCAGCCGTTTTTCTACAGGACATGTTGTTAGTAAATATAACATATATTTCTCTATACAAAGTCTTTTTAAGAAAGGTTTTTTGTTTTAGAAAGTAGATACGTATATCTTTCATATAAAACTAGTTTGGTTAAATTTAGACTTTGTTTGCTATCATAAACTCTCAATTAAAGATTATATAAGTGCTGCTGTTTTCTTCAGAAAAACATATATATAGTACATCACTTAAATTTCTCATATATGAATAAAATTATGAAAAACCCTAATGATCATGATCATGATACTATCATAAACTGAAAGAAAAGATTATTTATCTAGCATTTGTTTTAAGGTTTACTATTAAAATTCTGACTTTTAACACCTCAAGTTAAGATTAAAGCATGAAAACACATAGTCAACATCATATTAATCATCTACACTAGATATTTAACTATAGGGATAGGTTGGGATGAAGATAATCTTGCCTTAATCTCATGTGCATGCCTCTGAAATAAACAGCAAGCAATCCATGAGCACAAACGACCCGTTCTCCCTCGTCACACGTCGTTGATCTCGCCCTTTTGTCGATATTTGCTTCACAAAGCTCTCAAAACTCATAAGAATAAGATGTAGGGTTTTTGAGGAGATAGGGTGGCTGCTAGGGTTCATAGATATGATAAAAGAAGGGAATTTTCATAAAAAAACATAGGTATTTATAGAGGCAAACCCGAAACAAACCTGTTTGACCCGAACCACGAAACCTAGTGTGACTAGGAAAACAACCTTCAGTATTTTGGCAATAACTTTCGTGTCCGACCTTGGAATGAGGTGATATAAGATTTGTTGGAAATCCCTTAAAAAGAACTACAACTTTGGTATTTTGAGTTTTTCAAGATTCTATGTGAATTGTTGTGTAAAATCTATAAACTCTTAATTGGTCATTTTTTCTAGATTTTTTCTCGTGCAAGTTTTGTGCATTTGCACACATATATTCATATATATGTATTGGATTGATCTCAAATCAATTCTTATCATACTCAAATATCAATAAAAGTTATTTATCATAATATAACATGTTTATTATTATATCTCACAACATTCAGTATTACGGGGTTTTATATTCTTCCTTCCTTAAAAGAATTTCATCCCTGAAATTCCGCATTCGTATCTTAGAGATTAATAATGCCAGAAAAGCACGTTCAGGGAATAATCCAGACAAGAAAACCCTCACATATACATCTCACATTATTAGTCTCCAGATATGAACATAGCAATATCTACATTTAACAATCTAAGATGCTAATATTTCCACTTAACCCCTAACTAAACGGAACTAGTGCGTCGGGCGAAAAATCCAAACAAGGAACCCCCCATATATATACCATGTGTTCCGAATGATTAGAAGTTAAGTATCAATACTTCCATTCTAGCCTTAAATGTAAATATAACCATACAAATAATCACATACATAAATCAATCCACCTTCTCAATATGTGCAGGTAGTCGCGATGCATAACATCTTCGTGCTCTCGAGAATCATCATCAATGTCTATACTTAACAGTCTAAAATGTAAATACCCCCACTTAACCCCTAACTAAATAGAACAATTACATCGAGCGAAAAATCCAAATAAGGAACCCTTCATATATATACCATATGTTCCGAGTACTTAGGAGTTAAGTGTTAATACCATCATTTTAGCGTTAAGTATAAACATTACCATACAGGTAGCCACAAATCATAAACAAGTCATACTAAATTTAATTTACCTGCTCAAACAGGTGTTGGTAGTCACGACGTATATCCTCTTCGTGTTCCCAAGAAGCCTCCTCAGCTCCTCTCCGGTCCCACTGAACTTTAACTAAAGGTATCACATTGTTTCTCAACTTCTTGTCCTCCTTGGCAAGAATACATACAGGAATCTCAATAGTAGTCAGATCCTCCTGAATCTCGATCTCTGGTGCGTCTAATACTCGCTGCTCCTCCTCGTCACGCAGGTGCTTCTTAAGCATCGAAATATGAAAAACATCGTGTATGCTCGACATGGATGCTGGTAGGTCTAGCCGATATGAAACAGCTCCAATGCGCTCAATAATCAGGAATGGTCCAATATACCTCGGGACAAGTTTTTCTCATCTGCCAAAACGTTGAACTTCCTTCATTGGTGATATTTTAATAACACATAGTCCCTAATTTGGAACTCTAATGGTCGTCACCTATGATCTGCATAACTCTTCTGACGACTCTGCGCTGCAAGAATGCGCTCTCGAATGATTGCTACCTTCTCCGTAGTTTGCCTCACAAGCTCTGGTCCAAGCAATAGGCTGTTCTCTGATTCTGCCCAACAAATAGGTGATCTACAAGTCCTCTTGTACAATGCTTCGTACGGTGCCATCCCAATAGTCGCTTGGTAGCTATTATTATAAGCAAATTCGATTAATGAGATGTAGTCCTCCCAGCTACCCTGAAAATCAATAACACATGTGTAGGCATATAAAATTGCTTATAGGTCCCTTAGCACAGTTCGGCATAAACCGACGAACCAACAAGGCGACCGAAGTCCTCCGCGATGCACGACAGCGCGGAATGCATCCATACTGGTTCAGATTCAAGCCAAGTGTCAAAGGAATCAACGAGTATCCAACCGAGAGCACGACTCAATATGAATCACGATCGAATCAAGATCAGTATTCGGACTCGAACTCAGAACGCGGATTTACTGCCAAATCGAGTGAATCCGATCACTTGCCAAATCAGATTAAACAAATGCAGAGTCTCATCAAGACCGCAATCACGGACAAAACCGGTGAAAACGGAACACAACTCCAAAAACTCGGAAAACCTCACACCTAAGGGGGGCTCGGCTTAAGCCGAGCCACCCATAAGGCTGGCTCCGGGCCAAAACCGAGCCACCCATGGGTGGCCTCGGCACCAGCTTGCGGCCACCCAGAGGTGGCCGGACGCTTTCTCTGGTTTGCGGGCACTGTCCTGGGAGAGCCTATAAATAGGCCTAAGAGATGTTCATTTTCGAGAGGGACTTTCAAGAGAGCGAAACTCTTGCCGGATTTGAAGACGTGAACTCGGAGCTTTTGAAGACTTGAAGACTTGCCCACATTGGGCATCGGATCCTCGCGCGAGCGATTCCACGTAGAAAAGGCAGAGATTTCGAGAGGAAAGCAAGAACAGAATCTTGAAGATCTACACGAGGATTCACACTCCAGATCTAAGCTTGGTCTTAGATCTCGAGATCGAGCGCTTATTTCCCTTGTGACTAATCTCCTCCCGGCTATTATTCCCTTCGTGGAATAATACCCGTTCTATCGCTGTAGATGACCGATCCGGTCTAGAATCGCGCAGTTGTGGAAGGATCCACGATGAATGACCCACTCGGCGTTGTGAAAGAACCCACAAAAGTGAGCGACCTTCAACAACAGGAGCTCAAGAAGAATCTCCTTGTTCACAGAGGAAAGTTTAATTTTTATTTTTTTTCTTTTGATTTAGTTGTAACCGGTCTATTAAAAGACCGGATCTTTTGTAATCCAAGATGACAATTATTTCAATGAAGAAAACGTTTTCCCGCGAACAACTCTGGCGACCCCACAGTGGGCGGAGCCGACGATCCTGCCGCCCAACGAGATCGAGCGCCGAAGTGCGTCGCC